>NC_057807.1:213308262-213675253 GCF_018294505.1 Triticum aestivum | reverse complement strand
GATGGGAAGTCTCTCCATTCTTTTCCGTCAATGTTCTTATCCGGTGATTCTCAAGAAGATACTAACGGAGCTCCAAGTTCATCACTCTTCATTCTCGTTTTCTTCTCCGGTGGATTTACCTCAAGCTTTCGGTGTTGATCATATCCTTATCCTCGTTCAAATGCTATCCCATGCCGGTGCCTCTCATAATTGTTCATCTCTCTCTATTCTTATTCGGAGTGCTCAAGATATCTCAGAAGATTCGTGTTTCCATTCTCAATCCGTTCAAGCTATTTGGAGATTATTATCTCATTCAAGTCATTTAATTCTACCGGTGCAATATCTATTTCAATCAATCGTTCAACGGTGTATCCTTTTAGTGGGCCCTAACCCACAGGTCTTTTTCCAGGATCTTACCTGACTCTCCCAACTTTCCCGAAGTTATTCTCAAATTCATTGCAAAGTTTGACATAAGAATGAGTTATCATTAGTCAAATGCTTTTCTCCAAGATCTTTCAAATTCTTTTCATAGTTGGCTCAACCTCTTCGCTTTTGATTCTTCCGGTGTGCCTCAATAATTCTTGGTGGTGTTTCTCGTTGTCATTCTCATCATTTGAAGACCGAAGAAGAGTTTCTCTTTAATCTTGCTCTATTCTCTTCAAGATTCATGGTGCTAGCTTGTTGCCATCCTCTCATAATTGTTTTCGATTGTGAGAATCTTTTTCACCCATCAGGAGATATTCAAGAGTCTTCTCAGTTTGTCATCCGAAGTCCATCAATTCAGGTTTATTCATTCTCAGCCGTCAGTTATCATTCTCCTATCTTGCCGATGCATCTATCGAATATCCTCTAATCAGTTCTTGATCTCTTTGTTCTCATGTATCTAGTTTGTCTCAAGCACCTTCGTTCATTTGCTAATTCTTACCGGTGATGCACCCCTACTTCGATCATTTTCAATTCTTACGGTGGTTCTTTCAAGATCTCTCTTCCTTGTTCATCATATCAATTCATTTGTTGTTCCAATCCTACCGGTGGTTCGTTGAAGACCTTCTCAAGTTTACGCTATATCTCTTTTAATCCTTTCTACGAGAATAAGTAGTATGCCAAATCCGTTGATTGTCATCAATTTAATTGGTGAAGGATAAGCATAACATAATTCTTATTCTTGTTCATCCAAGTGATTAATTCTTTATTCCGGAGGCCCTTAAAATTCTCGGTTTCATTTGTTTCATCTTCTCTTTTTCCCGGAGTTCCAAGCTCTAATTATCACGGAGATCCATCTAAATCATTGCAAGGATTCACCTTGTGTTTTCAATTTCTCTTTCTTTTCATTCCTTTTGTTTACCGGAGTTCTTCATGGAGGTTCTACATGATGGTTCATCAAGGATTTAATTCCCTTCTCAAAGTTTTCATCGAGATTCTTTCCTAAGGAGCTCAAGCTTTCTTCATATGGTAATCCGGAGTGCAATTCTTTCTACCATATTTCGGAGGTGGTATTATGTCATTCTTGATAATTTGAGTTCATGTTCCATGATTCACATGTTGTTAAGAATGAGTTATTTTTAAATCCATCAACCTCGTTGTTGGAGTTATCTTGTGTCATATTTCACCTAAAAGCCTTCCATTGGAATGTTGCTATTTGTGGTGCTTGCCAATGATCCAAGTTATCTCTTTATCATCTTGGTGGAAGAAGTTTTCATCTCTTCGTTGATCTCAAGCTAGCAATCGTTTCCGTTAGTGGCCGGTTGTCACCTCATAATTTTGAGATGTTTTCCATAAGCCCACTACAAGCTTATTCGTTTCGTTGTTGGTTTTTCCCAACAACCCCGTTGTAACCTTCTTGGAAGAGTGCTTTCCAAGCTCATTTGTGGCAGAAGTTGGCATTTTCTTCTCCATTCTGTTATTCCAATGATATATCTTCTATTCTTTCTTCCGGAGGCATTGTGACGTTGCTCTTTTCACTCACCATCTCGATTCGTGAGGATCGTGTTCTTTTCTTGCTTATCCATTTAACCGGAGTGTCGTGTTTTCATTCGAGTTCTCTAATCTTATCAAGTTTTCCCTCCTTCCTCAACTGGAGAGCTGTCTGAAATCCTTCTTACCCATTGTGCCATTCTTTCAATAGTTCCGGAGGCAGTGTGTTGTTGATTTCATCAAGTAACATCCCATCTTCTCAAGTTCATGTTCTATTCCTTCCATGTTCAAGCGGAGTACTGCCCGAATTCTTCCCCTCTCATCTTGTTTTAACCGGAGTGGTTTCGAATTCTATCTTGTCCATTAAACTCTTCATTCATGTCTTTGCAACCTTCAAGTTCTCGTAATGTTCCTTGTTCCTCTTTCTAACGGATTGTTTGCAATCTCGTTCATCTCCTTTGTATTCTTTCTTTCAATTTGTTCAACCTCTCAAGGTTCTTTGGTTTCACTCATTGGTCAAAGAAGCAACTTAGTTTTACCTCTTCTCTTCCTCTTCCATTTCTCTCCGGTGCCATCCTAGATCTCGGGACGAGATCCTCTTGTAGTGGTGGAGTGTTGTAACGCCCCGAGACCGACGCTCCAGAAGACTTCCAGCTACTCCGAGTTTCGTTGTGTGATTTTGTTTTGTTCGTGCATTCATCCTTGCATCATGTGCATTGCATCATGTCATCATGCCATCATCTCATAAATCTTTTGCATCTCAACTAAATAAATCGTATGGATCTTCGATCCATTTAAATCGAGGGAAATTCACATGGTGACTTCTCTTTATAACATATCCTCCAATATTTATGGAGCTATTATAAATATTCCATTTTTGGAATTCACCATAACACACTTGCAAAATCCCAATGCTTCTGTTGTCTTAATTCTTGATCTCCAACTTTGCCATTTATTCTTTCATCATCTTCCGGAGCTCCACCAAATATCTCAACATTTTTTACTACTCCTAAAGTCTAGACTCCATTCAAACTCCTTCGGTGCAAGTTAAATAATTTTAGATTTAACTTCTCCTATTTTGTTGGAACCATTTTTGTTGGGTTGGAAATATTCCGTAAAGCCTTACAAATATGTCCCACCATTTTATTCTTGTTCTTGGCCTTTCTTTTAATTCTTTTGAATTTCTCTTTATTTTTTTCTGCTAAAGAGAGAGCAGAGAGCCCAGCCAACCTCCCGCGCCCACCTAAGGTCATCCAGCCCGCAGGCCGGCCCATCCATTCCGGCCCAGTCCCTCCTAACCCTAACTCTCTGCCCGATCCGCTAAACATCTCTCCCTCGTCCCCATCTCCTTCCCCTGCTCGCGCCGCCAGAGAGGAGCGAGAGCTCCTCGCTTGATCCCCATCTCCCCTCGATCTCCTCCCTCGCGCCCCTTCTTCCTCTGCCGCTGTGCCGTCGTTCTGGCCGGCGAGCCCATCTCCTCCGTCCATCCCCATCGTCCCGCTGCTGCGCCATCTTCTTCACCTCCTGCCCGCGTCCCTCTGCTGCCTTGTCGCCGTCGAGCTGCGCCGCAGCGCCGACCTCGCCCGCGCCACCACTTCTCCACCTCTCCTGGACCTCCGCCCGCCGGCCACAGGAGCCACTGCTGGTTGCCGTCCCGCGCTCCTCGCTCCCCTTGCCAGCCAGGAGCTCGTCCCCGAGCTCGGCCAACTCCGGCGGCCCCGGCGCCCGCGCCAAGCTTGCCGCCTCGCCATCTGGTTCCGCCTCAGCCATCCCCGAGCGCCACCGTCCGGCTCCCGTCGCCCCTTTGCAGGAGCAGCCCCATGCCCCGCCTCTGCCTTGTTCGAGCAGGGAGGAGGATGCGCCTCCGCTCGCCCTCATCGACCAGGAACGCCAAGGCCAAGACCAGCCCCGGGCAGGACCTCGTGTTCATCTACATCGCCAAGACCCTAGGCCTTTTGGTGTTGCTCTGTTTTGGAACGCCAAGTTCCTCTACGAAAAACGTTGTACAACTACCGTCGCCAAGACCGTCAAGTTCGACTACCACCGATGTGTACAACTTCAGTTGCGAGAACGTCTACTTCTACTACGACACGAGTACAACTACTTACACTACGCCCGAATACCGTGGATGCGACAAGTTCCTCTCCGAACATGTACGACTACCGTTGCCAAGATCGCGAGTACCTCTACCGTCGCCGTGAACGACTACTTCCCCTCCGAACCGATTCGCTTCGAAAACGCACGCTTCGAAGGTATAACCCCGAGACGCCGTCCGTGGACCGAATGCATGTGTTGAATGAGGTGCTCGAGTTTTGCACCGTGATCAAATCGTCCTTGCGATGCCCCTCTTTTGCCGTGCCACCGTCCCGTGGGAACCCGGTAACCGGGATCACCCCACCATCTCTAGCATGTTCCACACATCCGCACGCCTCCTTTTGCACCGGTATCTCCATGAGTTACCGGGACCGGAATGTTGCCGTGGCACCATTTTTGTTTCGCCGCCGTGGCACCCTTTTTGTTCCGCCATGGTGACCAAATGCTTCATAACATGCTCATGTCAACATTTTCATAAAATTGCATAAAACTTGTATATGTCATCTGCATCATGATAACAACATTTAAAATGTTTAAACTTGTTGTTGCATTAAATTGCTAAATGCATATGGGGATTCTCCGGAATTGTTGTTTGTTGCTTCCGGCCTCATTTAACCTTGACTAGATAGGTAGTTTTTATTTGCTTCACCTCTTGCCATGTTTAACAACATTTAATATTGTTGGGTACATAAACGGGATCAAACTAAATAACTTATCGTGGTGTTTCGTCAATATGCAGTTGCATATTGAGCTCCATTTAATTTGTAGGATTGTTTGTGCACTTTGCCATGCCATGCCTCATTAAACCGGACATGCATCATACTTGTTTGTGCATCATGACTTGTTTATGCTTGTGTGTTTACTATGTTGTTTGTTTCTTTCCGGTTTGCTTCTCTCGTTAGCTTCGGTTTCGTTCCGGAGTTGTGAGGATTCGTTCGTCTACGACCGTTTGTCTTCTTCTTGGACTCGTTCTTCTTCCTTGCGGGATCTCAGGCAAGATGATCATACCCTCGAAATCACTACTATCTTTGCTATGCTAGTTTGCTCGCTCTTTTGCCATGCCAATGCTACGATGCCTACCATTTGCTTGTCAGCCTCCCAAATTGCCATGTCAAGCCTCTAACCCACCTTGTCCTAGCAAACCGTTGTTTGGCTATGTTACTGCTTCGCTCAGCCCCTCTTATAGCGTTGTTAGTTGCAGGTGAAGATTGAAGTTTGTTCCTTGTTGGAACATGGAGATGTTGTTCCTTGTTGGAACATGTTTACTTGTTGGGATATCACAATATATCTTATTTAATTAATGCATCTATATACTTGGTAAAGGGTGGAAGGCTCGGCCTTATGCCTGGTGTTTTGTTCCACTCTTGCCGCCCTAGTTTCCGTCATATCGGTGTTATGTTCCCGGATTTTGCGTCCCTTACGCGGTTGGGCTATAATGGGAACCCCTTGACAGTTCGCCTTAAGTAAAGCTCTTCCAGCAATGCCCAACCTTGGTTTTACCATTTGCCACCTAGCCTTTTCTTTCCCTTGGGTTCTGCAGACTCAAGGGTCATCTTATTTAACCGCCCCCCCCCCCCCGGGGCCAGTGCTCCTCTGAGTGTTGGTCCGAACTGGGCAGCCTGCGGGGCCACCTCGGGGAAACTTGAGGGTTGGTTTTACTCGTAGCTTGACCTATCTGAGTGTGCCCTGAGAAAGAGATATGTGCAGCTCCTATCGGGATTTGTCGGCACATTCGGGCGGTGTTGCTGGTTTAGTTTTACCCTGTCGAAGTGTCTTGTTGTACCGGGATACCGAGTCTGATCGGAACGTCTCGGGTGGAGGTCTATTCCTTCGTTGACCGTGAGAGCTTGTCATGGGCTAAGTTGGGACACCCCTGCAGGGTATTATCTTTCGAAAGTCGTGCCCGCGGTTATGGGCAGATGGGAATTTGTTAACGTCCGGTTGTAGAAAACCCGAAGTTGACCTTAATTAAAATACATCAACCGCATGTGTAACCGTGATGGTCTCTTTCCGGCGGAGTCCGGGAAGTGAACACGGTGTTGGAGTTATGCTTGACGTAGGTTGTTATAGGATCACTTCTTGATCATACTTTTATTGACCGTGCTTTGCCTTCTCTTCTCGCTCTCATTTGCGTATGTTATCCACCATATATGCTAGTCGCCTGCTGCAGCTCCACCTCATTACTCCATCCTTCCTATAAGCTTAAATAGTCTTGATCTCGCGGGTGCGAGATTGCTGAGTCCCCGTGGCTCACAGATACTTCCAAAACCAGTTTGCAGGTGCCTATGTTACCGTGCAGATGACGCAACCAAGCTCAAGGAGGAGCTCGATGAAGATCTTGCCCTTTGTGTTGCTTCGTTCTAGTTGATCAGTAGTGGAGCCCAGTTGGGGTCGATCAGGGACCTTTGTCGCATTTGGGGTTCTTCTTTTATTTTGGTTCCGTAGTCGGACCTTGATTGTATCTGGATGATGTAATGCTTATTCATGTAATTGTGTGAAGTGGCGATTGTAGGCCAACTATGTATCTCTTTCCCATATGTATTACATGGGTTGTGTGAAGATTACCTCACTTGCGACATTGCTTTCAATGCGGTTATGCCTCTAAGTCGTGCTTCGACACGTGGGAGATATAGCCGCATCGAGGGCGTTACAACTTGATAGAGGCAAAGGTGTCCCGTCTTTCGATGAGATGATGGATATCGCTTTGGTGGCAGTCGACTTTGACGATCCGACTACAAACGTGCGAGGACGTCGCGCCTTAGCAATCGCTAAACCAACTCCAAGAGGTTATTGACCACGCCGGAGCACGATCAACCTGACCACGAGGGTCTGTTTCCTGCGAGCATACGAAGAACAAGCAAGAAACTGAGATTGCAATCTAGATATTGCGAATATAAGATGAAAGCTTTATTGATCAAGGTGGGGTTCTGTGACGCCTTTGTCTGGTCGTTGAACACAAACGAAGTACGCGAAGTTGCAGCTATGGCGAACTTTTAATCTAAACAAAACCCAAAGTCTAAACGATGCCCTAAGGGCTGTATATATGGAGGAAGAGGGGGGAATTTCGTGGCCCTTGGTGGAGGGGTCCGAAATCAACCCTATCTCTTGTTTCCCCACACATACGGACTCTAAAAATAGCCTATACTTATGTATTTCAAAATTACATGGGCCTGGCCCAATAATAAGGTGACGCAGCACCTAAAATAGCCTCGGGACGAAATTTATGAAGTGGCATCTTGTATATTTCGTCCAAGGCTTCATGCACCCATTATGGTGGCTTCAAAGTCCTGAAATCATCACTTGTAACTCCATTCTTGTTCCCCTTGCACATGCCATCATCTCCATGCTTGTTCTTGCTCCAATGTTCATCCTTCTCCAAGCTAGGCCCTTCATTTGTAAGCAAAACAAATGTATCCAATTTAGGAAGCATCATATTCTCATGAACATTAGAATCATTACCAAGAAACGGAAGTACCTGGTAATTTAGTTGGCGTGCACGAGCTCTAGTAATTGGTCCAGTATGTATAGCAGCAGGGGCTGTGGGTGTAACAATTGTATTGATGTCCTCATCAGAGTGTGTGCAAGTTCCTCATCCCAGCATGACCAAGTCATCGATGCCATAACCAGCCTTCTGAAGCTTTTGCAAGTAGACATGTGGCAGGTTGTGGTCCTGCGGAGAAATAAACAATGTACAAGTCTCCTCTCCTAATGCCTTCGAAGACTTTGGAATTGTCAGATTCCATTAGCACAATGCAACGATATTTTCCAAAGACAACAACCATATCAAGATCACAAAGCATTGAGACAGACATGAGGTTGAATCCTAAGGACTCGACAAGCATGACTTTGTCCATGTATCTATCCTTTGAGATTGCAACCCTACCTAGACCCAATACCTTGCTTTTACCTTTGTCAGTGTAGGTGATATGCTTCAGATGATATGGAGATAAAGCTGTGTCCATCAATAAATTCTTGTCACTGGTCATGTGATTTATACATCCACTGTCGAGGACCCACTCGGTAGCTTTGGGTTTTTCATCCCGCAGATGAATTAGTGCAACTTACGAACTCATATACCTCATCAGTGAAGAATATGATATCAATTTCATCAATAGTAATAGATATAGCAATTACGAGGACATGAGAAATGACTAATTCATTTCTTCATGATTAGCTTGCGTCCATTCAAGCACATTCATGTCTCCAGCAAATTCTTCAGACGATTGAGTTCGTCTGTAGACCTGACCCTGCATAAGAGGATAGTTCTTTTTATTCACCACCCACACCTGGAGGGGTGGCAAAGAGTTCATCATTCTGCGAGCTCCATAAGAAAAAGATGGCAGTGAAGCCAGTGCACTTTGTTTCACAGAAGAGGGGTTAGGATAAGCATATGAATAAGCAGAGAAATTCTTTGAGGACTTATGAACATAATGATTTTGAAGAATAATGCACATATTCATAGCCTTTAGATTTTCCCTGCGAAATAGAAGTGTTAGCACAATGGTGTTCATATGAGGATTTGGATCCACGTGAGGAATTTGATCTAGATGAAGAATTCAGTCCATAAGAGGACTTTGATCCATATGAAAATTTTGTTCCATATGAAGAATTTGATTTGGGGTTCCTATTCTTCACAGGTGGTGTCATGATGACATTCACTTGAAGATTTTCAAGGCACCTTTTGGGAACCCAGATTTTCTTCAAACGGGGGCCGGTCCTGCAGTTAGTTCCAACATATCAAGCAAATACTTCACCATTCTAATTCTTGAACAATTTGTAGTTGGAGTCAAATGACTCATCAGAGGAATATGAAGATTCACAATTAAAGCCAGATAAAGTACATGGATTTAAAGAAGGTCCTTTCGCAGCAATCCATAAGGTTTTGAGGTATTGCTCATGTTTCCAGTAGGTCCCATCAGCATTGAGTTTCCTCTCAAAGACAATACCCTCTTTCCTTGGGTTCTTGTTCAAGATCTGCTTTTTGAGCACATCACAAAGAGTCCGATGCCCTTTGAGGCTTTTGTATATGCCTGTCACATATAATTCCTTCAACCATGCATTATCGTTAGTGATACTTGTGGTATCCTCAGATGAGGAATTTGTGACCATAGAGACAGTTGAAGAATTCGCAGCAATAGAAGAATTTGAACATTCAGGTGAAGAATTAGCAGATTCACGCTCAATGCATTTCAGACATGGTGGAATAAATTCTTCCTGAGCGGAACTGATCCGTTGAGCAAGCAATGAATTGTTTTCCTTCTCAAGATCTTCATAACTCACTTTTAACTTCTCAAGATCTTGCTTTCTCTGAAGAAATTAATAAGAAAGCTTCTCATGATCAGATAAGAGAGTGTTATGATGACTTTGAAGGTTGTCAAACTTAGACTGAAGTCTCTAAAGATTATCAATCAAAGTCTTAGTTCGATTCAATTCCTCACCCAACATGTCATCGCTTTTGCCTAGCAGATTTTGAACTTTTTCAAGAGCTCTTTGTTGTTTAGTGGCAAGGGAAGCAAGTTTAGTATAGCCGGGTCCAAATTCATCATCACTAGATTCAGAAAGGTAGCATTCAGTTACCTTGGCACCTTTTGTCATAAGGCATGGTGCAGAGGATGATGATTCTGGAGCAAAAGTCATCTCCTTGAGTGATTCCTTGAAATCCTCAAAAAGGATCATGACGAGTTCGATGACCTTCATAGACCTAGGAGAGTTGGTCCCAGATAAGCTTTGCATGGTTGATATGCATGATGTTCCTGAACTGATTTTGGGACAAGCAGGAGCAGATGATGTCCTTCACAGTGAGGTTAAGTAGAGTGTACTTGCGAATATCATCAGCTTCCGCCATCTTGCATAGATCGATAAGACCAACCTAAGTGATGGTCCATAGTTTGTTGTTCATCGCCGTGAGTCACTTATTCATCATGGCCTTCCACTTGGGATACTCATGACCGTCAAAGATGGGGCATGTCACTTTTTTCATTCCTGCAGTCGACATAACTAAAACTCGAGGTGGTTAAACCAAAATCACACAGAACAAGGGAGTACCTTGCTCTAATACCAATTGAAAGTGCGTTATATCGACTAGAGGGGGGTGAATAGGCGATTTTTACAAATTCATCACTGAGGAGAAACAACACACTAGCAGCGGAATAAGTGCTCAGATATAAGCATAACAGAGCAACAACATAGTCATCATGATGAAATGAAAACAAGCACAGAGTATAGATAGCGTAAAAACAAGATAAGTAGGCTAAAGACTATGTGACTGAAGAAATTGGATTAAGGAAATAGAGAAAGTCTTCAGTCACAGTCTTCAAACAGTAATGATCAGGTTCATCAACACATGAATGAGGAAACGAAAGAGTTGAGGAAATATAACTAGTTGGCTTGGTGAAGATAATGATTTGGTAGACCAGTTCCAACTGCTGTGATAGTTGTACGTCTAGCTGGAGCGGCTGAGTATTTAAACTTGAGGACACACAGTCCCGGACACACAGTCCTCATCGTATTCTCCTTGAGCTAAAGTCACACAGACCTCGCCCAACACTCGTGGTAAGTCTTCTGGTGACTTACAAACCTTCACAGGCTTGGTCACTCGGCAATCCACAATTCCTCTTGGATGCTCAGACCATGACGGCTAACCGTCTGGAGGATACACAATCCTCAAAGGTAACAAGTGTCGGTTCCACACATGAACAATCTCTTCAGTGATGCTCAATCACAATGGGTTTGTAGGTGTTTGGGTTGTGGTTTTGGGTTTTCCTCACTTGATGATTTTCGCTCAAAGTCCTCGGAGGATGAGATGCTCTCAATGACAAGTGTCAGTTTCGTGTGGAGCAGCCAATCAGCTAGTGGTTGTAGGGGGGCGGCTATTTATAGCCTAGGGAGCAACCCGACATGATAAGACATAAATGCCCTTCAATGATATGACCGTTAGGTGGGTAGATATTTTGGGACAACTAGCGCATAGCACAACAACGGTTGGATATTTGAGGTTTGAATTCCTCAGGGCTATTATGTTCCTTGCTGTGTAGGCAATCCGCACTGGCGAGTTCCTAACTCCTCAATCAGAACAAATTCCTCAGAGACCAGAAGTTCTTCATCTCTGTCACCGAAGAAATTGACTGAACAGATATGAGATTTCCAATGGCTTCACTCGAAAGGATTGGGTAGGTGTAGGATTTTGAGATGAGTATCACTTGGAAATCAGTTTCCTTAGTATTACCTCGACGATGTTTCCTATGACTCAAGAAGGAGAAAATGAAACTACAAAAACAAGAGTCTTCACGCTCCATAACCCTCGCATGAATATCCAAGTCTTCAAGGTCACACCAATTTATTCACTTTCAAAATCTTCAGGAGAACCAAAGTCTTCAGCTGAAGACATACATTTTTAGTGGTCGACTTTCATCGTAAATGTCAAACACCTCATCGACTTATAGAGCATGTGTACACTCACAAACATATTAGTCCCTTAACCTATAAGTCTTCAATACACCAAAATAACTAAGGGGCACTAGATGCACTTACATCACGATGCTCTCGAGCAAGCCTGCGGGTACGCATGGCCTGAGGTCTTCGGTAGGCGTCCGACTCCTGACCTTGGCTGGGCGCAGCGACCCGGCGTAACAATAATGACCTACCCCTGCACAGAGGTTGCGGGCGCACGAAAAGCGAATGGAAGGTGACATAAGGGAGTGCAATGTTACTTAATACTCCCTCCGTTGTTATTTAGCCCGCGTATTAGCTTTGGTCAGGGTCAAGCTTTGTAAACTTTGACAAAGTTTATAAACAAAAATATTAACATATACAATAACAAATCAATCCCGTTAGATTCATTGTTGAATGTACTTTCATATCATATAGATTTGTTATGGTAAATGTTTCTATTTTTTTCTATAAACTTGGTCAAACTTTATGAAGTTTGACTTCAGTCAAACCTAATATGCAAAGTAAATAAAACGGAGGGAGTACATCACAGCGAAGTTTCTTCCAAAAATGCTTCCGCATCCCTGCGGGGTCACATTCAAAGTCTTAATAGGAAAACAAGAGCAAATAACCTAGGAGACACACCATCACTGTTGCCACTACCGTCGTCATCATCGTCAACCCCGCGTTCCTCGATCACAGGCGGACCTATGTCATCGACGGGGGCAAGCTCCATGATCAGGTCATTGACGTGATCCTCCACCCAGTCCGCCAGGGAGCGTTGGGTCGCTCTGGACAAGAGGGCTATCGTGGCCTTGAAGTCGAAGTCAGGATTGGAGCGGAGAAGGTGGCTGAAGAGTGCGAGAACATACGCGCAAGAAGGTTGCGGCTCTTCTCCTTGATGAGCTGGCATGCCTTCTCGGATCCACCTTCGAGGCGTTCCATGACCTTGGTGAAGAAGCTGAGGTAACCGGCATCATCAGCAACAAGCGGGTTGGGGTAGTTCTCGTCGCAAATGCCGCTCAAGGCCCGGTTGGCCCTATGTCCAAGGGCCTGGAACATCTGAAGCGCTCGCGCTGCAGCACCTGGGCTCGGCTCGCCTTGTCTGAAGCTTTCTCCACGAGGGAGGAAATGTGTTCCACCTGCTTGTAGAGGAAGGATAGCTCAGCCTCGGCCGCGGCCTAAGCGTCCACCGCGGCTCTCTCACGCCGCTCCACCGTGGCTAGCTTCTCCTTGAGGTCATCGGTTTCGCCCTTCCGCTTGCCGTGCTGCTTGCAGAAGTAGGCCTGCTAGAGCTCCAGCTTTCGGTGGTATTCTCGGTGAGAGCCCTGTGGACTCCCGCCACCTTCTCTTGAATGGATCGTCGCCTCCCGGGAGGCAAGGGCGTCCTCAGCGGTGGACACATGGCGCTCCATCACCTCTAGCCGCTCACGCTCCAGGCTTTTCTCCGGCGCCTCTAGCGCCAACGTGTCCTCGAGCGTACGAAGCCTCGTTTCGCCCGTGGGCGGCCTGCCCACGGAGGCGGCGATTGTGGCTTTGTGCGCCTGGACTTGTCGCTCGAAGACGACGTTTGAATCTTGAAGCTCCTTCTCGCGCCCCTCAGCCGCCTCGCACCAACGATCTGCAGCTCGAGCCTCCTCTAGGGCATGATCCCGAGCCTCCCTCACCGCGGCGAGGGACTCCTCCACCTCCATGTGAGTATCCTCGCACTGCAGACGACTAAAGTTGATGGCGACTTCTAGCTAGCGCCATTTGCATGCCAGGCATAGGTGCTCTGTCTCAAGGCGCGTGTCGACATCGCCAAGCTCGACCCCAAGGCGGCCTAGCGCGCTCGCCGCCTCCTAAAGAATGCCGTGTCGGACGGTGATGCGCTTGCGTGCGAGCTCCAACACCTGGCCAGGGCTTTACTCCGCACCCCAATTGCTTGGGGAGGCACGCAAAGACTCGCCTATCTCCAACACGGGCCCGGGGGCTGGAACTCCCTCACCCGCTCCTCCGGCCCGAGACGGGGCCCGACGCAGACTCACCCTGCTACTTGAAGATGGCATCGTCACGCGAGCCACCCAGCTACCGGCAAGAATCAGCGGGGGAGCCCTTGGCACTGCCTCCGCGATCCGGAGGCCACCCTGAAGAAGGACGCAGGGACTGCAAGCCCAAGGGCCCCCAAGGTTGGCCTCAACTCGGGTACGGGTGCCTTCTTGCACGCAATTGCGCGACTCATGA
Source organism: Triticum aestivum (assembly GCF_018294505.1). NCBI lineage: Eukaryota > Viridiplantae > Streptophyta > Magnoliopsida > Poales > Poaceae > Triticum > Triticum aestivum. The sequence goes on along the minus strand of NC_057807.1, from coordinate 213,661,615 downwards.
GGCAGAGGTCGCGACGGGATAGGTGCTCTCTGGTGATGACGCCCGAGACACGCCCGTTCCTTCGTCGAAGGGGAACCTGAGGAACAAGAGTCAAAGAAACATGATGCACGACGATCAAGGAAGGCAGGGTGCTTACTCGTCTGCGGCAATCCACCTCCTCCTCTTCAGGGGCCTCGTGGCCGGGCTGTAGTGGCCATCAGACTCCTTCCTCCTCCGCGATGCGCGAGGACCGAAGGGAAGTATGCTGGAGCGTGGCACGTGGCCTCCTGCTATGGGGGTGGAAGCCGTGTCCCCAGGCGAGGCGTCTCCTCTTCCGCTCGGAGGAGTGGGGACTGAGGCTTGAGGAGCGCGCGACCCAGGAAGCCCCCCTGCAGCTGTCACGGGAGCGCACACCTCAGGACCCCCGAACCCCGGGGTCACCGGTAGGGGGTTTTCATGGGGCCCCATGTGGTCTTTGGGAAGAAGCCCCCATTCGTCGAAGCACGACATCTTATTAACGAAAGCTCCCCCATTCGGGTAATTGTACAATGGGGACCCTCCTAATGGGAGCTCGGCGGGCTCCCTGCTAGTCCGGAGGTGAAGCACCCACGCAGAGTGTTGGGAGGAAGTGAAGGCTTCTGGAGCCTCATGGCGTCTTTGGGGCCGGTGAAGGCCCACATTGGGTGAAAATGGCGCTGGAGTGGGGCGATGCGCCACTGATACGTCTCCAACGTATCTACTTTTCCAAACACTTTTGCCCTTGTTTTGGACTCTAACTTGCATGATTTGAATGAAACTAACCCGGACTGACGCTGTTCTCAACAGAACTGCCATGATGTTGTTTTATGTGTAGAACAGAGAAGTTCTCGGAATGTCCTGAAAATCCACAGAGGCACTTTTTGGAATTAATAAGAATTTCTGGGTGAAAGAAATACACCAGGGGGCCCAGGGCCTGTCCACAAGACAGGGGGGCGTGCCCCCTGTAGGGCGCGCCCCCCTATCTCGTGGGCCCCTTAGACCTCCACCGACCTCAAATCCAAATCCATATATTCATGTTCGGGGAGAAAAAAATCAGAGAGAAAGTTTCATCGCGTTTTACGACATGGAGCCGCCGCCAAGCCCTAATCTCTCTCGGGAGGGCTGATCTGGAGTCCGTTCGGGGCTCCGGAGAGGGGGATTCATCGCCGTCGTCATCATCAACCATCCTCCATCACTAATTTCATGATGCTCACCGCCGTGCGTGAGTAATTCCATCGTAGGCTTGCTGGACGGTGATGGGTTGGATGAGATTTACCATGTAATCAAGTTTGTTTTGTTAGGGTTTGATCCCTAGTATCCACTATGTTCTGAGATTGATGTTGCTATCACTTTGCTATGCTTAATGCTTGTCACTAGGGCCCGAGTGCCATGATTTCAGATCTGAACCTATTATGTTTTCATGAATATATGTGTGTTCTTGATCCTATCTTGCAAGTCTATAGTCACCTATTATGTGTTATGATCCGACAACCCTGAAGTGACAATAATCGGGATACTTCTCGGTGATGACCGTAGTTTGAGGAGTTCATGTATTCACTATGTGCTAATGCTTTGTTTCGGTTCTCTATTAAAAGGAGGCCTTAATATCCCTTAGTTTCTGCTAGGACCCCGCTTCCACGGGAGGGCAGGACAAAAGATGTCATGCAAGTTCTTTTCCATAAGCATGTGTGACTATTTACGGAATACATGGCTACATTACATTGATGAACTGGAGCTAGTTCTGTGTCACCCTATATTATAGCTATTACATGAGGAATAGCATCCGGCATAATTATCCATCACTGATCCATTGCCTACGAGCATTTCACATATTGTTCTTCGCTTATTTACTTTTTCATTGCTACTGTTACAACTACTACAAAAACCCCAAGACAATTATCTTTACTTTTGCTACCGTTACCTTTATTATCATACCACTTTTGCTACTAAACACTTTGCTGCAGATACTAAGTTATCCAGGTGTGGTTGAATTGACAACTCAACTGCTAATACTCAAGAATTTTCTTTGGCTCCCCTTGTGTCGAATCAATAAATTTGGGTTGAATACTTTACCCTCGAAAGCTATTGCGATCCCCTACACTTGTGGGTTATCAAGACTAATTTCTGGCGCCATTGCCGGGGAGCATAGCTCTATTCTCTGAGTCACTTGGGATTTATATCTGTTGATCACTATGAAGAACTTGAAAGACGATCGAACTACTATTTTGCCCTCAACTACGAGGGGAGGTAAGGAACTGCCATCTAGCTCTACACTAGATTCTCCTTCCGTTATTAGTAGGCTTGCGACACCTAAACCTGCTACTGCTATGAATTCTGATATGTCGCATGTTATTGATGATGCCACTTCTGCTATGCAGGATGAAACTACTTCTGTGCGTGATACTACTTTGCCATTAGGTGAATTTCTTGATGAACAACTTGCTAGAGTTAGGGGGCATGAAATTACTGAAGAACCTATTAATGATGATAGTGATGATGAAGGTTCTCCCAATGATTATGTATTACCTGTTGTTCCCAAGGGTTATGTTATGAATGAAGAAGCCGCTAGGGAAATCTTTGCTTGCAATGATAGATATGATCTTAAGAACAACAGTCTCTTAATGGTAGAATGAAACCTGACCCTGCTTTTGCTACTTCACCTATTTGTGTTACTGATAAGGATTATGAATTCTTTGTTGATCCTGAGATTATTACTTTAGTTGACTATGATCCTTTTTATGGCCTTGAATCTGAAACTGTTGTGGCACATCTTACCAAGTTGAATGATATAGCTACCCTGTTTACTAATGATGAGAAGTCTCACTATTTTTATATCCTTAAGATATTTCCGTTCTCATTAAAGGGTGATGCTAAGACTTGGTATAATTCTCTTGCTCCTGGTTGTGTGCGTAGTCCCCAGGATATGATTTATTATTTCTCTGCTAAATATTTCCCTGCTCATAAGAAACAAGCTGCCTTGCGGGAAATATATAATTTTGTGCAAATCAAAGAAGAGAGTCTCCCACAAGCTTGGGGGAGGCTTCTCCGGTTACTTAATGCTTTGCCTAATCATCCTCTTAACAAAAATGAAATACTTGATATCTTTTATAATGGACTAACCAATGCTTCTAAGGACTACTTGGATAGTTGTGCTGGTTGTGTTTTTAGGGAAAGAACAGTCAACGAAGCTGAAATATTATTGAATAATATGTTGACTAATGAAAATAATTGGACTCTTCCTGAGCCAATTCCTGAAGTAATTCCTGAACCAATTGAGCCAACTCCTGAGCCTATTCCTAAATCCACTCCGAAGAAGAGAGGTGTTTTATTTCTCAGTCCTGAAGATATGCAAGAGGCAAAGAAATCAATGAAAGAAAAAGGTATTGAAGCTAAAGATGTTAAGAATTTACCTCCTATTGAAGAAATACATGGTCTTAATATACCGCCTGAAGAACCACATTGTCTTGATAACCCGACACAGGTAGTAAAGGTAAATTCTCTCTATAGATATGATAAAGTTGAATTTCCCTCTACTAAATTTCATAGCCCATGCTTAGATGAATTTGATGACTTTATGGCTAGACAAGAAAGTTTTAGTGCTTATGTTAGTAGAGAGTTAAAGAATAATGCTTTCGAGATAGGACGTGTAAGTGATAATCTGGCTAGAGTTAAAGATGAACTTCACCTCGTTAGCAAATATGCTTCTATGGTTGCTACTCAAGCTGAGCAAGTACTTAAAGCTCAAAATGATTTGCTTGATGAATTGAATAATAAAAATGACTCTGCTATTAGAGTGGCTACTAGAACTGGTAGAATGACTCAGGAACCTTTGTATCCTGAAGGCCACCCTAAGAGAATCGAGCAAAATTCTCAGAGAAATAATTTAGAGGCACCTAGTTCTTCTAAAAAGAAGAAAAAGAAAGACGATAGGACTTTGCATGCTTCTAGTGAACCTACTGTAGACACACCTGAGAATCCCAACGATATTTCTATTTCTGATGCTGAAACACAATCAGGTGATGAACATGAACGTAGTGATAATGTTAATGATAATGTTCATGTTGATGCTCAACCTAGCAAAAACAATGATGTAGAGATTGAACCTGCTGTTGATCTTGATAACCCACAATCAAAGAATCAACGTTATGATAAGAGAGATTTTGTTGCTAGGAAGCACGGTAAAGAAAGAGAACCATGGGTTCAGAAACCCATGCCCTTTCCTCCTAAACCATCCAAGTCAAAGGATGATGAGGATTTTGAGCGCTTTGCTGAAATGATTAGACCTATTTTCTTACGTATGCGCTTAACTGATATGCTCAAGGTAAATCTTTATGCTAAGTATATGAAGGATATCATCACAAATAAAAGAAAGATACCGGTAGCTGAAATTTCCACCATGCTTGCTAATTACACTTTTAAGGGTGGAATACCAAAAAAACTTGGAGATCCGGGTGTACCAACTATACCATGTTCCATTAAAAGAAATTATGTTAGAACTGCTTTATGTGATCTTGGAGCCGGTGTTAGTGTTATGCCTCTCTCTTTATATCGTAGACTTGAATTGAATAAGTTGACACCTACTGAAATATCCTTGCAAATGGCTGATAAATCAACTGCTATACCTGTCGGTATTTGTGAGGATGAGCCTGTTGTGGTTGCAAATGTCACTATCTTAGCGGACTTTGTTATTCTTGATATTCCTGAGGACGATAGTATGTCTATTATCCTTGGTAGACCTTTTCTTAATACTGCAGGGGCTGTTATTGATTGCAACAAAGGCAATGTCACTTTTCATGTTAATGGTAATGAGCATACGGTACACTTTCCGAGGAAACAATCTCAAGTTCATAGCATCAATTCTATTGGACAAGTTCCAACTATTATTATTGGAGGTTTTGAATTTCATCTCCCTACTGTCAAGAAAAAGTATAATATTCTTATTGTTGGGGATTTTCATATCCCCGTTGAGGTAACTTAGTGTTATTTGAAATTTCTTCGGTTCTGTGTTATTCGGAATGAGTTCGTTAACAAGACTTTATCAACCTTGTTAGTGGATTCATTTTGATGATCATGAGATGGATGAAACTAGAAGGCACAACCTTCTGTACCCACTTTTTACTTTCTGTTATTTAGAATAAATAAAGCAAAAATAGTATTATCTATCTGTTTTCTGAATTATCCGTGCATTAAAAAATAGTCCGAAAATAAAAGTGCTCCAAATGCCCTGCAAATTTAGTATGATTTTTCTGGAATATTTGAGGATTTTAGGCACTGAAATTACTGCAGGAGGGGCAAGCACCAGGCCACGAGAGTGGAGGGCGCCCCCCCCATAGGGCGCGCCCCCCTGTCTCGTGGACCCCTGGTGACCCCCCTCCACTTATGCCAGCACCCACACACTTCATCTTCTACCCAAAAAAAATCCCCATCCAGTTCAAGCACGAGTTCTAGCTCGTTTTGCTGCGATTTTCGATCTCCTTGCTCAAAGCTCCATTCACAAAACTGCTTTGGGAGATTGTTGCTTGGTGTTGGGGATATAACTATTTGTGTAAGCCGCCCAGGAGGGGCCGGGTTATGCAAAGAAGACTCATCAGAAAGAAGCCCAAGACCAAGCATGAAGATGGCGGTTCAATAAAGGGTCTAAGGCCCACAGGCGTCTTAAGGCCCATAGTGGTAAACCGCCATGATGACATGACTTGTAACATAAGGTAGAATTAACTAGTCATTGAGTCGGACACTGTCTATGAGCCGGCCGGGACTCTGTAGACCGCAGGGCGTCCACCCGTGTATATAAGGGGACGACCCGCTGGCGGCTTAGGGCAAGAAACAACTCATCGAGAACCGGGCATAGCGTATCTCGCTCCCTGGTCATCGAAACATCAAGCAATACCAACCCAACTACACGTAGGCCTTACCTTCACCGTAAGGGGCCGAACTAGTATAACCCTCTCGTGTCTCTTGTCCTAATTAACCCCTTCAAGCTTCCTAGTTGCGATGGCTCCACGACTAAGTCCTTTCACTAGGACATCTGACGTGACAATTCCACGACAGTTGGCGCCCACCATGGGGCCAGCGCACGGTGGATTTGAGTTCTTGAAGGGCAACTTCAAAGGGCTCAAGGGATAAGCAGTAGGCCGGAAGACCGAGAGTCGTTGCGACAAGATCTACATCGACGATGAAGGATGGGGCCCCGACGCCGGCTCAATTGAGTACTGGTACCGGGTCCCCTTCGGCAGAATCCACGTCTTCATCGGCCGGATCGGTGAGTCGGGCCCTGAGCCGGACAACTGCACCGACCTCGTCGAGACGGCTCAGTGAGTGAGACCCGCCCGAGTTCAACCCGTCATGAAGCGTGCCTTCGTGGGCTGCATCCACGGAGAGGAAGTTTCTAAAGGATCTGAAGATGGTGATGAGACAGCCGTCCTCTCTGACGATGATTCATCCGCCGGTTCAACAGATTCGCTATATCAAGTACAAGATGGTGTGCTTGGGGGTTGTTCCGATGGCCCCAGTATTCCGGACCCCTGTGAGCCGCCAAGATGGGCAGGAGTCTTCATGGCTGGGACTCAACCCGGCCAAAACTCTACAACCGCTACAACAATAACGTCCGGGTTAGGAGCGGCCGGGGCAGGAGGCCCTGTGCGCCCGCCGGCTGAGGTGCTGATAGATCTCATGGATAAACTTACGGCCCTGTTAACCGCCACGGTTATTCCTGCAAATAAAGATGAGCATGACGCGGAGGTGGCACGGGTGCGCGAGGAAATAGCTCGGGCCAAGGAGGCCTTGGCAGCTGAGGACACCAGGTTAGCCATAGAACGGGCGACTTTGGATGCACGGGCACAACGGCTAACAAGGTGATGAGGAGGAGACATCAGAAAACCCAATCCCGTTTACCTCCGGTTTATGATCCTCGTAATCTTTTTGCCACACCCGGAGCCGGCCCAAGTAACCCGCCAGATGCAAATCAGTTTATGACAGCCGGAACAGGAGGACCGGCTCAGCCTTGGGAGATGGCACCTCCTCATGGGAACATGGCACCACCCCGTTACGTGCCGATACCACCGGGTCACTTTTCCAACCACATGGAGAACTTAATCGCAGCATCAGCGCGTTTGGCGGCTCTCCCGGTGGACGGTGATGATCCGACAGCGATGGAGACCCGGAGGATCAGAGAACTTGTCCAGACGGCCCTGGCTCAGCAAGAGACTTATTCTTATAGCTGGGACAAGATTCATTAAACTCCTCCGCCTTGGTTAGCACCGCCTCGTCAAAACCGGAGTCCAAGTTACAGCAGGCACATGGAGTCAGAAGCTTTGTCAAGCAATGCCCAGCGCCGTAACCAGCCCGGTGGCTATAACCCGGTACAAGACCGAATACGTCAGGAGAACGAACCGGCGGCTCAACTAGCGGCTCAACAGACGGCTCATCAAGATTTCCCAGAGTATCCAACGACTTCCATTGAGACGGGAGTGGCTACTAGAACCAGCGGTGTTCCTTGTTTGGTGCCGGCTCTGCGTAATATACGCCTACCCAAGGACTTCAAGGGACCACGAAAGGTGCCGAATTACATGGCCGACTTACAGCCCGGAGCGTGGATCGAAAGTTATGAGATGGCCATGGAGTTGTTGGAGGTCAGCGACGCGGAAATGGCTAAGTACTTCACCATGATGTTGGATGGAACGGCCCGGTCTTGGTTAAAGGGCTTGCCGCCCCATTCCATTAATTCATGGGCAGAGTTAAAGGCCCGATTCATCCAGAACTTCAAAGACACTTGCAAGCAATCCATGTCGATTATGGACTTGACAAATTGTAAGCAGGAGGAGGGTGAATCCACAACTCATTGGGTGTGCCGGATCAAGGAGATAATACATTCATCTGATAAGATGGATGCCGGCTGTGCAGTCCTCATGTTGGAGAAGAACTGCCGCTTTGAGCCGCTGAGACAGAAACTGGGGCGCCTTAAGCATGATTGCAACGATATGGGTAAGCTGATGGCGGCTTTAGTTAAATATGCCGACTCTGATAGTACCAAGTATCCCGTGTCTGATGAGGAAAAGACAGGGAAGGGAAAGAAGAACGACAATGGAAAGGGTCAGCATAACCCGATGAATCAAGGAGGCAATAAGCGTAAGGCAAAGGGTAACCCGGAGTTTGTAGCCAACGCCAATGCACAGGGTAACAATCAGAGACGTAAGGACAAACCACCCCCTCGGTCTAGCAGGTCAGGCCCATCTCTTGAGCAGCTACTCAATGAGCCTTGCCCGAGACACGACACCCAAGAATGACCCGCCACCCACTTATGGAAAGATTGCACGATCATGAAGGCTTTTAAGAATTCCAACACATTTGATGGCAATCATGGGTCGGGCGGCGGCTCAGGAGCAGGCGGCTTTCATGGCCCGGGCGGCGGTTCGGGTTCCGGCTTTCACGGACATCAAGGCAGTTATAATCAACAGCAGTCTGGTCAAGGGAGCAACAGCAGCAGCAGTCGGGTTATCAAAGCCATCCGAAGCAGCTGAATAGTGGGCAGTATCATGTGTTCACCACTAGCTTGTGCAAACGTGACCAGAAGATTCATAAGAGGGCCGTGAATTCTGTTGAGCCGGCGGTTCCCCGTTATTTGAGGTGGTCAGAACAGCCCGTTGTATGGAGCAGGGCAGATCACCCCCCCCCCCGGCTTGATAATCTGGGTCAGTTAGCCTTGGTGGTAGCGCCTCAGGTTGGTGGATATAAATTCACTAAAGTACTCATGGATAGGGGTAGGAGTATTAATATCCTCTATTATGAGACCTTCCGACGCATGGGGTTAACTGATAAGAATTTGAAGACATCCAACACTGTTTTTCATGGAGTGGTTCCTGGTAAGTCGGCTTACCCAGTTGGCAAGATTGAACTGGAAGTGGCCTTTGGAGATGAGTATGATTCCAGGGCTGAGAAATTAACGTTTGAGGTGGTCAAAATTAGGAGTCCATATCATGCTCTGTTTGGGCGACCGGCTTATGCCAAGTTCATGGCACGGCCGTGTTATGTTTATTTGCAGCTTAAGATGTCGGGTCGCAAGGGCACCATCACCGTGCATGGAAGTCGAAAGGTAGCCCTGGAATGTGAGGAGGGCGACGCGGCTTATGCTGAGTCTGTTTGTGCAGCAGAGGAACTGAAGTTTTATCAAGAAAACGTTGACCCGGCGGATATGACCTCTCTAAAGAAGCCAACCACCGAGCATGACCCGGCGATGAAGTTTAAGTCGGCTGCTAAAACCAAGCTTGTGGATTTCAATCCAGGTGATTCATCTGAGCAGTTTAGTATCAGTGCCAATTTGGATCCTAAATAGGAAAGCGCGCTCATCGAGTTCATCCGTGAGAACCGGGACATCTTCGCATGGAAACTTTCTGACATGCCGGGTGTACCGAGAGAACTCGCTGAGCACACTCTCAATATTGAACTCGCTGAGCACACTCTCAATATAAGGTCGATGCCGTCTAAGCCGTTTCCCAAAAGAGCTTTGATTTTTCTAATGGTGGGAGCGAGTGGCAGACGCTCAACAACAGTCAGTTTATCCGGTAGCGGGTGGTTGGATTCAAGGTGCAAGGCGTGGAAGCCGGGCAGAGGATTTTCCTCAGCCGGAGAAGTGTCATGGCAGTAGAACCACGTCTGATTCCAATCCTTGGGATGACTCGGCAGTTCAGCATAAGGAAAAAGGCAGTCTCTCCGCTGCTGAATCGAGATGCCACCAAGTTCAAGACTGGGCCCATTGGCACGTTCGTTCTGTCAGTTTAAATAGAATAGCTCTCTGAACAAAAGTAGATTGGGCTCTTCTCCTAGGCACACTTTGCAGAAAACTTGGAAGTTGCAGATATTTGACACGGAATTGGGTCCAATGTCTTAAGGTTTGAGGTCAAAGAAATGCAAAACATCCCTGAAGAATTTTCAACCGGGTGGAGCAAATCCCCGGTTCATATGATCCATAAAAACTATCACCTCCCCTTCTTTGGGTTGAGGTTTCTCCTCGGACGGGTCAGGGGCGCGATAAAATATGACCTCCTTCTTGGGCAGGTGACCAGACTTCACAAATTCAGACAATTTGGTTTCTATGACAATGGATTGGACCCAATTACAGGTCACAGGAGCCTTGGGGGCCTTAGGTGCCATGGTGTAAGTGGAAGCCTATGACAGAATAAGAAGCTCCAGTTCAACTTTAAATCCATAAGGAAAGTATTTTTAAGACTATATAAAATGGCGGCTTAAGACGGGGCCTAATGACATATAGGTAACTATGCAATGATATTTAAGCCGCTACAGCTATTAGGGGCATTTAAAATTTCTTAAAGTCGCCGGAAGCAAGCAAGACTGGCAATCGGTGTTGTCATAAACCGGCTACATAGATTACCATGGTTAAACAAATTCAACAGAGGCAGTTTTTTGACTAAGTGTGGAACAAACAGATTTCACAAGCTGCAGTTATTCTTTGGGATCAAACTATTGCTCTGAAAAGAAAAAATATTCTAGACCTAAATCTAGTACAGATAAGTTCATCAGTTCTAAACAAGGCTTTTGTACAGAGAAGAGGAATCTACTTGCATTCAAAATGGGTGCGAAATAGCTACCGCATCAGTTTTATATCATCTTAAGGATCAAGAAACGGCGGTGGTGATGAAATCTATGAGAGGTTCCTGACGAACAGCAAAGAACACCGAGGAACTCAAAGGTCCAAATGCGGATCTGAGGAACAAGAAGGAGGAAACTTACAGATGCAGAGTTGCTGCGGAGGTTCATCGCGATTTTTTGGTCAAATCAGGTTGATGCAGCGACCTGAGTTGGCGAGGATGAGGAGATCTGCGATGGCGGCGGCAGTGGAGCTCGAGCGGCAGAGAAACAGTGAAACGAAGAAGACGACCGAAGGGGGAGAATGGAAAAGACCTAGGTCATGCCTATTTATAAGGAAAGACTGACTAAGAAGGCGCGAGAAACAAGGAGACCGAACATCATTATCCAACGACTCCGATGCCTCGATTTTCGGAATGGTTAGTAAATACAAAGATCCGTTAAAGGTATGACAGAGTAAAATATGAATTTAATGGAGGATGATGTCACGACGGGTTATCACGGATCCAGAAGATGACGTCATGACGGGTTATAACCTCTACACAGACAGAAGATAGAAGGCTTTTTTCTTAAGGTATTTTAAGATTGACATGAACCGGTTCACATCAATCTAGGGCCTAATGTTGGGGATATAACTATTTGTGTAAGCTGCCCAGGAGGGGCCGGGTTACGCAAAGAAGACTCATCAGAAAGAAGCCCAAGACCAAGCATGAAGACAACTCATCGAGAACCGGGCATAGCGTATCTCGCTCCCTGGTCATCGAAACATCAAGCAATACCAACCCAACTAGACGTAGGCCTTACCTTCACCGTAAGGGGCCGAACTAGTATAACCCTCTCGTGTCTCTTGTCCTAATTAACCCCTTCAAGCTTCCTAGTTGCGATGGCTCCACGACTAAGTCCTTTCACTAGGACATCTGACGTGACAATTCCACGACACTTGGTATGTGACTCCTCCATTGGTCCAATTAGTTTTTGTTCTAGTGCTTTATTCATTGCAAATTCTTGCTGCATAAGTGACCATGTTCTTGAGCTTGCATGTTAAATTTTTGAGGTCCCAAGCAATTCCAATGCATGATATAGGCTCTAGGCACTTGTAGGAGTAGTTGCTATCAATCTTGTTTAGTTTTATTCACTTTTATTCTGAAGTTACTAAAATTTCAGAAATTTTCAGAAAAAGAATTATGCTTAGAAGGATGTACCAAGGTGGTTCCTCGGCAAAGAAAGGGCCAAGGATTGCTATACGTGAGCAAGATGTCGAATTGCCGAGGGACGCAAATGTACGGGCTTGTGAGTGGCCATCCGATAATTTTATTGTCGAAGCAGGCTTCAAGGAGGAATTTGACACGTATGTGTGTAGTGCCAAGCTGGAGGACTTCTTACAAGATAAGTGTACTCAATACTATCAATTGACTGATTCCTTTGTGCGGAGGTTCCAATATATCTGTGCGCGTAATTCTCCTAATGTCATGTTTGATATTTATGATACATCTCATACCATGGATTTAGAGGATTTCACAACTGCTTGCAAACTCCCACAGTGGGGTAATATTAATGATCCTCGCAAATCTGAATTTAGAGATTTTCTTGCTAGTATTACTATGGGAGAATCTAGGGACATAGCACAAGCTACCATAGGGAGCATTCATTTTCCTGCTATACATTATTTTGCTCTCTTTATTGGTAGATGCATTAACGGCAAGGATGAAGCATGTCACATGTGTGTCCCTAATCTTTGTGTCCTCAGAGTGTTGTGTCAGGTTATAAAGGTTATAACTTGGGGGCAATAGTTGCACGTAGGATGCAGAATAATAGTAGAAGGGGGGATTTATTTGGAGGAATTTATGCAACCCGTGTGGCTAATTTTCTTAATATAGCCCCACGATAGGGGGATATGATTTTACCTCCTGTTTATTTGGATAAAGAAGCTATGTTCGATCATCATTTTCTTGAGAGGAATGAACAATTCCTCCATTATCGACTAATCTATGACAGACGCAACGTCGTCCCTGTTACTCTTCCTGCTCCCTACCTTTTGATTATCAGGCAAAAGGAAGATATGTTGTCACCAGGGAAGAAGCAACTGAATATGAGAGGGGAATGGAGGCAGCTCGCCAACAGGCTGCTGCTCGGGAGGCGGTCGCCTCTACATCTCAGTACAACCCCGGTTTCACTTATGGATATCAGCCAGGCGGTCCTTGGTATTAGACCAACTTAGGCCAAAAGCCTAAGCTTGGGGGATTACGTATTTCTCACCGACTTTACATTCATGTTCATACGCTAGTCGTCGGTGCTCATACTCTTTCATTGTATTATCCATGCTAGTTTAAATTTCTTTTTCTAGTTTTCTTCTTGTGTGTTTGATAAACTTTAAGAAAAACCAAAAAAAATAGTTAGTTTAATTTCCATGCTTGTAGTAGAAATTAAAATGAAAACCCAAAAAGATTTCTTGTTCTTCTTCTTACTTGTTGGGAGCTTTCCCGTGTAAATAGTTTTCTTTTCTTTTCTTTCTTTTGGGGGTCGAGAAGACTATATTGAAAATGTTTAGTGGCTCTCATATGCATGATTGTTTATTTAACTGAGAGCCCATATTACCCTGTCTTCTCTCTTGAGTTGAATGCTTGCAGATTCCAGCTTAGTTCAATGCACCTGCACTCTTATTATTATACACATCGTTCGGTCGTGCAAGTGAAAGGCAATAATGACGATATATGATGGACTTATTGGGATGAGAAAAGCTGGTATGAACTCGACCTCTCTTGTTTTTGTAAATATGATGAGTTCATCGTTTGTGAGTCAGCTATTATGAAGTAAACATATTTGCAATGACATTTAGAGATTATAGTTGCTTGTGCCATGCTAGATTAGCTATGAGTTATAATGGTTTACCTTGCGTGCCAACATGTTATTAGAATGATTATGATGTGGTATGATGGGATGGTATCCTCCTTTGAATGAATTGAGTGACTCGACTTGGCACATGTTCACGCATGTAGTTGAATCAAATCAACATAGCCTTCATGATATTTATGTTCATGGTATATTATATCCTACTCATGCTTGTATTCGGTGTGAGTTAATTTTAATGCATGTTTATGACTGTTGTCGCTCTCTCAGTTGGTCGCTTCCCAGTCTTTTGCTAGCCTTCACCTGTACTAAGCGGGAATACTGCTTGTGCATCCAAACTCCATAAACCCCAAAGTTGTTCCATATGAGTCCACTATACCTTCCTATATGCGGTATTTACCTGCCGTTCCAAGTAAATTTGTATGTGCTGAACTCCAAAGCTTCAAATGAAATTCTGTTTTGTATGCTCGAGCAGCTCATGTTACAACTAGGGCTGCCTATATCTTCCATGCTAGGTGGGTTATTCTCACCAGGAGTGGACTCCGCTCCTCATTCACGAGAAAGGGCTGGTAACCGGGATGCCCAGTCCCATGATCCAAAAAGATCAAAGCAAATCAAAATAATTAAACAAAACTCCCCCAGAGCTGTTGTATGTTGGAGGCACTCGTTGTTTCGAGCAAGCCATGGGTTGATGCTTGTTGGTGGTTGGGGGAGTATAAACCTTTACCATTCTGTTTGGGAACTGCCTATAATGCATGTAGTATGGAAGATACAACCATCTCATAGTTGTTGCGTTGAAAGTGAAAGTATGCCACTCAAAATGTTATTCAATATCTATTTTAAAATCGAGCTCTGGCACCTCTACAAATCCCTGCTTCCCTCTGCGAAGGGCCTATCTATTTACTTTTATGTTGAGTCATCACCCTTCTTATTAAAAAGCACCCGCTGGAGAGCACACTGTCATTTGCATTCATTACTATTGGTTTATATTGGGTATGACTTGATTGGATCTCTTTTACCATGAATTACAATGTTTAGTCAGCCCTTGATCTTTAAAGGTGCTCTGCATTTATGTTTTGCGGTCTCAGAAAGGGCTAGCGAGATACCATTTTGTTATATCATGTTATGATTATTTTGAGAAAGTGTTGTCATCCGAGTTTTATTATTATGGCTCGCTAGCTGATTATGCTATTGATATGAGTAATTGTGAGACCTGGGTGTTATTGTTAGTATGGTTAGTTCATAATATTTGCTGAAACTTGAATGCTAGCTTTTCATGTTTACAACAACAAGAGCAAACAGAGTTTGTAAAAGTTTTTCTTTATCACTTTCAGTTTATCAACTGAATTGCTTCAGGACAAGCAAAGGTTTAAGCTTGGGGGAGTGTAGCGACCAGACCTCAAACAGTCTGATCTCTGTGCTCAGTGTCATCCCTGGATCAGTAATGCTGACACCACACAGTACATGGAGGGTTTATAACAAAGTAGCAATCACACACTTATTACATCGAATGTCTCAAAAGAGAACTTATTGAAATAAATATGGCTTAAGGCCATCTAAAAACAGTAACAGCGGAAGTCTTGGAAGATAAGCGAGTCCATCAACTCCAACAGCATCACTGAGTATAGAACCACGACCTAAAAGAACCTTACTCGTCGTCTGAAAAGTCTGCAACATGAAACGTTGCAGCCCGAAAACGGGTCAGCACATGGAATATGCTGGCAATGTAACACATAGAGAATAACAATGGAGATAGGCTAATCTACATGCATATTTTGGCTGGTGGTAAAGCTCTATGGTTACAGTTTTTGCATAAAGCCAATTTTTCCCTACTGCAAAGGAATAAATTCATTTAACTATCATGGTGGTTGTTAAACATTGAGAATGGTTGACAGCATTCTCAATCCCAATTAAAAAGTACTCATTAAACCCAACAATATTAAATTAGAAGTAACATGATGAGATTCACATGATAATCAAGTACTAGATACTCAAAACGTCCATAACCGGGGACACGGCTAACCATGATTAGTTTATACGCTCTGCAGAGGTTTGCGCATTTTTCCCACAAGACTCGATCGCCTCCGTTTGATTCCTCGCACTACATGATGTTTGAGAAACGGATGACCGAGACATAGTCTTTCGGAAGCACTAGCACCTTACATGTGGGTAGACCGGTACACCTACTTTCCCCTACATCTACTAGTCTACCCATAAGAGTTCGCACAACTTAGTCAACCATGCCAGAGCCCATAATGGCTTGTGGCTGCACACGTAAGTTTCTAGTTTGAATAATCTCATGATCCCTTTGAGCCTGGGTGGCGGTCCGAAGAAATACAGGCAAGTGCTGCTAGAAAACAGGTGCCTCAATCCACCCAGATGTGTGTTTAAGTTGCCACCTTAAATAAACCATTTATTAACAATCTCACATCTGTCATGGAAATTCACTCACCCAATCCACGTCTACTAGCATAGCATGGCATAATAAGCAAACGTAGAAGTAACTCCCAAGGGTTTGATAACAAAACAGGTAATAGGTACTACCTCAACTACATTCCCATCCCACAATTTAATTAGATCCTAATCATGCAATTGTTTGGAGGATAGATCTAATGCGTAAAAATTGGGTAGTAGAAAGGTATGATCAAGTGTTACTTGCCTTGCTGATGATCCGTGAAACCTAGAGACTCGAAGTAACAGGCGGCGCACTCTGGGTATTCTATCGCAGACAAACAAACAAGCATACAATAAGTACTCATCTAATGCACAGGTAAAACTCGAATAAAAGATCTAACCAGAATGTTCAACTTAAGAACTCCGGTTTGCAAAAAGAAACAAATCAAACAAAGCAACGAAAGTCAAACTGCGAAAGAAATAGCTTCGTTTTACTAATCTGGATCTAAATCAAATTTTACAGAAGCAAAAACTTGTTTAAGTAGATTATTCGGAAAGAGGGTTTCGAGAAGAAACTCCAGGCGCTTGAATCGCCTGATTCCAATAAACGAGCGAAAAGTTATACTAAAACGAAAATCGGATCAGGAATCGCGATCAGAAAAATCACGGATTAAATCCGAGAAAAAGAAAAACGACGAACAGGTTAACGAACGAACGTTCATTAACTAAACGAATCCGACGAACGCGTTCGTTAAAACGAACTAACGGACGAACGTCCGCTAATTAACCTAATCTGAAAAAAAACGAAAACTAAATAAAAACGAAACTAAAAAAACCGAAACTAAAAAAACCGTAATAAAACCGCCTGGTTTTTAAAATTAAAAAACCAGCGGCACGCGGATCGAGGCGGCGGCGAACCTCGGCGGCGGCAGTGGCGAAGTCCGGTGGGGCTCCGGCGGGGTCCGGCGACGGCGGGCGGCGGCGTCGGCGGATCGGCTAGGGTTAGGGTTTGCGATGTGGGCCGGCGGCGGCGGCGTGGGCTGGTGGGGTCGGGCGGCTGGGCCGGGGCGCCGGGGCGGCGCTATTTATAGTGCCCCCCCGAGCGGAGTCCCGCTCGGGCACGGCCCGTAAGTCGGTTGCGCGGTTTTTTTAAATAATTCTGTGCAGAAGAAAAATAAAAAGAAATACTAAACGGACTCCAAAAATCCCGAAATAAATTTTCCCCGGCTTATAAAATCAAGACGGACAAGATGAACATTTATTTGAGGCCTAAATGCAATTTTGAAAAACGCGCATTTTTCCTAAATTCAAATAAAAGCGAAAAACTCCAAAATAAATCTTATTTGATTTTTTTTATTAAATCTTCATTATTTCTTTATTTTGGGAAAGTCATTTTATTCCCTCTATGAAACTTGGGTAGTAGAAATAATTGAAGATAATATAAATAAAACCAAACGATCCTATTTTCAAAATTTGAGAAAACTCAAATATGAAAATAACGAAATCCCCAACTCTCTCCGTGGGTCCTTGAGTTGCGTAGAATTTCTAGGATCGAGCCAACAATGCAAACAAAAATATGATATGCAAGGATGATCTATGTATAACATTCCAAATTAAAAATTTGGGATGTTACAAACCTACCCCCCTTAAGATGAATCTCGCCCTCGAGATTCGGGTTGGCTAGCAAATAGGTGAGGGTGGTCCTTGAGCAGATCTTCCTCTCGCTCCCAGGTGGCTTCCTCCTCGGTGTGGTGGCTCCACTGAACTTTCCAAAACTTGATAACCTTACTGCGGGTAACTCTGCTGGCATAATCCAACATCTTAACAGGTTTCTCTTCATAGGTCAAATCTTCTTTCAACTGAATCGTTTCCAATGGCACCGTATCTCTCAGTGGTATATCAGCCATCTCTGCGTGACACTTCTTGAACTGTGAAACATGGAACACATCGTGAACTCCTGACAATCCCTTAGGTAATTTCAACTTGTATGCTACTTCTCCCATGCGTTCCAAAACCTTGTATGGCCCCACAAAACGTGGCGCTAACTTTCCTTTAACTCCAAAACGCTTAACTCCTCGAAGTGGAGATACTCGAAGATAAACTCTGTGTCCGACTTCGTATTCTGTCTCCTTGCGTTTTGAATCTGCATAGCTCTTCTGCCTTGACTGAGCTACCTTGAGCCTATCGCGAATCAACTTTACTTTCTGTTCAGACTCCTTAATCAAATCTGGTCCAAACAACTGGCGGTCTCCAATCTCATCCGACAACAACGGGGTTCTGCACCTCCTTCCGTACAAGGCTTCGAAAGGGGCCATCTTCAAGCTGGATTGATAACTATTGTTGTAAGAAAACTCCGCGTATGGAAAGTTGTCATCCCAACTTGATCCATAATCCAAAACACAAGCTCGGAGCATATCCTCCAAAATCTGATTGACTCTCTTGGTCTGTCCATCTGTCTGTGGGTGGAAAGTTGTGACGCCCCAAGACCGACGATCCAGAAGACTTCCATATTTTTGTGACCTCCGTGTGTTTTTATTTGTGCTTGCTCTATTTATTTTGCATTCCATCATGTCATCATGCCAGCATGCCATTTAATTTTTAAAACCTCAACTAAATAAATTGCATAGATCTTTTGATCTATTTAAATCGAGGGAATTCACATGGTGATTTCTCTTTATAACATACCCTCCTAATATTTAGGGAGCTATTATAAAATATTCCATTGATGTGGAATCGCCAAAAAAACAAAATTGCATTTTATTCTCTCTCCTTTCCAACTATTCTAATCCTTGGCCCTTCTCCTTTTATTCCAAATCAAGCGGTGGCACTTTGAAATTATGTCAAGTAGCCACATTCCAAGCTTGAGCTTGACTCGAATTTATTTGATCCTTCAAATAAATTCAAACCTTTTCTTTTTTTCCTGGTCCAAACAACTCTCCTTTTTTTCACTTCTTTTCTCTGGTTGCCCATCAGCCCACAAACCAGGCCGGCCCATTTGCCCCTGGAGGCCCAGCCGCCCCCACCAGCTCGATAACCCTAGCTAGCCCGACCCTCATCTCTCCTCTCGATCCCCATCTCCCTCCTGACCGCCGCCACTCGCACACATCGAGCCAGGGAGAGGAGCTCCCTGCGCCCAATCTCCAGCACCGCCACCTCTCATCTCTCCCGATCCCCTCGCTCCTCATCTGACTCCGCAAGCCACTCACCGCCGCCGCCCCGGCGAGCGCCCGCCTCCGCAGCAACCCTCCTTCGCGCTGCGCCCTCGTCTTGACCCCATGCGCCTCGCCGCGCCTCCTTCTGCTGCCGGCCAACCCCATGGCCTCGAGGAACCCCGAGCTCCACCTCTGCGGCGACTCCCTTGTCCCCGCCATCCTTCTCCTCCGTCGGGGCCTCTTCCTTAGAGCACCCCAAGCCGCTCAGCCCCGCCGCCGCTCTCGCATGCGTGTGCCCCCATGAACCGCTCCTTCCGCCGCCATGGCCTCTCGCTTCCCCGTCGATCACCAGGGTCCTCCCCTGTCACCGCCTTGGTCCCTGCCAGAGCTCCTCTGCCCGTCATAGACAGGAGCTGGAGCTCCTTGCCGCATCGCTGCCGTGCCCCATCGCTCGCCTGACCGCGACCACCACCTGAACTTGCTGCTCTGCCCGCACGCGTGCCTCACGCGTTGACTGCGAACAGCTCCATGCCCGAGCAAGCACGCTCCTGATCCCGATGCCCAGCGTCGCCCAAGTCTCGTATGTTGTCCCTGCAAGTCAAGACCACCTCAAGTTCGCCAAGTACCTCTATGTGTGCACTCGCCAAGTACCCGACCCGGACGCGCCAAGTTCGGGTACCCACGTCGGGTGTTTTCTACCGGTACAACAATACGATGAGATGCCATGTACCGCTACGTCCGGAGACCTCGGAGCCGTTAAGTCCAACAACGACTCTGTACAACTATCCACGACCCCGAACATCTACGAAACGTGAACCACTACTTCCACTACCGTCGCCGTGTACCACTACTTCCACTACCGTCGCCCCGAAGATGTTGGATTCGTCAAGTGCCTATTCGAAACTAACGTGTACAACTACTTCCACTACGACCATTGCGAGAACGTCTACTTCCTCTTCATTGCACCGAACTCGTTTCGCCCCAAAAATGCACGCTTCGAAGGTATAACAGCCGAGACGACCGCCGAATGCATGTGTTGAATGAGATGTCCGTGTTTGCACCGTGATCAAATTGTCGCTTGCGATGCCCCTCTTTTTCCATGCCACCGACATGTGGGACACCCGGTATCCGGGATCACTCCCCATCTCTTGCGTGTTCCGCACATCCGCACACTTGCTCTTTTGCACCAGTATCTCAATGAGTTATCGGATCATCGATATGTTGTCGTGGCATCATTTTCGAATTCATTGCCGTGGCACCCTTTCTTTCCACCACGATGACCAAATGCTTCATAACATGCTCATGTCAACATTTTCATAAAATTGCTTAAGACTTGTATATGTCATCCGCATCATGTTAACAACATTTAAATGGTTAAAATTGTGTTTGCATTATATTGCTAAATGACATATGGGGATTTTTCGGAATTGTTGTTCGTTGTTCCGGCCTCATTTAAACTTGCCTAGATAGGTAGTTTTATTATGCTTCACCTCTTGCCATGTTTAACAACATTTAATATTGTCTGGTAGCTTAAACGAGATTGAACTAAATATGTCAATGTGGTGTTTTGTCAATATGCAACTCGTTGCATATTGAGCTCCACTTAACTTGTAGTATTGTTTGTTGCACTTTGTCATGCTATACCTCATTAAACTGGACATGCATCATACTTGATTATGCATCATGTCAGGATTATGCTTGTGTGTTTACCATGTTGTTTGCTTCTTTCCGGTTTGCTTCTCTCGTTAGCTTCGGTTTCGTTCTAGAGTTGTGAGGATTCGTTCGACTACGCTTGATTCGTCTTCGTGGCTCCATCTTCTTCATGGACTCGTTCTTCTTCCTAGCGGGATTTTAGGCAAGATGACCGTCACCTTGGATCTCACTACTATCATTGCTATGCTAGTTGCTTCGTTCTATCGCTTTGCTGCGCTACCTATCAATTGCTCTTCAAGCCTCCCAAATTGCCATGCACCTCTAACCTTTGTCACCCTTCCTAGCAAACCGTTGCTTGGCCATGTTACCGCTTTGCTCAGCCCCTCTTATAGTGTTGTTAGTTGCAGGTGAAGTTGAAGATTGCTCCTTGGTGGACATGATTATGTTGGGATATCACAATATCTCTTATTTAATTAATGCATCTATATACTTGGTAAAGGGTGGAAGGCTCGGCCTTATGCCTGGTGTTTTGTTCCACTCTTGCCGCCCTAGTTTCCGTCACACTGGTGTTTTGTTCCCGGATTTTGCGTTCCTTTCGCGGTTGGGTGATTTATGGGACCCCCCTGACAGTTCGCTTTGAATAAAACTCCTCCAGCAAGGCCCAACCTTGGTTTTACCATTTGCCTCACCACCACCTACTTTTCCCTTGGGAGTAATTAACCCAAGGGTCATCTTTATTATAGCACCCCGGGCCAATGCTTGTCTAAGTGTTGGTCCAAACTAGAGCACCATGCGGGACCATCCCTTGGCAACTTGGGTTACGTCGGTACCTGTACGCTTAGCTTATCCGGTGTTGCCCTGAGAACGAGATATGTGCAGCTCCTATCAGGATGTCGGTGCATCAGGCGGTCTTGCTGGTTTTGTTTTACCATTGTCGAAATGTCTTGTAAACCGGGATTCCGAGACTGATCGGGTCTTCCTGGGAGAAGGTATATCCTTCGTTGATCGCGAGAGCTTATCATGGGCTAAGTTGGGACACCCCTGCAGGGTATAAACTTTTGAGAGCCGTGCCCGCAGTTATGTGGCAGATGGGAATTTGTTAATGTCCGGTTGTAGATAACTTGACACTAGATCCGAATTAAAATGCATCAACCGTGTGTGTAGCCGTGATGGTCTCTTCTCGGCGGAGTCCGGGAAGTGAACACGGTTTCTGGGTTATGTTTGACATAAGTAGGAGTTTAGGATCAGCTCTTGATCATTGCTAGCTTCACGACCGTTCCGTTTGCTTCTCTTCTCGCTCTCATTTGCGTATGTTAGCCACCATATATGCTTAGTCGCTGCTGCAACCTCACCACTTTACCCCTTCCTTTCCCATTAAGCTTTGCTAGTCTTGATACCCATGGTAATGGGATTGCTGAGTCCTCGTGGCTCACAGATTACTACAACTAAAGTTGCAGGTACAGGTTATGCGATGATCATGACGCGAGAGCGATGCTTGCTTGCGTTGAGTTCTTCTTCTGCTTCTTCGATCAGGGGATAGGTTCCAGGTCGGCAGCCTGGGCTAAAAGGGTGGATGTCGTTTGAGTTTTTGTTTGGGTTTCATCCATAGCTGGATGGTGCTCTTATGGATGATGTATTGTTGTATTCGTGTGGCATTGTATGCCTTATGTATGTATCCCCATCTGTTATGAAATGTTGATGTAATGATATCCACCTTGCAAAAGCGTTTCAATATGCGGGTCTATCCTTGGTGGGACCTTCGAGTTCCTTTTGCATAGGGTCGCATATTGGGCGTGATAAAAGCTGTGCTAAACTCCAGCCTGGTTCCCAATGTTTCGTGCAACTGCTTCCAGAACTTCGAGGTGAATTGGGTTCCTCTATATGATACGATACTCCTCGGAACTCCATGCAAACATACAATCCTCGTCATGTATATCTTAGCCAATTTGGCACTGCTGTAGGTAGTCTTTACTGGGATGAAATGAGCTACCTTCGTCAAACGATCAACTACAACCCAAATCGAGTCATAGCCTGAACGAGTCCTGGGCAATCCCGTGATGAAATCCATGCCTAGTTTGTCCCACTTCCATTCGGGTATAGGCAATGGCTGTAACAATCCCGCAGGCTTCTGATGTTTTGCTTTCACCCTCTGACATACATCACAAACTGCTACATACTCTGCAATATCCTTCTTCATTCCGGTCCACCAGAATGTTTCCTTCAAATCCAAATACATCTTTGTATTACCGGGGTGAATCAAGTATGGTGAATCATGTGCCTCTTGCAGAATCAACTTCCTGATCTCTGGATTATTGGGCACATAAACACGGTCCTCAAACCATAAGGTATCGTGCTCATCTTCACGAAATCCTTTAGCCTTTCCCTTGCTCATCCGTTCCTTAATAGTGGCAACTTTCGTATCTGCCTTTTGAGCTTCTCTGATTTTATCCATCAACATAGATTGAATCTCCAATGCTGCTACATAGCCTCTCGAAACTATTTCCAAACTTAGCTCTCGAAGGTCCTCCGCTAACTCCTTGGGTATTTCTCCCGTCATTAGAGTATTGACATGGCTCTTGCGGCTCAACGTGTCTGCTACAACGTTAGCCTTCCCGGGGTGATAATGCAATCTCATATCATAATCCTTAATAAGCTCCAACCATCTCCTCTGCCTGAGATTTAACTCCTTCTGCATGAAGATGTACTTCAAACTCTTGTGATCCGTGTACACCTCACAATGATTTCCAATGAGAAAATGTCTCCACGTTTTCAGTGCATGCACTACGGCTGCTAACTCCAAATCATGAGTAGCATAATTCAACTCATGGGGCTTAAGCTGTCGTGAAGCATACGAAACAACTCTCCCCTCCTGCATAAGCACTGCTCCAAGTCCTCGTCATGAAGCGTCGCAATACACTTCATAATCCTTAGTCTGATCTGGCAGAATCAACACTGGTGAGGTAACCAAACGTTTCTTCAATTCTTGGAAACTAGCCTCACACTCCTCAGTCCAAATGAACTTAGTATCCTTCTTCAACAACTCTGTCATAGGCTTTGCAATCTTCGAGAAATTTTCAATGAATCTTCGATAGTATCCTGCGAGTCCAAGGAAACTCCTGATCTCTCCAACTGTGGTTGGTGCTTCCCAGTTTGTCACAGTGACTACTTTAGTGGGGTCTACTGCGATACCTTCTCCAGATATAACATGTCCGAGAAATCCAACTTCCTTCAACCAAAACTCACACTTGCTGAACTTGGTGTATAGCTGATGTTCCCTGAGCTTCTCGAGTACTAAACGCAAGTGCTCCTTGTGTTCCTCTTCATTCTTCGAGTAAACCAAAATATCATCAATGCACAGCACGATGAACTTATCCAAAAACTCCATAAACACCTTGTTCATCATGTTCATAAAATAAGCTGGGGCGTTAGTCAGACCAAATGACATAACGGTATACTCGTACAGCCCGTACCTGGTGGTAAAAGCCGTCTTCGGTATATCTTGCTTCCGAATCTTCAACTGATGGTACCCTGATCGCAAATCGATCTTGGAAAACACCTTAGCTCCTTGCAACCGATCAAACAGATCATTGATCATTGGTAGTGGGTACTTGTTCTTGATTGTTACTTCATTTAATCCGCGATAGTCAACAACCATTCTTAATGATCCATCCTTCTTCTCCACTAGAAGTACTAGCGATCCCCAAGGCGAAGAACTTGGGTGAATAAAACCTTTGTCCAACAACTCCTTAATCTGCTTCTTAATTTCCTCCAAATCTTGGGCTGGCATCCTATACGGTCTCTTGGATATAGGCCCGGTGCCTGGCAGTAGCTCAATTAAGAACTCAATGTCTCTATCCGGTGGCATGCCTGGCAACTCTTCTGGAAATACATCGGGGAAATCCCTTACCACTGGTACTTCCTCCTGCACAACTCCTGATAAGGAATTTACATGTGCCCTTCTCGGCTCATGGCGTGATACATACTTGATCCTTATCTCTTCTGGTGTCGTAAGCAAAATTGTCTTGCTGGCGCAATCAATGTTTCCTGCATACATCGACAGCCAATCCATACCAAGAATTACATCCAATCCTTTGGATTCCAATATAATCAAATCCGTGGGGAAAACATGCCTTCCTATACTCAACGGCACCTGAAAGCATCCTTGACTGACCATAAACTCAGCTCCCGGTGAACTTACTAGCATGGGTGTCTTAAGAGTCTTAGTGGGCAGGCTAAACTTATTCACAAATCCCCTTGATATGTATGAATGCGATGCACCAGTATCGAAAAGAACAACTGCAGTAAATGTCTTAACCAAAAACTTACCTATTACTACGTCTGGCTGAGCTTCAACCTCCTCCACGGTAATGTGGTTCACTTGCCCCCTGTTGAAAGGGTTCGGCTTCTTTCCTGAGCTTCCATTGCCATTTCCATTTTGGGCTTCAAGGCAATCATTTGCATAATTCCCCGTCTTGCGGCACTTATAACAAGTGATATGGCTCAGGTCTACCTTGGATGGTGTTGACGGGTTGGTGCGGCTTTGTCCATTGCTTCCTCCATTCCCGTTTCCATTCTTTGTGCCATTGTGATTGTGCGAGATGCCTCCTCCATGAGTATGCTGAAAATGTCCTCCTGACTTTGGGGTAAAGCGTGGCTTCTGCTGAGCTCCAGAATTGTACTTCCCCTGTGCATACTTCCTCTTACGATTATCAATCTGCTGTTGCTTCCCTTCAATCATAAGAGCACGATCTAGTAACTCCTGGTAGTTATTGAAAGTGGCTACCATCAACTGCATGCTCAGCTCATCATTCAGTCCTTCTAGAAACTTCTCCTGCTTAGCTGCATCCGTAGCAACGTCATCTGGGGCATAACGTGCTAGCTTACTAAAGTCATCCACATACTGGCCAACTGTCCATCCTCCTTGGCGTAAGTTGCGAAACTGACGCTTCTTCATGGCCATAGCTCCTGCTGAAACATGGGCAGTACGAAAAGCTTGCTGAAACTGATTCCATGTGACAGTATCTACGGGGTAAGTGGCTGTAAAATTCTCCCACCATGCTGCTACGGGTCCGTCAAGCTGATGTGCGGAAAACTTCACATTTTCTCCATCTGTGCATCCTGCAGTGGTCAACTCCCTCCCTATCTTACGGAGCCAATCATCTGCTACTATCGGCTCGGTGCTACTGGAAACACCAGCAGATTCAACCTTAAGAAACGTGCCAGATGGTCAACAGGTGGTGGTGGTTGTGAAGGAAATATGCCCTAGAGGCAATAATAAAGTTATTATTTATTTCCTTATATCATGATAAATGTTTATTATTCATTCTAGAATTGTGTTAACCGGAAACATAATACATGTGTGAATACATAGACAAACATAGTGTTACTAGTATGCCTCTACTTGACTAGCTCGTTTATCAAAGATGGTTATCTTTCCTAGCCATGGACAAAAGAGTTGTCATTTGATTAACGGGATCACATCATTAGGAGAATGATGTGATTGACATGACCCATTCCGTTAGCCTAGCACTTGATCGTTTAGTATGTTGCTATTGCTTTCTTCATAACTTATACATGTTCCTGTAACTATGAGATTATGTAGCTCCTGTTTACCGGAGGAACACTTTGGGTGATACCAAATGTCACAACGTAACTGGGTGATTATAAAGGAGTACTACAGGTGTCTCCAAAGGTACATGTTGGGTTGGAAAATTTCGAGATTAGGTTTTGTCACTCCAATTGTCGGAGAGGTATCTCTGGGCCCTCTCGGTAATGCACATCACTATAAGCCTTGCAAGCAATGTAGCTAATGAGTTAGTTACGGAATGATGCATTACGTAACGAGTAAAGAGACTTGCCGGTAACGAGATTGAACTAGCTATTGGATACCGACGATCGAATCTTGGGCAAGTAACATACCGATGACAAAGGGAACAATGTATGTTGTTATGCGGTTTGCCCGATAAAGATCTTCGTAGAATATGTAGGAGCCAATATGGGCATCCAGGTCCCGCTATTGGTTATTGACCAAGAATAGTTCTAGGTCATGTCTACATAGTTCTCGAACCCGTAGGGTCCGCATGCTTAAGGTTTCGATGACAGTTATATTATGAGTTTATGAGTTTTGATGTACCAAAGGAGTTCGGAGTCCCGGATGAGATCGGGGACATGACGAGGAGTCTTGAAATGGTCGAGACGTAAAGATCGATATATTGGACAACTATGTTCGGAGTTCGGAAAGGTTCTGAGTGATTCGGGTATTTTTGGAGTACCGGAGAGTTACGGGAATTCGCCGAGGAGTATATGGGCCTTATTGGGCCATACGGGATTAGAGGAGAGAGGCCAAAAGGAAGGAGGCGCGCAGCCCCCGTCTGGTCCGAATTGGACAAGGGGTGCGGCCCCCTTTTCCTTCCTCCTCTCCCCCTCTTTCCCCCTTCTCCTACTCCAACAAGGAAGGAGGGAGTCCTACTCCCGGTGGGAGTAGGACTCCCCATGGCGCGCCCCCTCCTAGGCCGGCCGCCCCCTCCCCCTTGCTCCTTTATATACGGGGGCAGGGGGGCACCCCAGAACACACAAGTTAATCTACGGATCGTTCCTTAGCCATGTGCGGTGCCCCCCTCCACCATATTCCACCTCGGTCATATCGTCGCGGAGTTTAGGCGAAGCCCTGCGCCGGTAGAACATCATCATCGTCACCACGCCGTCGTGCTGACGGAACTCATCTCCGGAGCTTTGCTGGATCGGAGGCCAGAGATCGTCATCGAGCTGAACGTGTGCTGA
The DNA here is from genome assembly GCF_018294505.1 of Triticum aestivum. Lineage (NCBI taxonomy): Eukaryota > Viridiplantae > Streptophyta > Magnoliopsida > Poales > Poaceae > Triticum > Triticum aestivum. Next base: position 213,634,193 of record NC_057807.1, on the reverse strand, counting down.
ACTCGGAGGCCCCGTACGTTCGGTGCTTGGATCGGTCGGATCGTGAAGACGTACGACTACATCAACCGCGTTGTGCTAACGCTTTCGCTTACGGTCTACGAGGGTACGTGGACAACACTCTCCCCTCTCGTTGCTATGCCATCACCATGATCTTGCGTGTGCGTAGGAAAATTTTGAAATTACTACGTTCCCCAACACTGGCATCCGAGCCAGGTTTTATGCGTTGATGTTATATGCACGAGTAGAACAAAAGTGAGTTGTGGGCGATACAAGTCATACTGCTTACCAGCATGTCATACTTTGATTCGGCGGTATTGTTGGATGAAGCAGCCTGGACCGACATTACGGGTACGCTTACGCGAGACTGGTTCTACCGACGTGCTTTGCACATAGGTGGCTGGCGGGTGTCAGTTTCTCCAACTTTAGTTGAACCAAGTGTGGCTACGCCCGGTCCTTGCGAAGGTTAAAACAGCACCAACTTGACGAACTATCGTTGTGGTTTTAGGCGGGTAGGTAAGAATGGTTCTTGCTGAGCCCGTAGCAGCCACGTAAAATTTGCAACAACAAAGTAGAGGACGTCTAACTTGTTTTTGCAGGGCATGTTGTGATGTGATATGGTCAAGACGTGATGAAATATAAGTTGTTGTATAAGATGATCATGTTTTGTTGAAGTTATCGGAAACTGGCAGAAGCCCTATGGTTGTCTCTTTGTTGCATAAAGATGCAAGTGCCAAATATTTGCTTTACATTATCGCTATGCGATAGCAATAGTTACAAGAGCAATAGTTGGCGAGACAACCATGTGATGACACATTGATATAGATCAAGATGATGAAGATCATGGTGTCGTGCCGGTGATGATAGAGATCATGACAGTACTTTGGAGATGGAGATCAAAGGAGCAAGATGATCATGGCCATATCATGTCACATATTTTGATTGCATATGATGTTTATCTATTATACATCTTATTCTTGCTTTGATTGACGGTAGCATTTTAAGATGATCTCTCACTAATTATCAAGAAGTGTTCTCCCTGAGTATGCACCGTTGCCAAAGTTCGTCGTGCCCAGACACCACGTGATGATCGGGTGTGATAAGCTCTACGTCCATCTACAACGGGTGCAAGCCAGTTTTGTACACGCGGAATACTCAGGTTAAACTTGACGAGCCTAGCATATGCAGATATGGCTGCGGAGCACGGAGACCGAAAGGTCGACCGTGAATCATATAGTAGATATGATCAACATAGTGATGTTCACCATTGAAAACTACTCCATCTCACGTGATGATCGGTTATGGTTTAGTTGATTTGGATCACGTGATCACTTAGATGACTAGAGAGATGTATGTCTAAGTGGGAGTTCTTAAGTAATATGATTAATTGAACTTAAATTTATGATGAACTTAGTCCTGGTGGTATTTTGCAAATTATGTTGTAGATCAATAGCTCGCGTTGTTGCTTTCATATGTTTATTTTGATATGTTCCTAGAGAAAACTATGTTGAAAAATGTTAGTAGCAATGATGCGGATTGGATCCGTGATCTGAGGTTTATCCTCATTGCTGCGCAGAAGAATTATGTCCTTGATGCACCGCTAGGTGACAAACCTATTGCAGGAGCAGATGCAGACGTTATGAATGTTTGGTTAGCTCAATATGATGACTACTTGATAGTTTAGTGCACCATGCTTAATGGCTTAGAATCAGGACTTCAAAGACATTTTGAACGTCATGGACCATATGAGATGTTCCAGGAATTGAAGTTTATATTTCAAGCAAATACCCAAGTTGAGAGATATGAAGTCTCCAACAAGTTCTATAGCTAAAAAGATGGAGGAGAATCGCTCAACTAGTGAGCATGTGCTCAGATTGTCTGGGTACTTCAATCGCTTGAATCAAGTGGGAGTTAATCTTCCAGATAAGATAGTGATTGACAGAATTCTCTAGTCACCATCACTAAGTTACTAGAACTTCGTGATGAACTATAGTATGCAAGGGATGATGAAAACGATTCCTGAGCTCTTCGTGATGTTGAAATCGACGAAGGTAGAAATCAAGAAAGAACATCAAGTGTTGATGATTGACAAGTCCACTAGTTTCAAGAAAAGGGCAAAGGGAAGAAAGGGAAACTTCAAGTAGAATGGCAAACAAGTTGTCACTCCCGTGAAGAAGACCAAAGCTGGACCAAAGCCTAAAACTGAGTGCTTACACTGCAAAGGAAATGGTCACTGGAAGCGGAAATGCCCTAAATAATTGGTGGATAAGAAGGATGGCAAAGTGAACAAGGGTATATTTGATATACAGGTGTTTGATGTGTGCCTTACTAGTGTTTATAGTAGCCCCTGAGTATTTGATACTTGTTCGGTTGCTAAGATTAGTAACTCGAAACAGGAGTTACATAATAAACAGAGACTAGTTGAAGGGTGAAGTGACGATGAGTGTTGGAAGTAGTTCCAAGATTGATATGATCATCATCGCACACTCCCTATACTTTTGGGATTAGTGTTAAACCTAAATAAATGTTATTTGGCGTTTGCGTTGAGCATGAATATGATTTGATCATGTTTATTGTGATACGGTTATTCATTTGAAGTTAAAGAATAATTGTTATTCTGTTTACATGAATAAGACCTTCGATGGTTATACACCCAATGAAAATTGTTTGTTGGATCTCGATCGTAGTGATACACATGATCATAATATTGATGCCAAAAGATGCAAAGTTAATAATGATAGTGCAACTTATTTGTGGCACTGCCGTTTGGGTCATATCGGTGTAAAGCGCATGAAGAAACTCCATAAAGATGGATTTTCGGAATCACTTGGTTATGAATCATTTGATGCTTGCGAACCATGCCTTTTGGGCAAGATGACTAAAACTCCGTTCTCCGGAACAATGGAACAAGCTACTAACTTACTGGAAGTAATACATACCGATGTATGCGATCCAATGAGTGTTGAGGCTCGTGGCAAGTATCGTTATTTTCTGACTTTCACAAGATGATTTGAGCAGATATGGGTATATCTACTTGATGAAACATAAGTCTGAAATAGTTGAAAGGTTCAAAGAATTTCAGAGTGAAGTGGAAAAATCATCGTAACAAGAAAATAAAGTTTTTGCGATCTGATCGCAGAGACGAATATTTGAGTTACGAGTTTGGTCTTCAATTAAAACAATGTGGAATAGTTTCACAGTTCACGCCACCTGGAACACCACAACGTTATGGTGTGTCCGAACGTCGTAACCGCACTTTATTGGATATGGTGCGATCTATGATGTCTCTTATTGATTTACCATTGTCGTTTTGGGGTTATGCATTAGAGACAGTTGCATTCACGTTAAAAGGGCACCATCTAAATCCGTTGAGACGACACCATATGAACTGTGGTTTAGCAAGAAACCCAAGTTGTTGTTTCTTAAAGTTTGGAGTTGCGATGCTTATATGAAAAAGGTTTTCAACTTGATAAGCTCGAACCCAAATCGGAGAAGTGCGTCTTCATAGAATACCCAAAGGAAACTGTTGGGTAAACCTTCTATCACAGATCCGCGGGCAAAATATTCGTTGCTAAAAATGGATCGTTTCTAGAGAAAGAGTTTCTCTCGAAAGAAGTGAGTGGGAGGAAAGTAGAACTTGATGAGATAACTGTATCTACTCCCTTATTGGAAAGAAGTTCATCACAAGAACCGGTTCCTGTGACAACTACACCAATTAGTGAGGAAGCTAATGATATTGATCATGAAACTTCAGATCAAGTTTCTACTGAACCTCGTAGGTCTACCAGAGTAAGATCCGCACCAGAGTGGTACGGTAATCCTATTCTGGAAGTCATATTACTTGACCATGATGAACCTACGAACTATGAGGAAGCGATGATGAGCCCAGATTCCGCAAAATGGCTAGAGGCCATGAAATCTGAGATGGGATCCATGTATGAAAACAAAGTATGGACTTTGGTTGACTTGCCCGATGATCGGCAAGCCATTGAGAATAAATGGATCTTTAAGAAGAAGACTGACGCTGATGGTAATATAACTGTCTATAAAGCTCGACTTGTTGCGAAAGGTTTTCGACAAGTTCAAGGTGTTGACTACAATGAGATTTTCTCAACTGTAGCGATGCTTAAGTCTATCCGAATCATGTTAGCAATTGCCACATTTTATGAAATCTGGCAAATGGATGTCAAAATTGCATTCCTTAATGGTTTTCTTGATGAAGAGTTGTATATGATGCAACCAGAAGGTTTTGTCAATCCTAAAGGTGCTAACAAAATGTGCAAGCTCCAACAATCCATCTATGGACTGGTGCAAGCATCTCGGAGTTGGAATATACACTTTGATAAGTTGATCAAAGCATATTGTTTTATACAGACTTGCGGTGAAGCCTGTATTTACAAGAAAGTGAGTGGGAGCACTACAACATTTCTGATAAGTATATGTGAATGACATATTGTTGATCGGAAATAATGTAGAATTATTCTGCAAAGCATAAAGGAGTGTTTGAAAGGAGTTCTTTAAAATAAAGACCTCAGTAAAGCTACTTACATATTGAGCATCAAGATCTATTGAGATAGATCAAGACACTTGATAAGATTTTCAATGAGTACGTACCTTGACAAGATTTCGAAGTAGTTCAAAATGGAACAATCAAAGAAGGAGTTCTTGCCTGTGTTGCAAGGTGTGAAATTGAGTAAGACTCAAGACCCGACCATGGCAGAAAATAGAAAGAGAATGAAAAGTCATTCCCTATGCCTCAGTCATAGGTTCTATAAAGTATGCTATGCTATGAACCAGACATATTGTATACCTTGCTCTGAGTTTGGCAAAGGAATACAATTTTGATCTAATCATTGGACAGCGGTCAAGAATATCCTTAGTAAGGACTAAGGAGATGTTTCTCGATTATGGAGGTGACAAAAGAGTTCGTTGTAAAAGTTACATCGGTGCAAACTTTTACACTGATCCAGATGACTCTAAGTCTCAATCTGGATACATATTGAAAGTGGGAGCAATTAGCTAGAGTAGCTCCGTGCAGAGCATTGTGGACATAGAATATTTGCAAAATACATACGGCTCTGAATGTGACAGACCCGTTGACTAAGCTTCTCTCACGAGCAAAACATGATCACACCTTAGTACTCTTTGGGTGTTAATCACATAGCGATGTGAACTAGATTATTGACTCTATTAAACCCTTTGGGTGTTGGTCACATGACGATGTGAACTATGGATGTTAATCATATACAGATATGAATATTGGTGTTAAATCACATGGCGATGTGAACTAGATTATTGACTCTAGTGCAACTGGGAGACTGAAGGAAATATGCCCTAGAGGCAATAATAAAGTTATTATTTATTTCCTTATATCATGATAAATGTTTATTATTCATGCTAGAATTATGTTAACCGGAAACATAATACATGTGTGAATACATAGCCAAACATAGTGTCACTAGTATGCCTCTACTTGACTAGCTCGTTTATCAAAGATGGTTATGTTTCCTAGCCATGGACAAAAGAGTTGTCATTTGATTAACGGGATCACATCATTAGGAGAATGATGTGATTGACATGACCCATTCCGTTAGCCTAGCACTTGATCGTTTAGTATGTTGCTATTGCTTTCTTCATAACTTATACATGTTCCTGTACTATGAGATTATGTAACTCCCGTTTACCGGAGGAACACTTTGGGTGCTACCAAACGTCACAACGTAACTGGGTGATTATAAAGGAGTACTACAGGTGTCTCCAAAGGTACATGTTGGGTTGGCGTATTTCGAGATTAGGTTTTGTCACTCCGATTGTCGGAGAGGTATCTCTGGGCCCTCTCGGTAATGCACATCACTATAAGCCTTGCAAGCAATGTAGCTAATGAGTTAGTTACGGAATGATGCATTACGTAACGAGTAAAGAGACTTGCCGGTAACGATATTGAACTAGGTATTGGATACCGACGATCGAATCTTGGGCAAGTAACATACCGATGACAAAGGGAACAACGTATGTTGTTATGCGGTTTGACCGATAAAGATCTTCGTAGAATATGTAGGAGCCAATTGGGCATCCAGGTCCTGCTATTGGTTATTGACCAAGAATAGTTCTAGGTCATGTCTACATAGTTCTCGAACCCGCAGGGTCCGCACGCTTAAGGTTTCGATGACAATTATATTATGATTTTATGAGTTTTGATGTACCGAAGGAGTTCGGAGTCCCGGATGAGATCGGGGACATGACGAGGAGTCTCGAAATGGTCAAGACGTAAATATCGATATATTGGACGACTATATTCGGAGTTCGGAAAGGTTCCGAGTGATTCGGGTATTTTTCGGAGTACCGGAGAGTTACGGGAATTCGCCGGGGAGTATATGGGCCTTATTGGGCCATACGGGATTAGAGGAGAGAGGCCGAAAGGAAGGAAGCGCGCAGCCCCCCTCTGGTCCGAATTGGACAAGGGGTGCGGCCCCCTTTTCCTTCCTCCTCTCCCCCTCTTTCCCCTTCTCCTACTCCAACAAGGAAGGAGGGAGTCCTACTCCCGGTGGGAGTAGGACTCCCCATGGCGCGCCCCCTCCTAGGCCGGCCGCCCCCTCCCCCTTGCTCCTTTATATACGGGGGCAGGGGGGCACCCCAGAACACACAAGTTGATCTACGGATCGTTCCTTAGCCGTGTGCGGTGCCCCCCTCCACCATATTCCACCTCGGTAATATCGTCGCGGAGTTTAGGCGAAGCCCTGCGCCGGTAGAACATCATCATCGTCACCACGCCGTCGTGCTGACGGAACTCATCTCCGGAGCTTTGCTGGATCAGAGGCCGGAGATCGTCATCGAGCTGAACGTGTGCTGAACTTGGAGGCCCCGTACGTTCGGTGCTTGCATCGGTCGGATCGTGAAGACGTACGACTACATCAACCGCGTTGTGCTAACGCTTCCGCTTACGGTCTACGAGGGTACGTGGACAACACTCTCCCCTCTCGTTGCTATGCCATCACCATGGTCTTGCGTGTGCGTAGGAAAATTTTGAAATTACTACGTTCCCCAACAGGTGGTGGGTTGTTGTTGTTGTTGCCTTGGTTCTGTACCAATGTTTGAATCAAGGTATTCTGCTGTTGAATCAACTGGGTGATTTCTGGCGGGAAAACAAACTCGGGGTCGCGTCTCGGAGGCATCTGAGGTTTTAAAGGAAGAGTTAAGAATAGAATGAGGTCTAGTGAGATAACATTACCCATATGCACATGAGACAAAATCACACAATATCATTCCTATCAATTCAAACAAGGGCATACAACGGTCTAACTATCGTTACAAAAGTGCTTGGACTAAAACTAATTAAATGGTGGAAAATTCTACTACTGTTGTGGTGGTCAACTAGAAAAACTGCTCCGATGCAGATTCCATGATATTTGCTCCAGCTTCATCAACATAGTCATCATCGCTGTCGTCGGGATCCGAGTCGGTGTCGTCGATGATGATATAATTATCTGGACAAGTAGGTTCATCCTCTTCTCCTCTGGGTGCTGATCCTCCCATGAATACTCCAATCTTCTCCTTAAGGTCACCGTTCTGTCTTACTAGAGCGACGATTTCTTCCATATAGTCTTTACGCATAGCCTTGAGTTCTGCTTCTAGATCCTTGATCCTGGTCATAGCCTTTTGTAGTTCCTTCATATCTGCGCACATCTGGTTCTCCTGGCGTCGGATATGTTGGTTTAACTCCTGAATATAAGCTGCGATTGATCTGTCCCTCCTGGTGGTGATCATCTCCCAATGCTCATCTCGGCGACCACAAATCTGGTAGATGGTATTCTTGAGATCGTTGTAGTAAACTTCTCCAATTTGTTCCATGGCGATGTGAGCTGCCATGCTCTTTCCTAGGCTCCATGTTGGTGCATCAAAGGTAAATTCTATTGGTTCCGTGACTGGTGCAAATGTCCTTCCTGGAATTTAGACTTGAATCCTCCAGCGCTCCTCTTCAGGTAAAGTGGCGTTGAAAGTCCCAGTGAAGCTTGGTACTCCTATGTTTAAATATCTAGTGGCTTCCTTCAAGTGACATCCAAAAGGTGAATTCTCATCTAGTTGCGCGAACTTGATCCTTGCATCTGCCATCCTAAGGAATAGAAAAGATGAGGAGTCGGAAATGAGAAGAAGGAGTAGTGATCTAGGGCTTAAGCTTAGTGGCCGTGTCCTACTGTCAGCGTGTGCTCTGATACCACCTTGTAGCGACCAGACCTCAAACAGTCTGATCTCTATGCTCAGTGTCATACCTGGATCAGTAATGATGACACCACACAGTACTTAGAGGATTTATAACAGAGTAACAATCACACACTTATTACATCGAATGTCTCAAAAGATAACTTATTGAAATAAATATGGCTTAAGGCAATCTAAAAACGGTAACAGCGGAAGTCTTGGAAGATAAGCGAGTCCATCAACTCCAACGGCATCACTGAGTATAGAACCACGACCTAAAAGCACCTTACTCGTTGTCTGAAAAGTCTGCAACATGAAACGTTGCAGCCCGAAAACGGGTCAGCACATGGAATATGCTGGCAATGTAACACATAGAGAATAACAATGGAGATAGGCTAATCTACATGCATATTTTGGCTGGTGGTAAAGCTCTATGGTTACAGTTTTTGCATAAAGCCAATTTTTCCCTACTGCAAAGGAATAAATCATTTAACTATCATGGTGGTTGTTAAACATTGAGAATGGTTGACAGCATTCTCAATCCCAATTAAAAAGTACTCATTAAACCCAACAATATTAAATTAGAAGTAACATGATGAGATTCACATGATAATCAAGTACTAGATACTCAAAACGTCCATAACCGGGGACACGGCTAACCATGATTAGTTTATACGCTCTGCAGAGGTTTGCGCATTTTTCCCACAAGACTCGATCGCCTCCGTTTGATTCCTCGCACTACATGATGTTTGAGAAACGGATGACCGAGACATAGTCTTTCGGAAGCACTAGCACCTTACATGTGGGTAGACCGGTACACCTACTTTCCCCTACATCTGCTAGTCTACCCATAAGAGTTCGCACAACTTAGTCAACCATGCCAGAGCCCATAATGGCTTGTGGCTGCACACGTAAGTTTCTAGTTTGAATAATCTCATGATCCCTTTGAGCCTGGGTGGCGGTCCGAAGAAATACAGGCAAGTGCTGCTAAAAAACAGGTGCCTCAATCCACCCGGATGTGTGTTTAAGTTGCCACCTTAAATAAACCATTTATTAACAATCTCACATCTGTCATGGAAATTCACTCACCCAATCCACGTCTACTAGCATAGCATGGCATAATAAGCAAACGTAGAAGTAACTCCCAAGGGTTTGATAACAAAACAGGTAATAGGTACTACCTCAACTACATTCCCATCCCACAATTTAATTAGATCCTAATCATGCAATTGTTTGGAGGATAGATCCAATGCATAAAAACTGGGTAGTAGAAAGGTATGATCAAGTGTTACTTGCCTTGTTGATGATCCGCGAAACCTAGAGACTCGAAGTAACAGGCGGCGCACTCCGGGTATTCTATCGCAAACAAACAAACACGCATACAATAAGTACTCATCTAATGCACAGGTAAAACTCGAATAAAAGATCTAACCAGAATGTTCAACTTAAGAACTCCGGTTTGCAAAAAGAAACAAATCAAACAAAGCAACGAAAGTCAAACTGCGAAAGAAATAGCTTCATTTTACTAATCTGGATCTAAGTCAAATTTCACAGAAGCAAAAACTTGTTTAAGTAGATTATTCGGAAAGAGGGTTTCGAGAAGAAACTCCAGGCGCTTGAATCGCCTGATTTCGATAAACGAGCGAAAAGTTATACTAAAAGGAAAATCGGATCAGGAATCGCGATCAGAAAAATCGCGGATTAAATCCGAGAAAAAGAGAAACGACGAACAGGTTAACGAACGAACGTTCATTAACTAAACGAATCTGACGAATGCGTTCGTTAAAACAAACTAACGGACGAACGTCCGCTAATTAACCGAAACCGGAAAAAAACCGAAAACTAAATAAAAACGAAACTAAAAAAAACCAAAAAAAAACACCGTAATAAAACCGCCCGGTTTTTTAAAAAATCGGCGGCACGCGGATCGAGGCGGCGGCAAAGTCCGGCGGGGTCCGGCGACGGCGGGCGGCGGCACTGGCGGCGGCGGCGGGCGCTGGCGGCGGCGGCTGCGGCGGATCGGCTAGGGTTATGGTTTGCGGTGTGGGTGGGCGGCGGCGGCGTGGGCTGGCGGGGTTGGGCGGCTGGGCCGGGGCGCCGAGGCGGCGCTATTTATAGTGCCCCCCCCCCCGAGCGGAGTCCAGCTCGGGCACGGCCCGTAAGTCGGTTGCGCGTTTTTTTAAATAATTCCACACAGAAGAAAAATAAAAAGAAATACTAAACAGACTCCAAAAATCCCGAAATAAATTTTCCCCGGCTTCTAAAATCAAGGCGGACAAGATGAACATTTATTTGGGGCCTAAATGCAATTTTGAAAAACGCGCATTTTTCCAAAATTCAAATAAAAGCGAAAAACTCCAAAATAAATCTTATTTGATTTTTTATTAAATCTTCATTATTTCTTTATTTTGGGAAAGTCATTTTATTCCCTCTCTTAAACTTGGGTAGTAGAAATAATTGAAGATAAAATAAATAAAACCAAACGATCCTATTTTCAAAATTTGAGAAAACTCAAATATGAAAATAACGAAATCCCCAACTCTCTCCGTGGGTCCTTGAGTTGCGTAGAATTTCTAGGAGCGAGCCAACAATGCAAACAAAAATATGATATGCAAGGATGATCTACGTATAACATTCCAAATTGAAAATTTGGGATGTTACAGGGAGTTCATACATCTCCAACTTATCTACTTTTCCAAACACTTTTGCCCTTGTTTTGGACTCTAACTTGCATGATTTGAATAAAACTAACCCGGACTGACGCTGTTTTCAGCAGAACTGCCATGATGTTGTTTTATGTGTAGAAAAGAAAAGTTCTTGGAATGTCTTGAAAATCCACTGAGGCACTTTTTGGAATTAATAAGAATTTCTGGGCGAAAGAAATACACCAGGGAGCCCAGGGCCTGTCCACGAGACAGGGGGCGCACCCCCCCCCCTGTAGGGCGCGCCCCCTATCTCGTGGGCCCCCTGGATCTCCACCGACCTCAACTCCAACTCCGTATATTCACGTTCGGGGAGAAAAAATCAGAGAGAAAGTTTCATCCTGTTTTACGACACGGAGCCGCCGCCAAGCCCTAATCTCTCTCGGGAGGGCTGATCTGGAGTCCGTTCGGGGCTCCGGAGAGGGGGATTCGTCGCTGCCGTCATCATCAACCATCCTCCATCACCAATTTCATGATGCTCACCGCCGTGCGTGAGTAATTCCATCGTGGGCTTGCTGGACGGTGATGGGTTGGATGAGATCTACCATGTAATCAAGTTTGTTTTGTTAGGGTTTGATCCCTAGTATCCACTATGTTCTGAGATTGATGTTGCTATGACTTTGCTATGCTTAATGCTTGTCATTAGGGCCCGAGTGCCATGATTTCAGATCTGAACCTATTATGTTTTCATGAATATATGTGTGTTCTTGATCCTATCTTGCAAGTCTATAGTCACCTATTATGTGTTATGATCCGACAACCCCGAAGTGACAATAATCGGGATACTTCTCGGTGATGACCGTACTTTGAGGAGTTCATGTATTCACTATGTGCTAACGCTTTGTTCTGGTTCTCTGTTAAAAGGAGGCATTAATATCCCTTAGTTTCGCTAGGACCCCGCTTCCACGGGAGGGTAGGACAAAAGATGTCATGCAAGTTCTTTTCCATAAGGACGTGTGACTATTTACGGAATACATGCCTACATTACATTGATGAACTGGAGCTAGTTCTGTGTCACCCTATGTTATAGCTATTACATGAGGAATCGCATCCGGCATAATTATCCATCACTGATCCATTGCCTACAAGCTTTTCACCTATTGTTCTTCGCTTATTTACTTTTCCGTTGCTACTGTTACAACTACTACAAAAACCCAAAAACAATTATCTTTACTTTTGCTACCGTTACCTCTATTATCATACCACTTTTGCTACTAAACACTTTGCTGCAGATACTAAGTTATCCAGGTGTGGTTGAATTGACAACTCAATTGCTAATACTCAAGAATATTATTTGGCTCCCCTTGTGTCGAATCAATAAATTTGGGTTGAATACTTTACCCTCGGAAGCTGTTGCGATCCCCTACACTTGTGATTTATCAACCACCGGACGAACTCCCTCACCACCATCGCCATTGTCACGCCTGCCTCCCTCAAGACAGCCAACCTGGCCATGACCCTGCGAGCTGCGGGTCGATAAGCTACGCGTGCTCCCAACCGGAGCTCGGCTCTGTGGGGGCCACCGGAATTAGGAGCAAGGGGTTGTACGTGGTGGCGTTAACGTACACCCACTGCTTCCTAAATCCTGCCGCGTCAGGGTGGAGTGTGGGGTTGATGCAGGCACCCGTAGTCACCGCCAGCACTTGAAGCGACACGCACCCCAAGTGCTGCCCACCGGCGACCATCTGGAGGGACAAGAGCTGGCGGAGCAGGACCATGTATGGGGTGATGCCCATAAAGGCCTCACGCAAGAACGCGAAGGTGGAGAGAAGGACAATGGACCCAAGATCTACGTGCAACGCGTTGATTTGGTAGTGCGTAAGCATGGCATTGAAGAAGTAAAAAAAGGACGACAGTGCGTGAGGGTCCTTGCATCGCGAGGCGGATGACACCAAGACCTTCAGAGGGACCGGCCTCCCAAGGAGCGGAGATTTCTATGCAGGTACCCAGCCTCACGAGGCTACGATGATGTGAGCCATGACGACAAGGCCAGGTGGGTGCTAGTAAGCGCAGAGGAGACAGTTTCCCTTTCAGTGCTAAGGGAGCAAGGACATATGCGGGTCCCCATGGAATCCCCCAAAGGTTTCCATTTCGGTGCAACGAGACCAAGACCATGAGCTCGGCAGGACGGATGTCATCGCCGAGCCTACCGCAGTGTCACGACTAGAAGCTTTGTAGGCGAAGTCCACCTTTTGTCAGGATAGGGTGTACCTCTTGTCCCCTTTCAAATTATCCATTGTGGAATCCCTTCCCGCCTATGTTTTGGGGAAGAGGACCGAGGCCACTAGAAATATAGGTTAGCCACCACCGTAGAAGGGGTCGACTCATTCTCACCCCCCGAGCCGTCACGACGCAGCTCACCCACTGCACTAGTTCATCCTCAAACCTCCTCATGAGGCCAATCCACCACAAAGCAGAAGTAAGGTTTTACATCGCCAGGTGGCCGAACCTGGGTAAAATGCTGTGCCCATCTCTTCTTCCCCCCTCACGTGAATCCGACAGGGCTAGGCTGTAGGGCGACGAGCTTGAGGCTTGAGAGGTGGAGATCTTCGCACACGCCCCAAAGTTCGAACCTTCTTGGGTCTAGAGAGCCCTGAATCCGACACAATCTTATCAATTGTAAAGTTTGATATTCATATATTCCCATAATGAATTTTAACCACAATTACTCAAAATAAACATTTTATCCTTTTGAGTTCCTTGATGTTTTATTTACTAACTTTTAGTAAATATTCTTTTGGCTATTATATATATCATAACTTATCGAGATGATATCATCTTCCAATCTTATCATTCATAAGCATCAAGTTATATGACATTTTGAGAAAACCATTTTTCTCTATATATATTTTAAACCCTTTTAAAAAAATTGTCAAGATATATATAAACTTTATATTAGCTTAATCAGACATTTTGATCTATCTCCATAGATTCTTCCACGCCCAAAATTTTGCCTAATACACGGATGGAAATTTGTTTCAAAACTATTTTATTAAGTGCTAAAGAACTTTATATTGTTTTCATCTCATAATACATCATATACATATATGATCAGAAACATTATACAGCTCCCACTGAATTTTACAAAGCTATTTTGTTAGTACCCAGAAGCTTTTACATTATTTCCATTTCATGATATGACTTTCATAAAATATTTGGAAATATTATATAGCTCCCACTGAATTTTACACAAAATACTTTTGGACAATTCCAAAATTTCATTGCTAGTTTAAATTTAAAAAAATTGTTTTGAAGTTTTGCACATTTATCTGGTTATCTTGAGGATTTAAAACCTTTCTGTTTGTAGCAGTCATACATCTTTCCCAAATTAGGAAACTTGTTTAAAATCCTCCTTTATCTTCATATATACTACTTGAAGTGACTATCAAGTTCTAAACTTTTTAGTTATGTATGAAAATTAACAATTAAGTTCTAAACTTGATTGTATATAAATTCTCATTCCCGTGTGCATGGCCAAGGGACATTCCCCTTTTTAACTAGGCGTCGCTATCATTTCCTTCTAGTGTGTAACTTCATCTTCTTACAGGATGAATATTTTGCCGTGGCATTTCATAAATTCAACGATTTTCTTGATCATGTTATTAGCTTTTAGAATTTCCTACAACCAATGTAGTAATTAACGAGATGTCTTACATACAATCTATTAAAACAAATTCCGATTTATTGATTCAATTTACCACCGTTAAGGATTCATTAATCTCTTAAAGCTATAACATCCTCCCACTTATTTTTCACAAGAAAACCTTTTCTTTCATTTGTGACAAATATTTTTGTCTTTTGATCATTTCAATGAGAGGAATCATGTTATATAATGTTCTACAATCCAACTATTATCTAGTTAAAGAATTTAAAATCTCAGATGATTTTCCTTTTAACCAGATCTATATGTGGTTTTTCTGTTTAGTGTAAATCTTGTTGATTTAGTTATACCCTGAATATAAGAAGCAGATAGAATAATTCAAATGTTTTGCTAAACTTATGACTTTAGATCTATTCTTCAAATGAAGAATCATATTATCAACTTTCATAATGATCCTTAATCTCCACTAAATTATTTGAACTCTTCAAATAATATTTATTCTGAAATTCCTTCAAACTTATTCAAATAATTCAGTCCGAGTAAAAAAAAATACTTATTTTAACGAAGCATAATTATCCACCATACTATTTTATTTATCACTTTTATACATCATTATGTATATTTTATCGATCAAAATAATTGATTACTTCATCTATATGAAGATTATTCTTGATGTATCCAAGCAGAGATATATTCATGTGGAACTTACCAGTCTTCTTAAGACATTTAGCATAAATGTTGTAATACATTTAAATCAAGATTTTATGAATGAACCATCATAACTTTGTGGTAAATCCAACATATATTCTTATAACCACTTCGACAACTATTGTTAAAAACTTTAATAAGAATATCCATTGCATAATCCAAAACATAATGTCTTATACAACTCCGGAACATAATAACTATTATGTGATCCTAAGATAAATCTTGAAGACAGACTCCATCAATCTTGAGTAGCGATCACATCAACATCCTTGATCACGTCTTTAGTTCTTATCAACTTGTGAGCTTTATGTAGTCCCTATATCGGATCACGAATAACATCAATTGATTAGTATTAGATACTATGTCACGTACCACTACTGAAGGATGCTGCTAACGCGACACTATGATCAGAGACCCTTTGACGAAACTATGTGCGATGCATTAATCACAAACGGTGATGTAAAATAACCATAAAAAAGACGCAAAACATTTGCAATGAAGGATACATCAAACACGGTTCAGATTTTAGTTGCGTGTGCAATCAGGGGCATACGGTTCAGTTCAATGAACTGTTTGCGAAGAGGCAGAACAAAAGAAACGGGTAGCCAGATGAAGCAGTATGCGATATACGACATATTGTTCACTCGGATAAACTATTTGTGATGAGGTAGAACAACAAAAACGGGCAGCCAGATGAAGGTGTGTGCGACATACGACATACAGTTCACTTAGATGAACTGTTTGCGTTGAGCCAAGAGAACAGAAACAGTTCAACTTAACAAGATGTGTGTGATACGCGACAAACATGTCTGTAATCGGAAATGTGTGGGAAGACCAATAACAACACAGATGACTCATGTTAACAAGACGTGTGTGTTGTGAGAAAATGATTGCTGGTATACAATTGTTAGTGATTGATGAAATCATCACCGACGGGTTCCATTGTTTAGTCCATGTGCGATGTGATTTGCTCTGTCTATAGAGCATCAACATATATACTTAAAAAGACAGCATTGCAAAACCAAATTAAGAATACAATTACACAAGTGACTACACACATAACATTTCCATACACCAAAGTAAGGAATTACATGCATACTAAACTAGGAGAAACAAGGATCTAATCATCTACTTCTTGTTGCGACGACACTTGCCATTGCTCTGCTTCCGGCTAGATGGAAATGTTGAAGAGACACTAGGAGAAACAAGAATTTGGCATGGTGGGTGTGCTTCTTGCAATGGTGGGGCGCGATTGAGAGGTTGAAGAGACACAATGGTTAAATGGTCGCTATAATAAATGGGGTCCGGCCGGCCTGTAATCGTCATGTCTTGTCATCGCGTTCATGGGGGAGGATTCTAGTGCATGCTTGACAACACCGCACCACACGCGTTTTGTTCCATGCCTGGGCTCGAAGAGGCGCCAAATATATCGTCCGTCAGCATGTTTCCTTGCTACCGCATAGTTTACCGTGCAAGCTTCCCGCCTGGTTAGTTTGGCCACGCGTTGGCTAGAAGAGGGACAAATCATGGGCGTTTATTGGCAAAAAGCTTTGTAAAAACAAAGTGTGTGGAATGACTTCGGTCATAAGTTTACCCTTGGGTGATGAGGTCAAAGTAACACAAAAGGGTGATGATGGACACTCGAGTGCGATAATTAATTCTGAACGCTACAGGGCACACGGTTGAAGAAACCAACTGTGTGCAATAATGTCGAAGATCATAGTCGAGTTAGCCATACAGATCGTGTGCTATGAGATCGACAAGGTAAACTAATACGTGAATGGTTAATAAAATCTAAGTCCATTGCATGTTAAGGTCAAAATAGTGCTACCAATATATGAGTCTCATATGATGCCATTTCAACGATTGTACCACAAAAGCTCGAAATATTACAAGGTTCAAATTCCGGAGTTATATGGCTCAAATTCGATGATTACAAGGTTCAAACTGATATTAGAAATGAAATTCAGCTCATCAGCTGCAAACGCTCATGCTGATCTACTGAACATGGATATCACAGAGTTTCAAACTAATATTACCACTTGTAAGTCTGGTTTCGAAACCGCATAATTTTTGCAAAGGGATCAGCCACTGAGAAGTCATGTATCGGGTTGACACGATGACATCCGATTACTCTATCATCTGAAGTTCCAAAACGAAATTCAGCATTTTTGGAGCCTATTCCATTCTGTCGCAGCCGCCAGCGCTGATCAACAAACCATTCATTTTTGTGAAATAAATGTAGGGAAAACCTCATTACCTTCAGCACCCTTGCTCTGACAACAAAGAACCTCGTGAATATAATCTCTGGTAAGGTCCCTCAGTAGGAGTTCAAAGTAATTTCTGAGAGATGCAGATCTAGGCATTCGATGTGATTGTTATATATATCACATTATCCACCACCGGGCCTAATCTTATTTGCACAAGAAGAAAACGTGTTAGTGCCTACATGCAGTTTTGAACACTACTACAGGCCTATTTGGTTTGCAGGATTTGTAAAATGCACTAACATCCATCTTCGACCTGGCATGATTAATATGGGCATTTGATTACAATCTAGAAATATAGCCTTCTTCACAAGAGGTTGGAGTGGATGAAAAGTTCCCTAAGAGAACTAGTACAGATGAATCCAAAGGAGAACTGCTTATGGATTGTAACCATATGGGTCAAGCAACCAATATGGGGGGATGTATGTACTGAAATCCTCCAAAAAATCCTTCAGAAATCGTAGTACATTGTCATTGTAAACTTGGAAAAAGGTGTCACAAATTGAACTCACTTATGGTTAACATTTGACAGGAAAGGAACATCACCTCGATATATAACTTCTCTAGGCACGGAAAGCATCTCAGGAAATGGACAACCTGCTCCAGGTTGGGGCCGATAGATTCTAGTGCCAAGACCTTCAATGTGCGCAATTTTGGGGTCAAGCTCGTCAGAATCATTTTCTGGATGACAGACGAACATACATCTTCAAAATTGGAAATAATGTTAATTTCTAGAAGGAGAGGCAGAAGGCGGCTGTTGTACCTGAACGGGTGTGGATCGAATAACAAGTTCGAAGTATTTATCAGACGAGTAGCCCACCACTGTCAATTTCGGCATAGAAATGACATTGATTCTTGTTGGACCTTCTTGATCAACTACAAGTAATCTCTTAAGTGAAGGTGTGTTCTCAATGACCATATGGTGGTACACATCTTGTGATGTCTTCTTGCCGCACCAGCAACACACATAAATAATCTGGAGAGTCATGGAGGTGATGTGGAAGCTACTCAACTCATTGATCGCCTGAAGATGAAGGTACTCGAGTGCAGTACACCCACGGAGCAGGCGCTCCATGTCGCCGTTTGGGAGGGAGATGGCGATGAGCTCGAGGTGCTTCAGTCATGGTAGAATAAGAGTGGGCACGTCATTAAGGGGGATGGTAGTTCCTCAATATAGCGACGCGTAGCGTGGGTGTGGCACCCCGGCTCAGAGAAACCAGAATGCCCTATATTCCAACCCAGAGATCGAGATGAAGTCTTCTGGAATACATAACTTCTTAGCATAGAACAAATCTGCTCTTTATTACAATCTATTTGGGTACAAGGGTTACATCGGCACGGCGATACTATGTCTGCCACAGTTGTTCTATGCAAGCAGCAGAACAACTCGAAGCAGCGGGATGACTTCTAGAAGCGGAACAACGAGGACAGTGGTGAACTCCACTCCGCAGGGACTCTAGCTGGAACGCTTATCCTAGCTCGCAAACATGGCATCCACGACAAACAAGCAATCAAATCCGGCATGACCTGCAAACTGGCATGACACGCCAGGTCAGTACATTGAATGTACTTGCAAGCTCACAATAACCAGAAGCATTCAAGACAAACACCAACATGGCAGTTATAGGTTAAGCAGGAACTAACATGAGATCATCATAACAACATGGCATGAACAACATGAACACGGTACAGCTAGAACAATATGAGCATGGCATGAACTTATTAATCTGACGACACTAGCTTGCAACATGATGACACTATCATGCACCAACTTACTCTTCTCAGGTTACCTCGTAACCATCACATGCATCACTTACCAACATCGGATATCACACGATCATCTCAGGATCAAATCAAGCTTAGTATAAACAATACCGTAGTAATCATTACATGACCACAAGGAGCTTGATCTTTACCCACAATTCTCGCACAACATCACGAATATCCAACAGCTCGGTATCCTCGATACCACGGTGATCATTCACGGATCACAAACAGAACCACGCTTGGTTCAACGGGTTACCTCGTACCCAAACGGTGATCAATCATGGATCACATATCCAACTTATCTCATCATTGAACCGAGGTTGTTATTAAGCACATCATTATTATTATTACTGTTGACCCATAGTGTGACCAACTACGAACTGGGCCCTTATTCGCGGGCACGGCTATCGATAGATTTAACACAGAGAATCACTCTGCAGAGGTAGCGCACTTTACCCATGCCACAGAACCCATGGCCTCGCACTCCCATTCGGGTGTACCAACGGTGTTCCAACAAAACTGATCTACTGCCATGACACTCTCCCAACCACTCCGACCAACACCCCTTATTGGGTTTAGTCCTGGGTGGCCGAGCCTACCAAAGGCAAAACGGCCACCGTCCTGGCAAATAAACGGTCCCAAAGAGGGACATGGATCCATGCAA
Source organism: Triticum aestivum (assembly GCF_018294505.1). Classification (NCBI taxonomy): domain Eukaryota; kingdom Viridiplantae; phylum Streptophyta; class Magnoliopsida; order Poales; family Poaceae; genus Triticum; species Triticum aestivum. The sequence goes on along the minus strand of NC_057807.1, from coordinate 213,614,291 downwards.
AAACAACAAGCCCACAAGGCTTATGTTCGCCTACCTGATCAGGGTAGCGCGCGCCCATAACCTTCCCTAGTTGGAGGCACCAGCGAGAGGCATGACAATAAACCCAGTTAGGACCGTCCCATTCCGGCAAATGTGGTTGCACTTGTCAGCTCGATATGGTGGCACCATGACTCAGCCTACAGTTGTTCAAGTTCAATTAAGTTTGGTTAAACTTGAATGCAATAAGCTGAGTCATATGAAAATAAAAAGATGCAACTACAATGCATGAGCAGGATATCAACATAAGCATGGCGGTGCAACATTATTTCTTAACATATCAACAACAACAAAGCATATATTCGACTGAGCATGGCATACTGACTAGCATGAACATCACAAGTACATTACTCAGAAACATAGCATTACCACTAGCATCAACAATAAATATCAGGCAAGAACATATCAACAATGCTACCAAGCAAGCATTTAACCATCTGGATGCAATGGAACATGCATAACAACGGCACTCAGAACAGACGTCAGTCATGCACCGAAGACCATCACCGACATCAACATGTACTATTAGCAAGCATAAGCATATGAAAGGAATACTAGCAACTAGTACATGATAACCAGGTGCATAACAACATATCAAGAAAGTAAACACAAACCAATAAGCATCATCGGAACAACAATAAACATGTTTTATGCAAGCAAACATATATAAAATATTCAAGTTGAAAACCATGGCTACTGGATGACTATCATGCAAGAGGGTATTGTGGCTTGCCTGGGGGTGAAGAAGGCACCAGGGAGAAGTGCGGTGAAGCTGCGGAAAGAAACGCAGGATGGTTCTCTTTCGAAGGGGGCTGTTTACGGGAAAGGGCAAAATGGTCATTTTCAATTTGGGAGCACCGAGTGAAAATGGAAACAACAGAAAGAGCTCGATGATTCAAAGATGTGAGCATTGGTTTCACCTCAATCGGAGCAACGGTTGAAAAGTTGTGAGGTGTTGAACACCAGGGACCAATCTATGAAAATTATCATCACCAACAAGTCCCTGGGAGGAAAAATTGAAGGCGCATAAGGAGAAATATGTTTTCTGAAAGAGAAAGCATATTCTGAACCAAAGTAGACTTAAAATATTGTAGGACCTTGAAGTATGTCTAGAGGGGGGGGGGTGGTTAGACTACTTGACCAATTAAAAACTTAACCTTTTCCAAATTTTAGAGTTTGGTAGATTTTAGCTATCTTAGGACAAGTCAAGCAATCATCACACAATTCAAGCAAGCATGCAAAGAGTATATGAGCAGCGGAAATTAAAGCATGCAACTTGCAAGAAAGTAAAGGGAAGGGTTTGGAGGATTCAAACGCAATTGGAGACACGAATGTTTTTGGCATGGTTCCGATAGGTGGTGCTATCGTACATCCACGTTGATGGAGACTTCAACCCACGAAGGGTAACGGTTGCGCGAGTCCACGGAGGGCTCCACCCACGAAGGGTCCACGAAGAAGCAACCTTGTCTATCCCACCATGGTCGTCGCCCACGAAGGACTTGCCTCACTAGCGGTAGATCTTCACGCAGTAGGCGATCTCCCTGCCCTTACAAACTCCTTGGTTCAACTCCACAATCTTGTCGGAGGCTCCCAAGTGACACCTAGCCAATCTAGGATACACCACTCTCCAAGAAGTAACAAATGGTGCGTTGATGATGAACTCCTTGCTCTTGTGCTTCAAATGATAGTCTCTCCAACACTCAACTCTCTCTCATAGGTTTTGGATCTGGTGGAAAGAAGATTTGAGTGGAAAGCAACTTGGGGAAGGCTAGAGATCAAGATTCATAAGGTAGGAATGGAATATCTTGGTCTCAACACATGAGTAGGTGGTTCTCTCTCAGAAATGGTAAGTTGGAAGTGTAGGTTTATTCTGATGGCTCTCTCCATGAATGAAGAGGAGGTGGAGGGGTATATATAGCCTCCACACCAAAACTAACCGTTACACACAATTTACCAAACTCGGTGGGACCGATTCAACAGACTCGGTCGGACCGATTTAGTAAACCTAGTGACCGTTAGGATTTTCGGTGGGACCGACATGCAACTCGGTAGGACCGATATGATTAGGGTTAGGGCATAACGTAATCTCGGTAAGACCGATTACACAAACTCGGTGAGGCCGATTTTCGTAATAAGCTTTCCAGAGAGTTGGTCAGGTAAACTCGGTGGGACCGATTCGCTCATTTCGGTGAGACCGAAATGTTACAAAAAGGAAACAGGGAGTTTAGATTGCAATCTCGGTGGGACTGATTGCTCACTTTGGTTAGACCGAAACGTTACGAAGGGAAACAGAGAGATTACAATCCCATCTCGGTGAGACCGAGATCCCTATCGGTAAGACCGATTTGCTTAGGGTTTGTGGCAGTCGCTATGACATTTGAACTCGGTGGTGCCGGATAGAAAGAATCGGTGGGACCGATTTTGACTTTGGGTTTAGGTCATATGTGGATGTGAGAAAGTAGTTGAGGGTATATGGAGCATATCACTAAGCACATGAAGCAAGAGGCTCATTAAGCAACACCTCATCCCTCCTTGATAGTATTGGCTTTTCCTATAGACTCAATGTGATCTTGGATCACTAAAATATAAAATGAAGAGTCTTGAGCTTTTGAGCTTGAGCCAATCCTTTGTCCTTAGTATTTTGAGGGATCCACTTTCATCATCCATGACATGCCATTCATTGAGCTTTCTTGAAATAATAGTCTTGGAATAGCATTAGCTCAATGAGCTATATGTTGTTATGAATTACCAAAACCACCTAGGGATAGTTGCACTTTCAATCTCCCCCTTTTTGGTAATTGATGACAACATATAGATCAAAGCTTTGACAAATGATAATAAGATTGAAAAACATCGTCGCTTTGAGAAGTATGTTATAAGCAAGCGCTCCCCCTAAATTTGTGCATAGTTTAAAATTTGCTTTGGACTGCAAATGCACAAGGAATTAGGCTCATGGGTTCTCTTCCATGCCACATACATCTTGGTGGAGCGCTCAAAACAATAAAGATTGAATACATGCACTCATCACCAAGCAAAGTGAATGATCATTTAAGGATGGGTAAGATAATATCATTTAGCAAGCATAAGTGTAGCTTATGATCAAACACATGATCGTCAATGTCTCACAGACAACAGCATAGTATCTCAAGCAATCAAAAGCAAAAAAAGTTTAACCACCAAAGCAAGAGAGAACAAAAGCAACACACTCTCTCTCGAAGCCTATGATCTATACATTTTTCTCCCCCTTTGGCAACAAGTTACCAAAAAGTTCATAGAAAATGCATAGTGCTAGATCGACTCTCAGGCTTGATCTTCAGGTGGTGGTGTAGAGATGGCTCCTTGGACGAAGGCTTCAGTTGAAGTGGATGGAGCTAGAGGAGTTGGTGCTGGAGCTGGTTGCACTGGAGCTGTAGGAGTTGTAGCTGGTGCAGATGATGTGCCTCTAGAGTCTGTCACAGGCACTGCAGCTGACCTATGAGCTCTAGGCACTCTGGCAAATGCATCAGTGGTTCTCTTGCCCTTCCTCTCCTGCATGTCATCCTGGAGCTGCTCCACAACTGACTGAATCTCAGTTACTTTGACATCTAGATCATAGAATTTTTGTTCCGTGATTCTTTCCAGGCTCTCCTGGTTTTGAGTTAGGGTGGCCAACCCCTTCTCAATCCTCAGAGTTGATGCTATCAAGTAACCAAGCTGCTCCTGCTTGTTCTTCAAAAAGTACTCAGATGCCTCCTCTTGAGTTGGCATCTTGGCAGCCTTCTCTCTCTTTGCCTTCTCCTTCTGCTCTTGAACTTGCATTGATGATGGTTCATTCTCATTCATGACAACCTGATTATCCTCAAAGTATGGATAGATAGCAACATGTTCCTTATCCAGCAAGTAAGTTCATGTGCCCATCTTTGAGTTAATCAACTCCTGAATCTGTGAGGCATACCCACAACTCCTCTTCCGGTCTGCTGCTGTCCTCTAAATGGTCTCAACAATGAGGCTCATGACCTTGAATTTTTGTGGCACATCAAACAAATGCAGCAAGTTGATAGCATGCCCTCTAATCATGTTGTGGTCACCTGACTTGGGCAACAGAGTGTGCCTTAGTATCCAGTTGATGGTTGGCAGCCCTGACAGCAGAAAGTGGACTAACCCAAACTTGAAAGTCTCAAGAGCTTTGTTTGGGATCTCCTAGTACATATGAGTCATGGTATTGTGGTCCATCTTCTTCTTGGCATAGACATCCAAGTCATCTTCACTCTCCCTTGGGGCATTGATCAGACTGGCCCATTCCTCAATTGTTGACTGGTACCTTGTACCTTCAGACATCCAAACTATCCTGCCATCTGGATAGAAGTGTGCTGTGGAGTAGAATTGCATAATGAGCTCATCATTCCACTTTGTGAGCTTCTGCCCAGCAAAGTCTGCAACTCCACAAGCAACAAAACTGTCTTGCACTCCAGGATAGTGTTCCTCATTTTCCTTCATGTAGGTCCAGTCGACCCAACTCATATCACAAACTATTGGTTTCTTGTCCAACATCACTGTCTGATAGAAGTCCTGCTGTTCCTTAGTGTGGAACCTGTAGTCAACAGCAGTCCTTCCCCTGGTAGCATATGGATCTGACAGCCTCCACAATCTGAGTCATGCATCCTTTCTCAACTTCATGTTCTCAGCCACAGGATGAGCATCATTGTGGTCTGGAATCTTGGGCTTTAGCTTTCTCAGGACCTGCCCTTCATCATCTTCCTCATCAGCAACTTCAGGCACTGGGGCCTTGTTCTTCTCAGCAGCTGGAATACTCCTGGTATTCCTCTTAGCTGCAGTCTTGGGCTTGGGGGCAGCTTTGGGTGCTTCCTTGGGCTTTGATGTTGCAGCCCCTGACTTTATAGCATCACCCATTAGCTTTTGTGCCTTGGGTGCTGGTGCAGCAACCTCTTCTTCCTCTTCAGAGTCTCTCCTCATAGAGGGATTTCAGAGAACCTGGGCAGTACTGGTTCTGGTTCTCTTCTTCTTCTTATCTTGACCAGCAGCTTCATCTTCTGATTCAATGGTAAACTTCATAGTTTCTCCAGTGGGAACTTTCTTGGGTTTGGAATTTGTGACTCTTCTTGCAGGTGCCTCTTTGGGTTCTGTCTTTTCAGGCACTTGAGTTGATCCTCTGACCTTCAGCATAGGTGTCCTCTTGGCAGGAACCTTCCTATTGAGTCCAGGCTTTGTGTTCTTTGCTGAGGCATACTCCTTTTTGAGCACTACCTTCTTGGAGGTAGCCTCATCTTCTTCTGCCATATAATCCTCATCTTCAAACTCTGAGGTTCTCTTCTTCCTTGTCCTGGTGGCAGCTTTAGGCAGATTGCTTGGGGTGCTCCTGCTGCCATCATCTGAAGTGCTAGAGGGACTAGTGCCCTCACTCATGTGATTGTGCTCTTTTGACTTGTTCTGACTATCACTTTGGTCTTACATGCTGCAAATCACTGACTGCTGACCCTGTAAATAGTTATAGATGAGATAGAATGGATGAGCATCACAAAATGCAGAGATTTTTGCAAAAGAATGATTCAAAATTCAGTTTTAGTTTTCCACAGAAAGCATTTCGGATCAACCTATTTTCAAACTCGGTGATACCGAAGCAGTTTTTGGAACTTAAACTGGTGAACTCGGTTGGACCGAGACACAGTTCGGTGGCACCGAGACTGCTAGGGTTTCACAAAGTCCTCAAATAGGTCACACCGATTAGCAATTCTCGGTCTCTCGAGAGTTACTAGTGCAATGGCGTTAGCCAAAATGGTGGGACCGAGTTTTTCAACTCGGTGGGTCCGAGATGGTTTCGGCGGAACCCTACCCTAAATTTTCAAATCGCATCTAATCTAAGGATTGTATTGACTGGATAGGAGTGTTTCAATTGTGGCAAGAATCATAATGAACATAATGTGCTAGGAATCGGACGAGGATGGCACTATGATCGAGTCCATACCCTAGCTTGGCGATGAACTCGCTACGGCGGCAACGGCGGGGGTGAATACCGTTGACGGCGGCGGAGACCAGCGACAGGAGGCGGCTGGCGACGAGGAGACGATCCGGAGACCCTGGTGGCAGAGCGAGCTATTGCGCGGGCGAAGAGGTTCGGAGAAATTTCCAAATTTTTGCCCGTGAGTATATATAGCCCGACCCTGTCGGTGTGACCAAGTGGAACAACTCGGTAGCACCGAGATGCATAACTGTATACAGTTACAGCAACACGGTGTGACCGAAAAGTTCAAATCGGTTGCACCGAGATTGAAAACCTAGATCGACTTAGTGATCTCAGTAGGACCGAAATGGAGGAATCGGTCAGACCGAGAATCACAAAGAAGTTTTGGAAGTTTAAGTCTATGACGAATCGGGGACTCCGAGTGCTCCTCACACAGAGTGGTTCGAATCTGACTTGATCAAATTTTGTGATGTAGCATGAATAGAGTTTGAGACGAGAAAAGCATAGAGATCTAGAGAAGGTTCTTAGGCATTCTTGTCCATCCACTTGGCAAAAAGAAAAAGAACCCAAACAATCAAAGCAACAAGTGGATGTCCTCGAATGAGTAAAATATGCAACCAACATGCTCACACAATAAGATGGCAAATGAAATATGTGGCAAAGCATGCACAACCAATTCTAGCATCTATCAAACAATTGGCGATGACTAGGTCATCTATATATGAGTATATTGACTTAGGAGTCAAATGAGAACATTTGATCATAGGTCATACTCATCGTTTAAGCTCAAGTGGGGTTACCACTTTTACATAATGCATTGATGTGTTCACACCATTAGAGTTGCTTTGACTCAATTCTTAGAGTTAAGCTCCCCCTAGATGTGAGATCCCCTTTTAGAGGGATGAACTAACCTTGGGTTTTGTCGATGATGACTTCATGTAGGTGTTGAAGATGTGGATGCTCAATGTTGATGTAGATCATTTGGAGCAATCCTTTGGAGTGAGTTGCACTTTCAACATACCTACATGGGTTAGTCCCACAAGGAACAAACAAGAATATCCATAGACATAGAGTGATGCACACACAAGATGATGTCCATGAAATCATTAGGTTACCTTGTCCCTTGCCTTACCAACATGAGGGTTTGTGACTCCTTGAACTAGTGCAAGATGTGGAAGTTGATTGCACTTGTCCTTGCCATAATGATATGAGTGAAGAATGTTGGCGGAGTCACCCTCAAGAACTCTCTAGTTCTTATTCTTCGGGATCCACATCATCTTGATGGGAATCCTTGGAGTTGTAGTTGTACTTGATGAAGTAGAACTTGATGTAGTCTTGGGAACCCACTTGACCGAGGCCTTAGGTGCTTCTTCAAATGCATCAATCTCCTCTTGAAGCTTGTCCTTGCCTTTGTTCTTGTGGTCTTGTGGTGGAAGATCATCTTGTGCTTGTGTTCCTTGAAGGAAGTAGGATCATACTTCTCTTGTTGAGGAACAAACTTCGTCTTGGGGTATTGATCTTCTTCCCACTCAACTCCATTGGCATTGAACTTTCATTCAAAACCAACACCTTGATTCTTCCGGTGCCTTCCTTGCTTGCGTACAATTTCCTCGAATTGCTTACTCCCGGCAAGGCTCTTGTAAACACCTTTCTCTATAATTCCCTTCAATAAGCTATTTTCTTGCTCAAGTGTAACTTGGCTAAGAGAATCATTAGTGGAATCAAGAGAACTACTAGAAGCAACAATATTGGATTTGACATTATTATTGTTACTACTAGAGGAAGGATCTTTCTTGTACTTGTTACTAGACTTGACTTGAGGCATGTAAGTAGATAAGAGTAAACGCTTGGCAATGTAAGAAGAACTTTTCTTACGGAGATCATCATTGATTGCTTTTAAGAACTCATGCTCTTGCTCAAGATTGAGCTTTTCAAAGCGTAACTTCTCATGAGCCCTTAAAAGTTCTCGATGATCTTCGAAGATAGTTTCATGAGCTAACTTAAGAGTGTTTAGTTCTTTAGTTAGAAGCTCAATCTTCTCCTTATCATTGTCATTCGTTTTATCTTGATTAGCATGATTAATTGACGTTTCATCATAGTATTCATCACTAGAGTTGTCAACAAGTAAATCATCATCAACGAGCAAGTCATCTTCATCACTATTGAAATCAACATACTCGGGATGTGTTACCTTTGGACCTTTGGCCATGAAGCATCTTCCAATTCCTTCATTTGGTGAGTCAAATATGTCGTAGGAGTTGGTTGACACAAGTGCTAGACCGGCAACACCTTCATCTTGAGTATATTCGGAGTCGGAGTGATAGCTTCTTTCGGAGTGATTGTCGAAGTCGGAGCCGGATACCCATTCACCAACATGAGCTTGATGTCTTCGTTTTGTGTAGCTCCTTGATGACTTGTCCTTCCTTTCCGAATCCTTGCTTCTCCGTGAGGGTCTTCGTTCATAACGATCATCTCTACTCCTCCTCTCTCTTGGTGGTGATTCTTCTCTTTTGCTTCTTCTTTTTGGAGAATCTTCTCTTCTTTTGTAGGGTGCCATACACTCATTGGAATAGTGTTTGGGTCTCCCACAATTGTAGCAATTTCGCTCTCGACTAGAAGATCTTTTGTCATTGTAGGACCTTGACTTAGAGCTTCTTTGTTTGCTTCTACTCTTGTAGAATTTGTTGAAGTTCTTCACCATTAAGCTCAATTCTTCATTGAAGGTTTGTTTCTCACTTGATGATGTGGGGGCTTCACATGAGGCTTTGTAAGCACCACCTAACTTGTTGTGAAGTTCCTCCTTATCCTTGAGTGACATCTCATGAGCAACAATTCTTCCAATGACTTTCATTGGCTTGAGATCTTTGTAGTTTGGCATCATTTGGATCAATGTGCACACGGTATCATACTTTCCATCCGATGCTCTTAGGATCTTCTTGATGATGAATCTGTCGGTCATCTCTTCACTCCCTAAGCCGGCAATCTCATTTGTGATAAGTGCAAGCCTAGAGTACATTTCAGTGACACCTTCACCATCCTTCATTTTGAACTTGTCAAGCTGACTTTGGAGCACATCCAACTTGGATTCCTTGACGGAGTCGGTACCTTAATTCATATCAATCAAAGTATCCCAAATTTCCTTTGCATTTCTCAAGACGGCTGATTTTGTTGAATTCTTCGGGGCACAATCCGTTGAAGAGGATATCACAAGCTTGAGCGTTGTATTGCAACATCTTCAACTCATCCGTGCTAGCTTCACGGTTTGGTTCTCTCCCATCAAAGAATTCACCTTGCAAGCCAATACACACAATAGCCCAAACGGCGGGGTTATGTCCAAGAATATGCATTTTCATCTTATGCTTCGAACTAGCAAAATTAGTACCATCAAAGTAAGGACCTCTACGGTGATAATTTCCCTCGCTAGACGCCATACTCTCCTAGGTTGTGAAACCAAGGCTATGACCACCAAAAGCTATGGAAATCAAAGCAAATGGAGACCAAGGCTCTGATACCACTTGTAGGACCTTAAAGTATGTCTAGAGGGGGGGGTGAATAGACTACTTGACCAATTAAACACTTAACCTTTTCCCAATTTTAGAGTTTGGCAGATTTTAGCTATCTTAGGACAAGTCAAGCAATCATCACACAATTCAAGCAAGCATGCAAAGAGTATATGAGCAGCGGAAATTAAAGCATGCCACTTGCAAGAAAGTAAAGAGAAGGGTTTGGAGGATTCAAATGCAATTGGAGACACAGATGTTTTTGGCGTGGTTCCGATAGGTGGTGCTATCGTGCATCCACATTGATGGAGACTTCAACCCACGAAGGGTAACGGTTGCGCGAGTCCACGGAGGGCTCCACCCACGAAGGGTCCACGAAGAAGCAACCTTGTCTATCCCACCATGGCCGTCGCCCACGAAGGACTTGCCTCACTAGCGGTAGATCTTCACGAAGTAGGCGATCTCCCTGCCCTTACAAACTCCTTGGTTCAACTCCACAATCTTGTCGGAGGCTCCCAAGTGACACCTAGCCAATCTAGGAGACACCACTCTCCAGGAAGTAACAAATGGTGCGTTGATGATGTACTTCTTGCTCTTGTGCTTCAAATGATAGTCTCCCCAACACTCAACTCTCTCTCATAGGTTTTGGATCTGGTGGAAAGAAGATTTGAGTGGAAAGCAACTTGGGGAAGGCTAGAGATCAAGATTCATATGGTAGGAATGGAATATCTTGGTCTCAACACATGAGTAGGTGGTTCTCTCTCTGAAATGGTAAGTTGGAAGTGTAGGTTTGTTCTGATGGCTCTCTCCACGAATGTAGAGGAGGTGGATGGGTATATATAGCCTCCACACAAAATCTAACCGTTACACACAATTTGCCAAACTCGGTGGGACCGATTCAACAGACCCGGTCAGACCGATTTAGTAAACCTAGTGACCGTTAGGATTTTCGGTGGGACCGACATGCAACTCGGTAGGACCGATATGATTAGGGTTAGGACATAACGTAATCTCGGTAAGACCGATTACACAAACTCGGTGAGACAGATTTTGGTAATAAGCTTTCCAGAGAGTTGGTCAGGTAAACTCGGTGGGACCTATTCGCTCATTTCGGTGAGACCGAAATGTTACAAAAAGGAAACAGGGAGTTTACATTGCAATCTAGGTGGGACCGATCGCTCACTTCGGTTAGACCGAAACGTTACGAAGGGAAATAGAGAGATTACAATCCCATCTCGGTGGGACCGAGATCCCTATCAGTAAGACCGATTTGCTTAGGGTTTGTGGCAGTGGCTATGACATTTGAACTCGGTGGCGCCGGATAGAAAGAATTGGTGGGACCGATTTTGACTTTGGGTTTAGGTCATATGTGGATGTGAGAAAGTAGTTGATGGTATATGGAGCATATCACTAAGCACATGAAGCAAGAGGCTCATTAAGCAACACCTCATCCCTCCTTGATAGTATTGGCTTTTCCTATAGACTCAATGTGATCTTGGATCACTAAAATATAAAATGAAGAGTCTTGTGCTTTTGAGCTTGAGCCAATCCCTTGTCCTTAGTATTTTGAGGGATCCACTTTCATCATCCATGCCATGCCATTCATTGAGCTTTCCTAAAATAATAGTCTTGGAATAGCATTAGCTCAATGAGCTATATGTTGTTATGAATTACCAAAACCACCTAGGGATAGTTGCACTTTCAAATACGCTTTCAGAACAGGAAAACGTAATCTAGCGATTACGTCTCCACTTAACGTACTTGGACCCGGGTTTTGACTCACTTACACGGGGGACCCACGCGACATGCAGGGGGGCGAGCCAACGCTCGTCTTCTTCCTCCTGTTCCCCCATGAGGGGAACGAAGGAGAAGCGAGGTAGGCCAGTGGCACGCTGCAGGGAAGGGGCCGGCCGGCTCCGACGAGCTCTGGCCGAGCCGAGGCCATCAGTCGGACCGAGGCGGCACGGCGGATCCATCCAGAGGAGAAGGCGACGCTGCAGAGGAGCAGGGTGGAGGCGACGGGCAGCATCAGGAGGAGTACAGGGAGGCGCGGGAAGTGGTGGAGCTCGGCGAAAAAGGGATCTTCGGCGAGGTGCGAGTGGTTGGGCCGGCTGAGTGGAACGAGGGGAAGTCGGTGGACGTGGTAGGAGGAGGAGAGGAGCACTATGGTGGCCGGACCCCAGCCGAGGAAGAGGCAGCCATGGAGGATGACGGCGAACAACGGCGAGATGAGGCGACTCCAGTGGACTAGAGAGGTGGGGGAGGGATGAGTGACGTGCAGAGGACCTCATGGGAGCTTAAATAGCCGCGGGGGAGAGCTCTAGAGCATCACGGGCGAGGTCACGCCAAGCTCTAATGGAGGACAGTGGCTGGGCATGGCACGAACACGGCTTTAGCGACTCATTTATGGCGAAACAGGAGGGGGTCCGAGAACGGGGTGATGAAGTCGATCATGGGGAAGCTCCAAGACATGGTTTGACGTCGAGACGACGAGGAAGACGGCGGGAACAGGGGCGGGAAGACTCCACAGCACGCAATTTGGATGACATCAGCGTGATCACCACGCGCACTAGAGCAAACTGCGGGTTTTGGCAGGCGACCATGTCTACTGGATTGACCCTAGTGCCCTTAGTCTAAGTGAGGAAATAATTTGGTTCAGGGGCAAAGAAGTGATTCACACCTAGCGCCAAAAGATTGCAACAGAATGGTGTTTGTCACTTGTTGTGGCTCACGTGTGGAGTTAGACTCTGATCTTTGGCATAGCTTGATGAAGTACTAAGGCGATCCTGATTACCAAAAACGAGCTCAAGAGGATGAGTTTAGAGAGGGGTTGTTGTAGAAAGTGCCATAATGGCCAGGTTTAGACATTTGGATGATTCACTCACATACATGATTGGATTGAGCTGAATTTGAGCATGTCCCAATAATTTGAAGATATGAAGATGCTCAAAAAGGTTTCAGGCCATTTGGATGAACCAAAGTGGCACTTGCTTCACAAAGCTTCAATCTGATCAGAAACTTGGAAAAATTCCACAGGGCATATGGGGTAATGTATTGATCCACAACTTGGTGGAGGGAGTTTATATGGATAATAGAATGTCCTTGTAAATTGGCAGCTTAAATGAAGAAATATAAAACATAGTTGCTTCACAAAAAAATCTGACCAGAAACTAAGAATTGAAGATGAGCTCACATCGAGGTATTCCATGAGCTCAACTTTGGTGGAGGGCCATGATATAAAGATATGAAGGGCCATGCAAAATTTCAACTCATTTGGATATGCCTAGCTTGTACGTACTTCACAAAGCTTCTTTCTGGACAGAAACTTTGGAAAATCATCAATGAATAATCACTAGGCAAATGAGGTTGCATTTTGGCATGTGGCATCGATATGGATAGGAAAATATGTCCAAGGAGTTTGAGGTAAATTGGGAAAAGGAAAATAGCACTTGCTTCACAATGTACCATTTAGGGAAGAATAGGAAATGAATTATTGGAGGATTATTTTTTAACATGGCAATGAAAAGTTTTGCCATATTTGATGAAGATATGACGCAAAAAATTTATGAGAATTATTTGGGAATTTTACGAGTGAGGGAAATATAGGTTGCTTCGCAACCTAGGGCAAATTGAGTTATTCCTTTTGTAGAAAAGGAATATTCCCAATAAAAAGAATATTGGGATTTGGTCCCAGGTGGAAATGGAAAGGTCTAGGGAAGGGTTTGGGTATGAAGAGCCACTCTGCAAAGAAAGAAGAGGTCATCTTCTTCAGTTTCTAGACCACATAGCTTCGGAAAAAGAAAACTCAGGCAAAAACCATAGAAAATCAAAAGGAAAAGAAAGGACCAAAAATCAGGCTATTACAACTCTTAACCCCTTAAAGAAATCTCGTCCTCGAGATTTGGTTGCTTAGGGAACAAGTGTGAATATACTGACTTAAGGAAACTATTTCCAACTCGGGTATCCTTTTTCCTTTATTGTTGTTCCCACTAAATTTTTATCTGACTGGCCCTGGGGTGGTTTGCTTTACTGTATCCACATTCTGACAGATCTTACCTCGCTTGTTCATGCTTATACTGGCTCCCATTTCTTTTTAGATCTGCTGACTTAGCTGAGTGTGATTTGTTATCATCACTGAAATATATGTCTGTCTCACAAATCCAAGAGTGATTTCCGCTGGGTGTGTCTGAACTGACAATCTTCCATGAAGCGGTAATCAGTTTTTTTGATGAAAACCAGAGCTCTAACTCCTTGCATTGGGTTTCTCTAGTAATGCAAGTCCTTCGGGTTCCAAGCAGTGAGTTGAGGTATAATCATTTTCCTGACAGATTTTGACTTATCGCAGAAACTTCTGAATTATTTTAACTAGTTCCACTGTCTTGAGTGTCAGATCGGTTCCAAATATTTGGTTATCACCTGTCGTGGCCAGCATAAGGGGTATGACCTTACATGATAATATCCTCAGACTTGACTGACGATGGGTGCTTCTGATTATTCATTCTGTCAGTATGCCCATGAGGATAGTAGGCTGTGTGATGCTTCACCATGGTTGCTGGAGTCAAACTATTGAATTGACCTTTAGTCTGACTTGACAGTCTCAGACATTTGATACTGACAAGTCTGAGCATATACTGTTAACTGAGTGGGTTGTCTGGATAGGGGTTCTTCCCAAAATTGAGTAGACCCGCAGTTGAATATTCATGGTGGTCTACTAACTCAGACTGTCCGGGGTATCTGCACCATGTGGGTCATGCAACAATTTATCATACTTGTATTGGTGGTTTTTGCTCCTTCATTCTTGGTTTCTTTGTCTAGATCCTTGGCTGAAAGAGTTGGGTCATATTGCTTTTTCATGTGAACATAGGTATTGTCGGTGCAATTCTTTGGCAATCGTAATATTGCTTTTTCTGACATGGTAATATTGTTTAAATGGGAGGTTCATCACTTCTCAAGTTCTGACCGTTGGGAAATGATCGTCCAAATCCAGAGAAAGAAGACAAGGGCTCATCAGGATCATATTCCAGGTTCACGGGTACTTGTACTGAGCTCATTGATGTCGTCAATCCTCATAATCCTTTGTCACATTGTGTTGTATACTGGCTTTCTTCTCTTAACAATCCTCTCGTGGTTGTCAAATCCTCGTCCGACTGACTTGCAAGACCTTGGTGGTAAGCTTACCGCATATATATATATATATATATATATATATATATATATATATATATATATATATATATATATATATACGAGAATCTGATTCCCAAGGCAGACATCTACTCTGACTGATTCTTGCTTCGGACCAAACTGTTGTGGATCTGATTCTTGGGATTCACTGCCATATGTTGTCAATTCACCGCAGACTACCTTGTACCAATGCCTTACTGAGGAAGATTGGATGACTTGTGCTCAAAACTTTCATCGGACAGCTTGCTGAAGAAGACTGGATATCGTGCTTCAGAAGCTTACCCCCTTAACGACTTTGCTGGGGAAAAACTCGGTACCTTATGCCAGAAGCTTTTGCGGTTGCTTACTGAAGAAGGCAGAGTACCTTGCATGGGAAATCATCCTTGTATCGTACTGAGGAAGATAGATGAATCTTGCCTTGGAAGCTTCTCTGGTTGCTTGCGAGGGAAAAGTGGGTTGCTTGCACCAGAAGCTTCTCGTTGTGACATGCGGACTGATTTCCACAGATACATACCATCTTAATATTTTTACTGTTGATTACTGGTATGAAACGGGGTTTTGTAGGACTATCCTCCCTTTTGAGTATTAAATACCTGCCAAATTTTTGCTTGCTTCCAGGTACATCGGGTTTCAAAATCATCCTCAACGAAAAATTAAACATTGCATCTGAGCCATACCTTTGACTGATAATATTCTGTCAGTCTTGCACACAATTTATCTTCTTGCTGATTTGATCATTTCTGCTATGAGGAGTGCACACTGAGAGAGACTTGATATTCAGTATCACGATCAGATATCCCCAAATCTCAATGTAGTCAGCTGAGAATTCCATACTGTTGTGAGGAGGACACACTAATGCAAACTTGATACTGATGGTCCATCGAGGATTTCTTTTGTATTCAAACAAGATATTCCCAATTTTACTGTAGTCTGCTGATAATTCCATTCTGTTTACTTGAGTTTCCAAATATATGCATTCATTGCTGACTCTTCAGGTCCGGTGTCGATTGACGAGCAACTTTAATAGGGGAAAAATTGTAACACTGAAGGCCCAAAGAAAGAAATGACGAAAACAAAAGCACACAAGCATACTAATAATATAACTAATATTACTATCAAGCAATCTCACATATTACTGCTACTCACACAATAATATGCATGCAAACCTAAGCACACAAATCTCACGGAAACTCCAGCATTATGGTCTAATATGTTGTTGTGCACGAAAATGAAATCCATGCGTGGAAAGGAGTTGGCGTAACCAAGGCTACACCAAGAACTGGCTGAACACCGGTTACAACTGGATGGATACGGGGGCGAGGATGGACATGGTGATCATGCAGAGAGACACAAAGGTCACGACCACATCATCATCAAGCGTACGAAAGGGAATCGTACACGTCCAAAGAGTGAAATGACAGGGCAAGATAGCGGTGGAAGACTAGGTTTAATGGCAATGCCTTTTTTGATAACAAAGATCAGCAAGGGTTGCCAAGGGGATCAGATGGAGGGCATGATTCGGGATAGAGACAAGTCTATCACCAAAATAATATGGGTGGGTGGCGGAAAGATATCGATGCGATACTTGAGCATAACTCCTGCAAATGGTGTCTGGGACACTCGGTACCAGGACATCACTCTGCTGGGACAGAGATGACGCCTAACACCAAAGAGCAGGCATGCTAAGAAGGAGGGTGCAGGTAGTGGATCGAAACCGATGCCACCTACACTCACAAGATTAACCGTTAGAGATAAGATAATGAGTCTATATGCATGCTATGCAACAAACAAATGCAACAATCAAGTGCAACAAACTGTAGGATCGAAAGTATGTCTAGAGGGGGGGTAATTAGACTATTTGACCAAATGAAAACTTATCCTTTTCCCAATTTTAGTCTTTGGCAGATTTTAGCTATCTTAGCACAAGTCAAGCAATCTTAACACAATTCAAGCAAGCATGCAAAGAGTATATGAGCAGCGGAAAGTAAACCATGCAACTTGCAAGAAAGTAAAGGGAAGGGTTTCGAGGATTCAAACGCAATTGGAGATACGGATGTTTTTGTCATGGTTCAGATAGGTGGTGCTATCGTACATCCACGTTGATGGAGACTTCAACCCACGAAGGGTAACGGTTGCGCGAGTCCACGGAGGGCTCCACCCACGAAGGCTCCACGAAGAAGCAACCTTGTCTATCCCACCATGGCCGTCGCCCATGAAGGACTTGCCTCACTAGTGGTAAATCTTCACGAAGTAGGCGATCTCCTTGCCCTTACAAACTCCTTGGTTCAACTCCACAATCTTGTCGGAGGCTCCCAAGTGACACCTAGCCAATCTAGGAGACACCACTCTCCAAGAAGTAACAAATGGTGTGTTGATGATGAACTCCTTGCTCTTGTGCTTCAAATGATAGTCTCCCCAACACTCAACTCTCTCTGACAGGATTTGGATTTGGTGGAAAGAATATTTGAGTGGAAAGCAACTTGGGGAAGGCTAGAGATCAAGATTCATATGGTAGGAATGGAATATCTTGGCCTCAACACATGAGTAGGTGGTTCTCTGTCAGAAACAGCAAGTTGGAAGTGTAGGTTTGTTCCGATGGCTCTCTCCATGAATGAAGAGGAGGTGTAGGGGTATATATAGCCTCCACACAAAATCTAACCATTACACACAACTTGCCAAACTCGGTGGGACCGAATTAGTAAACTCGGTCGGACCGATTCAGCAAATCTAGTGACCGTTAGGATTTTCGGTGGGACCGACATGCAACTCGTTAGGACCGATATGGTTAGGGTTAGGGCATAACGTAATCTCGGTGAGACCGATTACACAAACTCGGTGAGACCGATTTTGGTAATAAGCTAACCAGAGAGTTGGTCAGGTAAACTCGGTGGGACCGATTTGCTCATTTCGGTGGGACCGAAATGTTATGAAAAGGAAACAGGGAGTTTACATTGCAGTCTCAGTGGGACTGATCGCTCATCTCGGTGGTACCGAAACGTTACGAAGGGAAATAGAGAGATTACAATCCCATCTCAGTGAGACCGAGATCCCTATCGGTGAGACCGATTTGCCTAGGGTTTGTGGCAGTGGCTATGACATCTGAAACTCGGTGGCGCCGGGTAGAAAGAATCGGTAGGGCCAAGTTTGACTTTTGGTTTAGGTCATATGTGGATGTGAGAAAGTAGTTGAGGGTTTTGGAGCATATCACTAAGCACTGTGGAGCAAGAAACTCATTAAGCAACACCTCATCCCTCCTTGATAGTATTGGCTTTTCCTATAGACTCAATGTGATCTTGGATCACTAAAATATAAAATGTAGAGTCTTGAGCTTTTGAGCTTGAGCCAATCCTTTTATCCTTAACATTTTGAGGGATCCACTTTTCTCATCCATGCCATGTCATTCATTGAGCTTTTCCTGAAATATTCATCTTCGAATGATGTTAGCTCAATGAGCTATATGTTGTTAGGAATTACCAAAACCACCTAGGGATAGTTGCACTTTCAATCTCCCCCTTTTTGGTAATTGATGACAACATATAGATCAAAGCTTTGACAAATGATAATAAGAGTGAAAAACATTGTCGCTTTGAGAAGTATGTGATAAGCAAGAGCTCCCCCTAAATTTGTGCATAGTTTAAGATTTGCTTTGGACTGCAAATGCACAAAGAGTTAGGCTCATGGGTTACTTTTGCATGTCACATACATCTTGGTGGAGCGCTCAAAATGATAATGATTGAATACATGCACTCATCACCAAGCAAAGTGAATGATCATATAGAGATAAAAGGATAATGTCATCCAACAAGCATAAATGTAGCATATGATCAAACACATGATCATCCAAGTATCACACAGACATAAAATATCTCAAACAAGCAAATAAAGTTCAACCACCAAAGCAAGAGAGAACAAAAAGCAACACTCTCTCTCGAAGGCTATGATCTATACATCTTTCTCCCCCTTTGGCAACAAGTTACCAAAAAGTTCATAGAAAATGCATAGCACTAGATCGACTCTCAGGCTTGATCTTCAGGTGGTGGTGTAGAGATGGCTCCTTGTACGAAGACTTCAGTTGATGTGGATGGAGCTGGAGGTGTAGGTGCTGGAGCTGGTTGCACTGGAGTTGTAGGAGCTGTAGCTGGTGCAGATGAAGTGGCTCTGGTGTCTGTCACTGGCTCTGCAGCTGATCTCTGAGCTCTAGGCAGTCTAGCAAATGCATCAGTGGTTGTCTTGCCCTTCCTCTCCTGCATATCATCCTGAAGCTGTTCAACAACAGACTGGATCTCAGTTACCTTCACTTCCAAGTCATAGAACTTCTGCTCCATGATCCTCTCCAGGCTCTCCTAGTTTTTAGTCAAGGTGGCCAGCCCCTTCTCAATCCTCAGAGTGGATGCAATCAAGTAGCCTAGCTGAGCTTGTTTGCTCTTTAGAAAGTACTGAGATGCCTCTTCCATTGTTGGCATCTTGGTAGCCTTCTCTGTCCTTGCCTTCTCCTTCTTTGCTTGAGCATGCAAAGAAGATGGTTCATTTTCATCCATAACCACTTGGTTGTCCTCAAAGTCTGGATAGATAGGCGTGTCATCCTTGTCCAACAAGTATGTGCCTGTGCCCATCTTGGAGTTAATCAGCTCCTGGATCTGTGGGGCATACCCACAACTTCTCTTTTGGATAGATGTTGTCCTCTTGATAGTCTCAACTATGAGGCTCATGACCTTGAACATCTGTGGCACATCAAATAAGTGTCGCAAGTTTATTGCATGGCCTCTGATCATGTTGCAAACACTGGTAGCAGACCCTGTGAATAGATATAGATGAGGTAGAATAGATGAGCATCAAAAAATATAGAGGTTTTTGCAAAAGAAAATGAGTCAAAAACTTAGTTTTAGTTTTCCACAGAAAGCATTTCGGATCAACCGATTTGCAAACTCGGTGATACCGAAGCTGCTTTTGGAACCTAAACTAATGAACTCGGTCAGACCGAGTCACAGTTCAGTGGCACCGAGACTGCTAGGGTTTCACAAAGTCCTGAACTCGGTCACACCGATTTGCAATTCTCGGTCAGACCAAGAATTACTTGTGCAATGGCCTTAGCCGAATCGGTGAAACCGAGTTCGACAACTCGGTGGCTCCAAGATGGTTTCGGTGGAAACCTAACCCTAAATTTTCAAATCACTTCTAATCTACGGAGTGTTTTGACTGGATAGAATAGTTTCAATCGTGGCAAGATTCATAATGAACACAATGTGCTAGGAATCGGACGGGGATAGCATAGTGATCGAGTCCATACCCTAGTTCGGCGATGAACTCGCTACAGCGGCAACGGCGGGGATGAATTCCGTTGACGGCGGCTGAGACCAGCGACTGGAGGCGGCTGGCGACGAGGAGGATGATCCAGAGACCCTGGAGGCAGAGCGAGCTACGCACGGGCGAAAGGGTTTGGAGAAAGTTTCCAAATTTCTGCCCGTGGGTATACATAGCCCGACTGAAAGTGAAACTATCCCTAGGTGGTTTTGGTAATTCATAACAACATATAGCTCATTGAGCTAATGCTATTCCAAGACTATTATTTCAGGAAAGCTCAATGAATGGCATGGCATGGATGATGAAAGTGGATCCCTCAAAATACTAATGACAAAGGATTGGCTCAAGCTCAAAAGCTCAAGACTCTTCATTTTATGTTTTAGTGATCCAAGATCACATTGAGTCTATAGCCAATACTATCAAGGAGGGATGAGGTGTTGCTTAATGAGCCTCTTGATTCATGTGCTTGGTGATATGCTCCAAAACCCTCAGCTACTTTCTCACATCCACAAATGACCTAAACCTAAAACCAAAATTGGTCACACCGATTCTTTCTATCCGGCACCACCGAGTTCAAATGTCATAGCCAGTGCCACAAACCCTAGGCAAATCGGTCTTACCGATAGGGAACTCGGTCTCACCGAGATGGGATTGTAATCTCTATGTTTCCCTTCGTAACGTTTTGGTCTAACCGAAGTGAGCGATCGGTCCCACCGAGATTGCAATGTAAATTCTCTATTTACCTTTTGTAACATTTCGGTCTCACCGAAAAGAGCAAATCGGTCCCACCGAGTTTACCTGACCAACTCTCTAGAAAGCTTATTACCAAAATCGGTCTCACCAAGTTTGTGTAATCGGTCTTACCGAGATTATGTTATGCCCTAACCCTAACCGAATCGGTCCTACCGAGTTGCATGTTAGTCCCACCAAAATTCCTAACGGTCACTAGGTTTACTAAATCGGTCCAACCAAGTCTATTCAATCGGTCCCACCGAGTTTGGTAAATTGTGTGTAACGGTTAGATTTTGTGTAGAGGCTATATATACCCTCCACCTCCTCTTCATTCGTCGAGAGAGCCATCAGAACAAACCTACACTTCCAACTTACTATTTCTGAGAGAGAACCACCTACTCATGTGTTGAGGCCAAGATATTCCATTCCTACCATATGAATCTTGATCTCTAGCCTTCCCCAAGTTGCTTTCCACTCAAATCTTCTGTCCACCAGATCCAAATCCTATGAGAGAGAGTTGAGTGTTGGGGAGACTATCATTTGAAGCACAAGAGCAAGGAATTCATCATCAACACACCATTTGTTACTTCTTGGAGAGTGGTGTCTCCTAGATTGGCTAGGTGTCACTTGGGAGCCTCCGCCAAGATTGTGGAGTTGAATCAAGGAGTTTGTAAGGGCAAGGAGATCGCCTACTTCGTGAAGATCTACCTCTAGTGAGGCAAGTCCTTTGTGGGCGATGGACATGGTGGGATAGACAAGGTTGCTTCTTCGTGGAACCTTCATGGGTGGAGCCTTCCGTGGACTCGCGCAACCGTTACCCTTCGTGGGTTGAAGTCTCCATAAACGTGGATGTACGATAGCACCACCTATCGGAACCACGCAAAAAACATCCGTGTCTCCAATTGCGTTTGAATCCTCCAAACCCTTCCCTTTACTTTCTTGCAAGTTGCATGCTTTAACTTCGGCTGCCTATATACTCTTTGCATGCTTGCTTGAATTGTGTGATGATTGCTTGACTTGTCCTAAGATAGCTAAAATCTGCCAAACTCTAAAATTAGGAAAAAGGTTAAGTTTTTAATTGGTCAAGTAGTCTAATCACCCCCCCTCTAGACATACTTCAAGGTCCTACAAGTGGTATCAGAGCTTTGGTCTCCATTTGCTTTGATTTCCATAGCTTTTGGTGGTCATAGCCTTGGTTTCACAACCTAGGAGAGTATGGCGTCTAGTGAGGGAAATTATCACCGAAGAGGTCCTTACTTTGATGGTACTAATTTTGCTAGTTGGAAGCATAAGATGAAAATGCACATTCTCGGACATAACCCCGCCGTTTGGGCAATTATTTGTATTGGCTTGCAAGGTGAATTCTTTGATGGGAGAGAACCGAACCGTGAAGCTAATGCGGAAGAATTGAAGATGCTGCAATACAACTTTCAAGCTTGTGATATCATCTTCAACGGATTGTGCCTCGAAGAATTCAACAAAATCAGCCGTCTTGAGAATGCAAAGGAAATTTGGGATACTTTGATTGATATGCATGAAGGTACCGACTCCGTCAAGGAATCCAAGTTGGATGTGCTCCAAAGTCAGCTTGACAAGTTCAAAATGAAGGATGGTGAAGGTGTCGCTGAAATGTACTCTAGGCTTGCACTTATCACAAATGAGATTGCCGGCTTAGGGAGTGAACAGATGACCGACAGATTCATCATCAAGAAGATCCTAAGAGCATTGGATGGAAAGTATGATACCGTGTGCACATTGATCCAAATGATGCCAAACTACAAAGATCTCAAGCTAACGGAAGTCATTGGAAGAATTGTTGCTCATGAGATGTCACTCAAGGATAAGAAGGAACTTCACAACAAGTCAAGTGGTGCTTACAAAGCCTCAAGTGAAGCCCCCACATCAAGTGAGAAACAAACCTTCAATGAAGAATTGGGATTAATGGTGAAGAACTTCAACAAATTCTACAAGAGTAGAAGCAAAGAAAGAAGCTCCAAGTCAAGGTCTTACAATGACAAAAGATCTTCTAGCCGAGAGCGAAATTGCTATAATTGTGGGAGACCCGGACACTATTCCAATGAGTGTACGGCACCCTACAAAAGAAGAGAAGATTCTCCAAAATGAAGAAGCAGACGAGAATAATCACCATCGAGAGAGAGGAGGAGTAGAGATGATCGTTATGAACGAAGACCCTCACGGAGAAGCAAGGATTCGGAAAGGAAGGATAAGTCATCAAGGAGCTACATAAAACGAAGACATCAAGCTCATGTTGGTGAATGGGTATCCGTCTCCAACTCCGACAATCACTCCGAGAGAAGCTATCACTCCGACTCCGAATATACTCAAGATGAAGGTGTTGCTGGTCTAGCACTTGTGTCAACCAACTCCTACGACATATTTGATTCACCAAATGAAGGAATTGGAAGATGCTTCATGGCCAAAGGTCCAAAGGTAACACATCCTGAGTATGTTGATTTTGATAGTGATGAAGATGACTTGCTTGTGGATGGTGATTTACTTGTTGACAACTCTAGTGATGAATACTATGATGAAATGTCAATTAATCATGCTAATCAAGATAAAACGAATGACAATGATAAGGAGAAGATTGAGCTTCTAACTAAAGAACTAAACACTCTTAATTTAGCTCATGAAACTATCTTCGAAGATCATCGAGAACTTTTAAGGGCTCATGAGAAGTTACGGTTTGAAAAGCTCAATCTTAAGCAAGAGCATGAGTTCTTAAAAGCAATCAATGATGATCTCCATAAGAAAAGTTCTTCTTACATTTCCAAGCGTTTACTCTTATCTACTTACATGCCTCAAGTCAAGTCTAGTAACAAGTACAAGAAAGATCCTTCCTCTAGTAGTAACAATAACAATGTCAAATCCAATATTGTTGCTTCTAGTAGTTCTCTTGATTCCACTAATGATTCTCTTAGCCAAGTTACACTTGAGCAAGAAAATAGCTTATTGAAGGGAATTATAGAGAAAGGTGTTTACAAGAGCCTTGCCGGGAGTAAGCAATTCAAGGAAATTGTACGCAAGAAAGGAAGGCACTGGAAGAATCAAGGTGTTGGTTTTGAACGAAAGTTCAATGCCAATGGAGTTGAGTGGGAAGAAGATCAATACCCCAAGACGAAGTTTGTTCCTCAAAAAGAGAAGTATGATCCTACTTCCTTCAAAGGAACACAAGCACAAGATGATCTTCCACCACAAGACCACAAGAACAAAGGCAAGGACAAGCTTCAAGAAGAGATTGATGCATTTGAAGAAGCACCTAAGGCCTCGGTCAAGTGGGTTCCCAAGACTACGTCAAGTTCTACTTCATCAAGTACAACTACAACTCCAAGGATTCCCATCAAGATGATGTGGATCCCGAATAAGAAGAACTAGAGAGTTCTTGAGGGTGACTCCGCCAACATTCTTCACTCATATCATTATGGCAAGAACAAGTGAAATCAACTTCCACATCTTACACTAGTTCAAGGAGTCACAAACCCTCATGTTGGTAAGGCAAGGGACAAGGTAACTTAATGATTCCATGGACATCATCTTGTGTGTGCATCACTCTATGTCTATGGATACTCTTGTTTGTTCCTTGTGGGACTAACCCATGTAGGTAAGTTGAAAGTGCAACTCACTCCAAAGGATTGCTCCAAATGATCTACATCAACATTGAGCATCCACATCTTCAACACCTACATGAAGTCATCATCGACAAAACCCAAGGTTAGTTCATCCCTCTAAAAGGGGATCTCACATCTAGGGGGAGCTTAACTCTAAGAATTGAGTCAAAGCAACTCTAATGGTGTGAACACATCAATGTATTATGTAAAAGTGGTAACCCCACTTGTGCTCAAACGATGAGTATGACCTATGATCAAATGTTTTCATTTGACTCCTAGGTCAATATACTCATATATAGATGACCTAGTCATCGCCAATTGTTTGATAGATGCTAGAATTGGTTGTGCATGTTTTGCCACATATTTTATTTGCCATCTTATTGTGTGAGCGTGTTGGTGCATATTTTACTCATTCAAGGACATCCACTTGTTGCTTTGATTGATTGGCTCTTTTTCTTTTTGCCAAGTGGATGGACAAGAATGCCTAAGAACCTTATCTAGCTATCTATGCTTTTCTCATCTCAAACTCTATTCATGCTACATCACAAAATTTGATCAAGTCAGATTTGAACCACTTTGTGTGAGGAGCACTCGGAGTCCCCGATTTGTCATAGACTTAAACTTCCAAAACTTCTTTGTGATTCTCGGTCTGATCGATTCCTCCATTTCGGTCCTACCGAGATCACTAAGTCGATCTAGGTTTTCAATCTCGGTGCAACCAATTTGAACTTTTCGGTCACACCGAGTTGTTGTAACTGTACCCAGTTATGCATCTCGGTGCCACCGAGTTGTTCCACTCGGTCACACCGACAGGGTCGGGCTATATATAGTCACGGGCAAAAATTTGGAAATTTCTTCGAACCTCTTCGCCCGCGCAATAGCTCGCTCTGCCATCAGGGTCTCCGGATCATCTCCTCGTCGCCAGCCGCCTCCTGTCGCTGTTCTCCGCCGTCGTTAATGGATTTCACCCCCGCCGTTGCCGCCGTAGCGAGTTCATCGCCAAGCTAGGGTATGGACTTGATCACTGTGCTATCCTTGTCCGATTCCTAGCACATTGTGTTCTTAATGATTCTTGCCACAATTGAAACACTCCTATCCAATCAATGCAATCCGTAGATTAGATGAGATTCGATAATTTAGGATTAGGTTTCTGCCGAAACCATCTCGGACCCACCGAGTTGAAAAACTTGGTCCCACCGATTTGGCTAATGCCATTGCACTAGTAACTCTCGGTCTGACCGAGAATTGCTAATCGGTGAGACCGATTTTAGGACTTTGTGAAACCCTAGCAGTCTCGGTGCCACCGAACTGTGACTCGCTCCAACCGAGTTTATCAGTTTAGGTTCCAAAACTGCTTCGGTGTCACCGAGTTTGAAAATCGGTTGATCCAAAATGCTTTCTGTGGAAAACTAAAACTAAATTTTTGAATCATTCTTTTGCAAAAATCTCTGCATTTTGTGATGCTCATCCACTCTATCTCATCTATAACTCTTCACAGGGTCAGCAGTCAGTGTTTGCAGCATGTCAGACCAAAGTGACAGCCAGAACAGGGAAGAAGAGCAGATTCACATGAGTGAGGGCACTAGCCCCTCCAGTTCCTCAGATAATGGCAGTAGGAGCACCCAAAGTAATCTGCCTAAAGCTTCCACCAGGCAAAGGAAGAAGAGAACCTCAGATTTTGAGGATGAGGATTATAGAGCAGAAGAGGATGAGGCTACCTCCAAGAAGGTAGTGCTCAAAAAGGAGTATGCCTCAGCACAGAACACTAAACCTGGACTCAGTAGGAAAGTTCCTATCAAGAGGACACCTATGCTGAAGGTCAGAGGATCTACTCAAGTGCCTGAAAAGTCTGAACCCAAAGAGGCACCTGCAAAGAGAGTCACAACTTCCAAACCGAAGAAAGTTCCCACTGGAGAAACTATGAAGTTTACAATTGAATCAGAAGATGAAGCTGCGCAGGATAAGAAGAAGAAGAGAGCCAAAACCACTACTGCCCAGGTTCTTGGAAAACCCTTAATGAGGAGAGACTCTAAAGAGGAAGAAGAGGTTGCTGCACCAGCACCCAAGGCACAAAAGCTTATGGGTGATGCTATTAGATCAGGGGCTGCAACATCAAAGCCCAAGGAAACACCCAAAGCTGCCCCCAAGGCCAAGCTTGCACCAAAGAGGAATACCAGGAGTATTCCAGCTGCTGAGAAGAACACGGCCCCAATGCCTGATGTTGCTGATGAGGAAGATGAAGAAGGACAAGTTCTGAGGAAGCTCAAGCCCAAGATACCAGACCACAATGATGCCCATCCTATGGCTGAGGACATGAACATCAGAAGAGACTCAGGGTTGAGGCTATGGAGGATGACAGATCCATATGCCACAAGGAGAAGAACTGTTGTTGATTACAGGTTCCATACAAAGGAACAGCAGGACTTCTATGAGACAATCTTGTTGGACAAGAAGCCCATAGTGTGTGATATGAGGTGGGTCGACTGGACCTACATGAAAGACAATGAGGAAGACTATCCTAGAGTGCAAGACAGTTTTGTTGCTTGTGGAGTTGCAGATTTTGTTGGGCAAAAGCTCACCAACTGGAATGATGAACTCACACTTCTATCCAGATGGGAGGATAGTTTGGATGTCTAAAGGTACAAGGTACCAGTCAACTGTTGAGGAGTGGGCAAAACTGATCAATGTCCCAAAGGAAAGTGAAGATGACTTGGATGTCTATGCCAAGAAGAAGATGGACCACAATTCCATGGCACACATGTACAAGGAGATCCCGGACAAAGCCATTGAGACACATAAGTTTGGATCAGTCCACTTTCTTCTGTCAGGGCTGCCAACTATCAACTGGATCCTAAGGCACACTCTATTGCCTAAGTCTGGTGACCACAACATGATCAGAGGGCATGCAATCAACATGTTGCATTTGTTTGATGTGCCACAGAAATTCAAGGTCATGAGCCTTATGGTAGAGACCATTAAAAGGACTGCAGCTGACCGAAAGAGGAGCTGTGGATATGCCCCTCAGATTCAGGAGTTGATTAACTCAAAGATGGGCACACGCAAATATCTATTGGATAAGGAACATTTTCCTCTCTATCCAGACTTTGAAGACAATCAAGTTGTCATGACTGAGAATGAACCATCATCAGTACAAGCTCAAGAGAAGAAGGAGAAGGCAAGGAAAGAGAACGCTGCCAAGATGCCAACTCAAGAGGAGGCATCTGAGTACTTTTTGAAGAACAAGCAGGAGCAGCTTGGGTACTTCATAGCATCAACACTGAGGATTGAGAAGGGATTGGACACCCTCACTCGAAATCAGGAGAGCTTGGAAAGAATCATGGAACTAAAATTCCATGATCTAGATGTCAAAGTAACTGAGATTCAGTCAGTTGTGGAGCAGCTACAGGATGACATGCAGGCGAGGCAGGGCAACACTACCACTAATGTATTTGCCAGAGTGCCTAGAGGTCAGAGGTCAGCTACAGTGCATGTGACAGACACCAGAGCCACATCATCTGCACCAGCTACAGTTCCTACAGCTCCAGTGCAACCAGCTCCAGCATCAACTCCTCCAGCTCCATCCACTTCAACTGAAGCCTTCGTTCTTGGAGTTATCCGGACACCACCACCTGAAGATCAAGCCTGAGAGTCGATCTAGAACTATGCATTTTCTATGA
Source organism: Triticum aestivum (assembly GCF_018294505.1). Classification (NCBI taxonomy): domain Eukaryota; kingdom Viridiplantae; phylum Streptophyta; class Magnoliopsida; order Poales; family Poaceae; genus Triticum; species Triticum aestivum. Next base: position 213,586,273 of record NC_057807.1, on the reverse strand, counting down.
ACTTTTTGGTAACTTGTTGCCAAAGGGGGAGAAAAATGTATAGATCATAGGCTTCGAGAGAGAGAGAGAGAGAGTTGCTTTTGTTCTCTCTTGCTATTGGTGGTTAAACTTGTTTTCTTTTGAGATACTATGCTGTTTTGTGAGACATTGATGATCATGTGTTTGATCATAAGCTACACTTATGCATGTTTGATGATATTATCTTATCTTATCCATATGTGATCATTCACTTTGCTTGGTGATGAGTGCATGTATTCAATCTTTATCATTTTGAGCGCTCCACCAAGATGTATGTGACATGGAAGAGTAACCCTTGAGCCTAATTCCTTGTGCATTTGCAGTCCAAAGCAAATATTAAACTATGCACAAAATTAGGGGGAGCTCTTGCTTATCACATACTTCTCAAAGCGACGATGTTTTTCAATCTTATTATCATTTGTCGAAGCTTTGATCTATATGTTGTCATCAATTACCAAAAAGGGGGAGATTGAAAGTGCAACTATCCCTAGGTGGTTTTGGTAATTCATAACAACATATAGCTCATTGAGTTAATGCTATTCCAAGACTATTATGTCAAGAAAGCTCAATGAATGGCATGGCATGGATGATGAAAGTGGATCCCTCAAAATACTAATGACAAAGGATTGGCTCAAGCTCAAAAGCTCAAGACTCTTCATTTTATGTTTTAGTGATCCAAGATCACATTGAGTCTATAGGAAAAGCCAATACTATCAAGGAGGGATGAGGTGTTGCTTAATGAGCCTCTTGCTTCATGTGCTTGGTGATATGCTCCAAAACCCTCAGCTACTTTCTCACATCCACAAATGACCTAAACCTAAAACCAAAATTGGTCACACCGATTCTTTCTATCTAGCACCACCGAGTTCAAATTTCATAGCCACTGCCACAAACCCTAGGCAAATCGGTCTTACCGATAGGGATCTCAGTCTCACCAAGATGGGATTGTAATCTCTATGTTTCCCTTCGTAACGTTTCGGTCTAACCGAAGTGAGCGATCGGTCCCACCGAGATTGCAATGTAAATTCTCTGTTTCCCTTTTATAACATTTCGGTCTCACCGAAAAGAGCAAATCGGTCCCACCGAGTTTACCTGACCAACTCTCTGGAAAGCTTATTACCAAAATCGGTCTCACCGAGTTTGTGTAATCGGTCTTACCGAGATTACGTTATGCCCTAACCCTAACCGAATTGGTCCTACCGGGTTGCATGTCAGTCCCACCAAAAATCCTAACGGTCACTAGGTTACTAAATTGGTCCGACCGAGTCTGTTGAATCGGTCCCCCCGAGTTTGGTAAATTGTGTTTAACGGTTAGATTTTGTGTGGAGGCTATATATACCCCTCCACCTCCTCTTCATTCGTGGAGAGAGCCATCAGAACAAACCTACACTTCCAACTTACTATTTCTGAGAGAGAACCACCTACTCATGTGTTGAGGCCAAGATATTCCATTCCTACCATATGAATCTTGATATCTAGCCTTCCCCAAGTTGCTTTCCACTCAAATCTTCTTTCCACCAGATCCAAATCCTATGAGAGAGAGTTGAGTGTTGGGGAGACTATCATTTGAAGCACAAGAGCAAGGAGTTCATAATCAACGCACCATTTGTTACTTCTTGGAGAGTGGTGTCTCCTAGATTGGCTAGGTGTCACTTGGGAGCCTCCGACAAGATTGTGGAGTTGAACCAAGGAGTTTGTAAGGGCAAGGAGATCGCCTACTTCGTGAAGATCTACCACTAGTGAGGCAAGTCCTTCGTGGGCGATGGCCATGGTGGGATAGACAAGGTTGCTTCTTCGTGGACCCTTCGTGGGTGGAGCCCTCCGTGGACTCGCGCAACCGTTACCCTTCGTGGGTTGAAGTCTCCATCAACGTGGATGTACGATAGCACCACCTATCGGAACCACGCCAAAAACATCCGTGTCTCCAATTGTGTTTGAATCCTCCAAACCCTTCCCTTTACTTTCTTGCAAGTTGCATGCTTTAATTTCCGCTGCCTATATACTCTTTGCATGCTTGCTTGAATTGTGTGATAATTGCTTGACTTGTCCTAAGATAGCTAAAATCTGCCAAACTCTAAAATTGGGAAAATGTTAAGTTTTTAATTGGTCAAGTAGTCTAATCACCCCCCCTCTAGACATACTTCAAGGTACTACAAGTGGTATCAGAGCTTTGGTCTCCATTTGCTTTGATTTCCATAGCTTTTGGAGACCAAAGCTTTGATACCACTTGTAGGATCGAAAGTATTTCTAGAGGGGGGTGATTAGACTACTTGACCAAATAAAAACTTATCCTTTTCCCAATTTTCGCCGGGTAGAAAGAATCAGTAGGGCCGAGTTTGACTTTTGGTTTAGGTCATATGTGGATGTGAGAAAGTAGTTGAGGGTTTTGGAGCATATCACTAAGCACTGTGGAGCAAGAAACTCATTAAGCAACACCTCATCCCTCCTTGATAGTATTGGCTTTTCCTATAGACTCAATGTGATCTTGGATCACTAAAATATAAAATGTAGAGTCTTGAGCTTTTGAGCTTGAGCCAATCCTTTTATCCTTAACATTTTGAGGGATCCACTTTTCTCATCCATGCCATGCCATTCATTGAGATTTTCCTGAAATGTTCATCTTGGAATGATGTTAGCTCAATGAGCTATATGTTGTTAGGAATTACCAAAACCACCTAGGGATAGTTGCACTTTCACAAACCAACTGGGGTCAATAATACCGTTTTCTAACGTTCGCGTAGGCTAGGGCGTCCTACAGCCAGACCGACTCTGATACCAACCTGTGGCACCCCGGCTCAGAGAAACCTGAATGCTCCATATTCCAGCCCAGAGATCGAGATGAAGTCTTCTGGAATACGTCACTGCTTAGGATAGAACAAATCTGCTCTTTATTACAATCTATTTGGGTACAAGGGTTACATCGGCACGACGGCACTATGCCTGCCACAGTTGCTCTATGCAAGCAGTAGAACAACTTGAAGCTACGGAATGACTTCTAGCAGCGGAACGACAATGACGGTGGTGACTCCACTCTGCAGGGACTCTGGCTGGAACACTTATCCTAGCTTGCAAACACGGCATCGAAGGCAAACAAGCAATCAAATCCGGCATGACCTGCAAACTGGCATGACATGCCAGGTCAGTACATTGAATGTACTTGCAAGCTCACAATAACCCGAAGCATTCAAGACAAACAACAACATGGCAATTACAGGTTAAGCAGGAACTAACATGAGATCATCATAACAACATGGCATGAACAACATGAACATGGTACAGCTAGAACAATATGAGCATGGCATGAACATATGAATCTGACGACACTAGCATGCAACATGATGACACTATCATGCACCAACTTACTCTTCTCGGGGTTACCTCGTAACCATCACATGCATCACTTACCAACCTCGGACATCACACGATCATCTAAGGATCAAATCAAGCTTGGTATTGATACGTCCATTTTGCATCATGCTTTTATATCAATATTTATTGCATTATGGGCTGTCATTTCACGTTATGTCACAATACTTATGGCTATTCTCTCTTATTTTACAAGGTTTACATGAAGAGAGAGAATGTCGGCAACTAGAATTCTGGGCTGGAAAAGGAGCAAATATTGAAGGACTATTCTGCGCAACTCCAAAAGTCCTGAAACTCCACGGAATGTCTTAAAATAAATAAAGAAAAATCGTCACTAAAGATGAAGGCCAGGGGGCCCACACCCTGCTCATGAGGGTGGGGTGCGCCCTCCCCCTTGGGCACGCCCCCCTACCTCGTGGGCCCCATGGTGGCTCTTCGACGCCCATCTTCTCCTATATGAAGTCTTTCGATGAGAAAAAATAGAAGGCAACCTTTCGGGACGAGACTCCGCCGCCACGAGGCGGAACCTTGGCGAAACCAATCTAGGGCTCCGACAGAGCTGTTCTGCCGGGGACACTTCCCTCCGGGAGGGGGAAATCATCACCATCGTGATCACCAACGCTCCTCTCATCGGGAGAGGGCAATCTCCATCAACATCTTCACTAGCACCATCTCATCTCCAAACCCTAGTTCATCTCTTGTATCCAATTCTTGTCTCCAAGTCGGGGGTTGGTGCTAGTAGGTTGCTAGTAGTGTTGCTTACTCCTTGTAGTTGATGCTAGTTGGTTTATTTGGTGGAAGATCATATGTTCAGATCCTTTATGCACATTATTACCCCTCTAATTATGAACATGAATATGCTTTGTGAGTAGTTACGTTTGTTCCTGAGGACAAGGGAGAAGTCTTGCTATTAGTAGTCATGTGAATTTGGTATTCGTTCGATATTTTGATAAGATGTATGTTGTCTAACCTCTAGTGGTGTTATGTGAACGTCGACTACATAACACTTCACCATTATTTGGGCCTAGAGGAAGGCATTGGGAAGTAATAAGTAGATGATGGGTTGCTAGAGTGACAGAAGCTTAAACCCTAGTTTATGCGTTGCTTCGTAAGGGGCTGATTTGGATCCATATGTTTCATGCTATGGTTAGGTTTACCTTAATACTTTTGTTGTAGTTGCGGATGCTTGCAATAGAGGTTAATAATAAGTGGGATGCTTGTTCAAGTAAGAACAGCACCCAAGCACCGGTCCACCCACATATCAAATTATCAAAGTACCGAACGCGAATCATATGAGCGTGATGAAAACTAGCTTGACGATATTCCCATGTGTCCTCGGGAGCGCTTTTCCTATTATAAGAGTTTGTCCAGGCTTGTCCTTTGCTACAAAAAGGATTGGGCCACCTTGCTGCACTTTATTTACTTTTGTTACTTGTTGCTCGTTACAATTTATCTTATCACAAAACTATCTGTTACCACTTATTTCAGTACTTGCAGAGAATACCTTGCTGAAAACCGCTTATCATTTCCTTCTGCTCCTTGTTGGGTTCGACACTCTTACTTATCAAAAGGACTACGATAGATCCCCTATACTTGTGGGTCATCAAGACTCTTTTCTGGCGCCGTTGCCGGGGAGTGAAGTGCCTTTGGTAGGTGGAATTTGGTAAGGAAAATTTATTTAGTATGCTGAAATTTTCTGTCACTTGTTACTATGGAAAGTAATTGTCTGAGGGGCTTGTTCGGGGTATCTTCACCCCGTCCAGTTGAGCCAAGAGTTGCTCCTCAACCTACTGAACCTACTGAACTTACTGAAAATGAAACTCCTTTTCAGATTCCTTCGGTATGATGGAAAAACTGCTAGCTAACACTTTTACAGGAGATGGAACAAAGCATCCTGATGAACATCTACGCTATGTGGATGATGTGTGTGGATTATTTAAGCTTGCAGGTATACCCGATGATGTTGTTAAGAAGAAGGCCTTCCCTTTATCTTTGAAGGGAGACGCATTGACATGGTATAGGCTATGTGATGATATGAGATCATGGAACTATAAAAGATTGAAATTGGAATTTCATCAAAAGTATTACCCTATGCATCTTGTTCATCGTGACTGCAATTATATATATATAATTTTTGGCCTCGCGAAGGAGAAAGCATCGCTCAAGCTTGGGGGAGGCTTAAATCAATGTTATATTCATGCCCCAATCATGAGCTCGCAAGAGAAGTGATTATGCAAAAAAATTATGCTCGGCTTTCTGATAACAATCGCACCATGCTCGATACTTCTTGTGCTGGCTCTTTTATGATGAAGCCTATTGAATTTAGATGGAATTTATTGGATAGAATTAAACGCAACTCTGAAGATTGGGACCTCGATGAAGGTAAGGAGTCAGGTATGACACCTAAGTTTGATTGTATTAAATCATTTATGGATACCGATATTTTCCGTAAGTTTAGCACTAAATATGGACTTGACTCTGAGATAGTAGCTTCTTTCTGTGAATCTTTTGCTACTTATGTTGATCTCCCCAAGGAGAAGTGGTTTAAATATCATCCTCCCATAGAAGTAAAAGTAGCTGCACCTATTAAAGTTGAAGAAAAGACTGTCACTTACAATGATCCTATTGTTCCTACTTCTTATGTTGAGAGACCACCTTTCCCTGTTAGAATGAAGGATCATGTTAAAGCTTCAACTGTTGTTCGTAAAAGCAATACTAGAACTTATACATCTCCTGAGCAAGTCAAAGTAGAACCTAATATTGCTATTGTTAAAGATCTCTTGTCTGATAATATTGATGGGCATGTTATTCAATTCTCTGGTGAAACTGCTAGAATTGCTAAACCTTGTGATAGAGATAAACATAGACCTGTGGTAGGCGTGCCTGTTATTTCTGTTAAAATAGGAGATCATTGTTATCATGGCTTATGTGATATGGGTGCTAGTGCTAGTGTTATACCCATTGACTTATACAAAGAAATTATGCATGAAATTGCACCTGCTGAGTTAGAAGATATTGATGTTACAATTAAACTTGCCAATAGAGATACTATATCTCCAATAGGAATTGTTAGAGATGTTGAAGTCTTGTGTGGGAAAACCAAATATCCCACTGATTTTCTTGTTCTTGGTTCTCCACAAGATAGCTTTTGTCCCATTATATTTGGTAGACCCTTCTTGAATACTGTTAATGCTACGATAGACTGCAAAAAGAATGTTGTTACTGTTGGCTTGGATGATATGGTTCATGAGTTTAATTTCTCTAAATTTAGTAAACAACATTGTGAGGAAGAATTGCCTACTAAGGATGAAATTATTGGTCTTGCTTCTATTGCCGTACCTCCTAGTGATCCTTTAGAACACTATTTGCTAGACCATGAAAATGATATGTTCATGAATGAAAGAAGGGAAATAGATGAAGTATTCTTTAAACACGAACCTATTCTGCAACACAATTTGCCTGTTGAAATCCTAGGGGATCCTCCTCCAGCCAAGGGTGATCTCGTGTTTGAGCTTAAACTGTTGCCTGATAAACTTAAATATGCTTATCTTGATAGAAGAAAATATATCCTGTTATTATTAGCGCTAACCTTTCAGAGCATGAAGAAGAAAGATTATTGAAAACTCTGAAGAAGCACCATGCCGCTATTGGATATACTCTGGATGATCTTAAGGGCATCAGTCCCACTCTATGTCAAATTTGGAAGCGGATGCCAAACCAGTTTGTGATCCTCAACGACGTTTGAATCCTAAAATGAAAGAAGTGGTAAGAAAGGAAATACTCAAGCTTCTGGAGGCAGGTATAATTTATCCCGTTGCTGATAGTCAGTGGGTAAGTCCTGTCCATTGTGTCCCTAAGAAGGGAGGTATTACTGTTGTCCCTAATGATAAAGATGAATTGATCCCGCAAAGAATTATCACAGGTTATAGGATGGTAATTGATTTCCAGAAATTAAATAAGGCTACTAAGAAAGATCATTACCCCTTACCTTTTACAGATCAAATGCTAGAAAGATTATGCAAACATACACATTATTGCTTTCTAGATGGTTATTCCGGTTTTTCTCAAATACCTGTGTCGGCTAAAGATCAATCAAAGACTACTTTTACATGCCCTTTTGGTACTTTTGCTTATAGACGTATGCCTTTTGGTTTATGTAATGCACCTGCTACCTTTCAAAGATGCATGATGGCTATATTCTCTGACTTTTGCGAGAAAATTTGTGAGGTTTTCATGGACGACTTTTCCGTCTATGGTTCCTCTTTTGATGATTGCTTGAGCAATCTTGCTCGAGTTTTGCAGAGATGTGAAGAAACTAATCTTGTCTTGAATTGGGAAAAGTGCCACTTTATGGTTAATGAAGGTATTGTCTTGGGGCACAAAGTTTCTGAAAGAGGTATTGAAGTTGATAAAGCCAAGGTTGATGCTATTGAAAAGATGCCATGTCCCAAGGACATCAAAGGTATAAGAAGTTTCCTTGGTCACGCCGGATTTTATAGGAGGTTCATTAAGGACTTCTCAAAAATCTCTCGGCCTCTGACTAATTTATTACAAAAAGATGTACCATTTGTCTTTGATGATGATTGTGTAGAAGCATTTGAAATACTTAAGAAAGCATTAGTCTCTGCACCTGTTGTTCAGCCACCTGATTGGAATTTACCCTTTGAAATTATGTGTGATGCTAGTGATTATGCTGTAGGTGCTGTTCTAGGGCAAAGAGTTGATAAGAAATTAAATGTTATCCATTATGCTAGTAAGACTCTAGACAATGCTCAAAGAAATTATGCTACTACCGAAAAGGAACTTTTAGCAGTTGTATTTGCTTGTGATAAATTCAGACCCTATATTGTTGATTCTAAAGTAACTATTCACACAGATCATGCTTCTATTAAATATCTTATGGAAAATAAAGATGCAAAACCTAGACTTATTAGATGGGTTCTCTTACTTCAAGAATTTGATTTACATATTGTTGATAGAAAAGGAGCTGAGAACCCCGTTGCAGACAACTTTTCTAGGTTTGAGAAAGTTCTTGATGACCCACTACCTATTGATGATAGCTTTCCTGATGAACAATTAAATGTCATAAGCACTTCTCGTAGCACTCCATGGTATGCTGATTATGCTAATTATATTGTTGCTAAATTTATACCACCTAGCTTCACATACCAACAAAAGAAAAAGTTTTTCTATGACTTGCGACATTACTTTTGGGATGACCCACATCTTTATAAAGAAGGAGTAGATGGTGTTGTTAGACGTTGTGTGCCTGAGCATGAACAGGAATAGATCCTACACAAGTGTCACTCCGAGGCTTATGGAGGACACCACGCTGGAGATAGAACTGCACATAAGGTATTGCAATCCGGTTTTTATTGGCCTACTCTCTTCAAGGATGCCCGTAAGTTTGTTTTGTCTTGCGATGAATGTCAAAGAATTGGTAATATTAGTAGACGTCAAGAAATGCCTATGAATTATTCACTTGTTATTGAACCATTTGATGTTTGGGGCTTTGATTATATGGGACCTTTTCCTGCCTCTAATGGATATACACATATTTTAGTTGCTGTTGATTACGTTACTAAGTGGGTAGAAGCTATTCCAACTAGTAGTGCTGATCATAACACTTCTATTAAAATGCTTAAGGAAGTTATTTTTCCGAGGTTTGGAGTCCCTAGATACTTAATGACTGATGGTGGTTCACACTTTATTCATGGTGCTTTCCGTAAGATGCTTGCTAAATATGACGTTAATCATAGAATTGCATCTCCATATCACCCGCAGTCTAGTGGTCAGGTAGAATTGAGCAATAGAGAGCTCAAATTAATTTTGCAAAAGACTGTCAATAGGTCTAGAAAGAATTGGTCCAAGAAACTTGATGATGCATTATGGGCCTATAGAACTGCATACAAAAATCCTATGGGTATGTCTCCGTATAAAATGGTTTATGGAAAAGCATGTCACTTACCTCTCGAACTAGAACATAAGGCATATTGGGCTATTAAAGAGCTCAACTATGATTTCAAACTTGCCGGTGAGAAGAGGTTATTTGATATTAGCTCACTTGATGAATGGAGAACCCAAGCTTATGAAAATGCCAAGTTGTTTAAAGAAAAGTTAAAAGATGGCATGACAAAAGGATACAAAAGCGTGAGTTTAATGTAGGTGATTATGTATTGCTATACAACTCTCGTTTAAGATTTTTTGCAGGAAAACTTCTCTCCAAATGGGAAGGTCCCTACGTTATCGAGGAGGTCTATCGTTCCGGTGCCATAAAAATCAACAACTTCGCAGGCACAAATCCGAAGGTGGTAAACGGTCAAAGGATCAAACACTATATCTCAGGTAATCCTATAAATGTTGAAACTAATATTATTGAAACCGTAACCCCGGAGGAATACATAAAGGACACTTTCCAGAACGTTCCAGACTCCAAAAGGAATAGGTATGTGGTACGGTAAGTAAACCGACTCCAAAACAATTTTTAAGGCAATATTTCTCCGTTTTGGAATATTTAGAAAAATAGAAAAATAAGTAGCAGTCCGAGGAGGACACGAGGCCACCACGAGGGTGGAGGGCGCGCCCTACCCCCCTGGGCGTGCCCCCCTACCTCATGAGCACCTCGTGTGCCCTCCGGACTCTGTTTCCTTGCACGATACGTATTTTGGTCAGTAAAAAATCATTATATATACTACCGAAGGTTTTGACTCTCGTATCACGCAAATCTCCCCTGTTCTTGTTTCGAGCTGTTTTTCTGACAGGTCTAGATCATCATGACGACCCCAAGTGCTTCCAAGGACAAGTTCTTCGAGAAGGTGATCAACCCTTACCTCGCAAAGGTGCTACGACACCCTCAAACCATTGAGATGCGTGATGGGTTGCTGCACATCCGCGATGTTGAGGGACCAAAGGGAACCGGAAGCGTGGAGTTGAGGCTCGAAGCAATGGAGCAACAAGTTTTCAAGTGCCAGGGGATGGTGGAGCGTGGAATCAACGCTACCCACAAGATGCTCGCGGAGTTCACCAACAACTACGAGCCGGATGCCAAGAAGACCGAGGAGCCATCTTCAAGCTACATGAGAAGATCGAGCACCTCCAAGCCCAAATCTATGATCTGCAAAACCAAAACTGTGAGTATGAATATAGATTCAAAAGGATGAGTTTGGCTGCAGATTTGAGGATTCCGGAGACTCGATCATCCTTCTATGATGGTGAGCCTATGCCATGGAAGGTGGACGACAAGCTTGCATCATCATCAACACCTCCACCGCCAACAACAAGAAGGAGACATAATCACATGGGTATGGGCACTCCCCTTGGCAACTGCCAAGCTTGGGGGAGGTGCCCTGGTATCGTATCACCATCACAACTCCTATCTTTACCGTTTTTCTTAGTTCGATCCTATTAGTAGTATCTTGATTTAGTAGAATAAAGTCATGGCATGATCTAGTTTTGAGTTTTGCTTTATGATCCTTCTTTGTAATCGAGTCCGTGAGCTATATAATAAAGATTAGTGTTGAGTCAAGGGCTTGAGTATTTTGCCATGATCTTGGGTGATTAGAAGAAAAAGAATAAAAAGAATCAAAGAGTTCATATTGATCTTAGTGAAAGTAATGACTTCACATAGAAAGAGTATGATGATTAAAAGTTGTTGGGAGTTGGCAAATATAGCTTTGGTCATCGTTGCAATTAATAGGAAGTAATAAGGAAAGAGAGGTTTCACATATAGATATATTATCATTGACATCTTTTATGATTGGGAGCACTCATTAAAATATGACATGCTAAAGAGTTGATGTTGGACAAGGAAGACAACATAATGAGTTATGTTTTCTTACATCTGAGATAAAGTATGTTGTCATGGATCCTCTACCGTGTTGAGCTTGCCTTTCCCCCTCATGCTAGCCAAATTCTCAGCACCAAGTAGAAATACTACTTGTGCTTCCAAATACCCTTAAACCAGTTTTGCCATGAGAGTCCACCATATCTACCTATGGATTGAGTAAGATCCTTCAAGTAAGTTGTCATCGGTGCAAGCAATAAAAATTGCTCTCTAAATATGCATGACTTATTAGTGCAGAGAAATAAACTTTGTACGAACTTGTTGTGGACGCAATAAAAGCGACGGACTGCATAATAAAGGTCCACATACAAGGGGCAATATAAAGTGACGTTCTTTTGCATTAAGATTTTGTGCATCAACCCTAAACGCGCATGACAACCTCTGCTTCCCTCTGCGAAGGGCCTATCTTTTATTATTATCCTCTACCTTATGCAAGAGTCACGGTGATCTTCACCTTTCCCTTTTTATTTTATCCTTTGGCAAGCTCAGCATGTTGGAAAGAACATGATATATATATCTAATTGGATGTGGGGGAGCATGAATTATTATTGTTGACATTACCCTTGAGGTAAAAAGTTGTGGGGCAAAACTATAAGCCCCTATCTTTCTCTGTGTCCGATTAAAACTCCGTAACCACAAGTATTGCGTGAGTGTTAGCAATTATGAAGGACTAAGTGATAGTTGAGTATGTGGACTTGCTTTTAAGCTCTGACATAGACTCTTTCCGATGTTATGATAAATTGCAATTGCTTCAATGACTGAGGGTATAATTTGTTGGTGCTCAATAAGGTTTCTGATTCATACTTTGGCTTTGTGAAAAGATCATCACTTGAACATGAGTAATCATATGACAAAATCTATATATGTTGCTGTTATGAAATAATCATGATGCCTTCATGTCCGTATTTTATTTTTATCGACGCCTCTACCTCTAAACATGAGGACATATTTATTGTTATCGGATTTTCGCTTGAGGACAAGCGAGGTCTAAGCTTGGGGGAGTTGATACGTCCATTTTGCATCATGCTTTTATATCAATATTTATTGCATTATGGGCTGTTATTTCACGTTATGTCACAATACTTATGGCTATTCTCTCTTATTTTACAAGGTTTACGTGAAGAGGGAGAATACCGGCAGCTGGAATTCTGGGCTGGAAAAGGAGCAAATATTGAAGGACTATTCTGCGCAACTCCAAAAGTCCTAAAACTCCACGGAACGTCTTAAAATAAATAAAGAAAAATCGTCGCCAAAGATGAAGGCCAGGGGGCCCACACCCTGCTCACGAGGGTGGGGGGCGCCCCCCCTGGGCGCGCCCCCCTACCTCGTGGGCCCCCTGGTGGCTCTCCGACGCCCATCTTCTCCTATATGAAGTCTTTCGATGAGAAAAAAATAGAAGGCAACCTTTCGGGACGAGACTCCGCCGCCACGAGGCGGAACCTTGGCGGAACCAATCTAGGGCTTCGGCAGAGCTGTTCCGCCGGGGACACTTCCCTCCGGGAGGGGGAAATCATCACCATCGTCATCACCAATGCTCCTCTCATCGGGAGAGGGCAATCTCCATCAACATCTTCACCAGCACCATCTCATCTCCAAACCCTAGTTCATCTCTTGTATCCAATTCTTGTCTCCAAGTCCGGGATTGGTGCTAGTAGGTTGCTAGTAGTGTTGATTACTCCTTGTAGTTGATGCTAGTTGGTTTATTTGGTGGAAGATCATATGTTCAGATCCTTTATGCACATTATTACCCCTCTGATTATGAACATGAATATGCTTTGTGAGTAGTTACGTTTGTTCCTGAGGACAAGGGAGAAGTCTTGCTATTAGTAGTCATGTGAATTTGGTATTCGTTCGATATTTTGATAAGATGTATGTTGTCTAACCTCTAGTGGTGTTATGTGAACGTCGACTACATAACACTTCACCATTATTTGGGCCTAGAGGAAGGCATTGGGAAGTAATAAGTAGATGATGGGTTGCTAGAGTGACAGAAGCTTAAACCCTATTTTATGCGTTGCTTCGTAAGGGGCTGATTTGGATCCATATGTTTCATGCTATGGTTAGGTTTACCTTAATACTTTTGTTGTAGTTGCGGATGCTTGCAATAGAGGTTAATCATAAGTGGGATGCTTGTTCAAGTAAGAACAGCACCCAAGCACCGGTCCACCGACATATCAAATTATCAAAGTACCGAACGCGAATCATATGAGTGTGATGAAAACTAGCTTGACGATATTCCCATGTGTCCTCGGGGGCGCTTTTCCTATTATAAGAGTTTGTCCAGGCTTGTCCTTTGCTACAAAAAGGATTGGGCCACCTTGCTGCACTTTATTTACTTTTGTTACTTGTTGCTCGTTACAATTTATCTTATCACAAAACCATCTGTTACCACTTATTTCAGTACTTGCAGAGAATACCTTGCTGAAAACCGCTTATCATTTCCTTCTGCTCCTCGTTGGGTTTGACACTCTTACTTATCAAAAGGACTACGATAGATCCCCTATACTTGTGGGTCATCAGGTATAAACAATACCGTAGTAATCATTACATGACCACAAGGAGCTTGATCTTTACCCATGATTCTCACACAACATCACGAATATCCAACAACTCGGTATCCTCGATACCACGGTGATAATTCACGGATCACAAACAGAACCACGCTTGGTTCAACGAGTTACCTCGTAACCAAACGGTGATCAGTCATGGATCACATATCCAACTTATCTCATCATTGAACCGGGGTTGTTATTAATCACATATCCATGGAGGCTGCGACCCAACTGGCCGTGGACAAGGTGCTGCACGCAGGTGTTGCGGTGGCCGCGGTGACGACATCCGAAGGACTTGATGCTGGTGCCACGGAACAGCCGACGAGGTGGTCGATGCCGCACTTGAGGTTGAGGTCAAGTCTTGAAGCATGTGCCTGTCACAACCCTAGTCCTGGCCTGACCTAGGCTTGCTTCCATCTGTGCATCATGTCTATATTTTTGAAACTTGAATTGAGGAATTTTGAAAGCCTCAAAAACTTAACTAAAAAAGCAGGGCAAAGATCCCTAGAAAACTCATTCTATGTTCCAAGATGTCCTTTTGCAATGTTTGAGAATTTTGGCAAGAGCTATATATCAAACCAAAATTTAGGAACATTTTCAAGGAATTATTTTGGGACTTTGAATTTAAATCATATTCTATTTGAATTTGGAATTATATTCCTAATATATAATGAATATATTTTCAAATGACCTGAGATATTTTTTGTATTTGTGAAAAAGTCCATTAAGTGACTTAAAATATCCAGGGGAGTTTTGGCACTGTTTTCAAATTTGTTTGAATTTGAATTCAGTGGCAATTAAATAAAAAAACAAAACAGAACAGAAATAAAAAAAAGAACAGAAACTTACCTGGACTCACCTGGTGCTCACCGAAGCCACCTGGACGGCCCAACACTTCCGGCCCAGCCCGCCACCGCTACTCCCCCCCCCTACCGTCTTCCTCTGCCAGTAGGCAGAGGCGAGGCGTGGCGCGCGCCCGAGAGCTCCGGCCACCTCCTGCTTACCTGCTCGCCGCTGGAGGCACCCGAGGGAGCCACGCACTCCCCCTCGCCCCCTGCACCTCTCCTCTCTCCCCCTGGACCCCATCCCCTCCTCTGCTCCCCTCTCGCGCACACCACCGAGCGGAGCTCGCCGTCATCGTCGCCATACCCATGGCCACCGGCCACCCCTAGCCTCGCCGATGCGCCCAGGAGCTCCGCCTCGACCCCCTCTTCCTCCCCACCGATCCACGGCCCTCCGGAAGCCCTGCATCGCCGCCAACGCGCCGTCTTCAACCTCCGGATCCGACGGCCCCCTCCGGTCAATTTGCGGCCTCAGCGCGTCCCCGGCTACACCGAGTTGCTCCCCTTCACCGCTGTGAGCTCCTCTTCATTCTCCCCTCTCCCCACCATCGTTTGCATCCCCTAGCCATTGTTTCTGTGATGGCCGAGAGCTCGCCGCCGCCGCCGTGAAGCTCGCCGTTGCTAGCGACCCCCGCTGACCATGAAGAGCACCTGGACGAGTTCGACACGTCCCGCAGATGCTTCCCAACCGCCTAGCTTGTTCATTTGCAAGCTGCAGCCCCGCGCCGCTCGAACCCGTAGCTCCGGCCGCCGCCGTTCTGGTCGCCGCCGTCGACCCCGGCCTCCCTGTGCCCAGCTGCGTGTGCCCCTAGACGCGCGGGAGCACGGGCTCCCTCCTGGTGCCCTCAGGGTGCCCAACCGCAGCCTGTAGCGCCGCCTCGACCAACTCCGGCGAGTTCCCGCCGCTGCTGTGGTCGCCGGCGTCACCTGCTGACGTGGCGCCGGTTAATTAGTGCTAAACCCCGCTAAACACCCCCAGAGCCACTGCCATGTGGGCCCCTGCGCTTAATTAGGTTAATATAATTATTCTGTTAAATTAGTGTTAGTGCCGTGGATCCCACGTGTCAGCTTTGACTCTGGCCCAGTCATCGTTGACCGGTCCCACCTGTCATTCACTCAATCCAGACCTGAGACACTGACCAGTGGGCCCCACTGGTCAGGTTTGACCGGACCAGCCCAGTTGACTCTGCTGACGTCACAGTGACGTGGTGCTGACGCCATAAATCATTTTCTGGAATTATTTTAATTCTAAATATTCAGGAAATTCCAGAAAATGCCTAAAACTTCTAAAATTCATAGAAATTCAACCGTAACTCCAAATTAAATAATTTATATATGAAAAATTATCAGAAAAATTCAAGGAATCCATCTGTACCATTTTCATGCATGTTTGAACAATGTTTGTCCTCTGTTTTGGACAAAACAAATAAAGGGCATTTAAATAATCATATATGGAGTTGGAAATTGAATCATGTGTTCAAACCAACTTCATTTAAATCATAGCTAGATGCACTAGCCCAAAACACATTCATATTGCCATGTCATAGCATGCATCATATTGTGCATTGCATTGATCGTGTTTCTTCTGTGTTTGCCGGTGTTGTTCCCCCTCGGTAGATGTTGTACCGGCGATGTGATAGTTGACACTGATGAAGACTCAATGTTATCTTCAGAAGTGCCAGGCAAGCAAAACCCCCTTGTTCATTCCGATACAATCCCACTCTCTCGCTCCTGCTCTCTTTTACTGCATTAGGACAACAACGATTCATCTGTTACTTGCTGCGGTAGCTGAACCCCTTTATCATTTGCATGACCTGTCATTCCATAGTAAATAGATGAAACCCACTAGCATGAGTAGGAGTTGTTTGAGCCCTGATGTGCCTACTCATTCATGCTTGTTTGTCATGCCTGCTACTGCTTAGAGTTGAGTCAGGTCTGATTCATCGGGGATGAATCAGAGGTGTGTGAACATGTCCTACTGTGTGTGAGCTAAGTGTGTGAACACGATTTGGTAAAGGTAGCGGTGAGAGGCCATGCAGGAGTACATGGTGGGTTGTCTCATTGCAGCCGTCCTCAGGAACTGAGTTCTGTGTTTGTGATCCATGACCATTTACTACCACACATTGGGTTCCGGTAACTCGACCCCTCTCGACTTATTAATCAACATGATCTCTGTCCAGGAGTTGCAACTAGTTTCTGGTGTTTGTAGGTAGTGTTAGTAGTCTACCAAGTGGCACCCGGTACAGGTGGGCTTGGGACAGACTAGGCACAGTGGCACGGTGTACCAAGTGGCACCCGGATGGTGGGCTTGGGAACCCTGCTCACATCGTTTGGGGCCGTGAGTGACACCCCGGCCGGATCTCCTTGCGGATGGAACCCGAATAGGCGATAAACCTGGACGAGAGACTTGTATGGTTAGTCAGGTCGTGGCCGACTCCCTCGCCCGGCTTCCGCTTGAAGGTTGCCGAGGTACATGACGTGTACAGGGCGGTAAGTGGCGAGAGCGTGTGTGAAGAAGTACACCCCTGTAGGGTTATCATTATCTATTCGAATAGCCGGATTCCTCGGATATGGAAACTTGGACCCCTTGTACAGTTCATAGACAAGTGAAAGTGGATACTCTAAAATACGCAAGATAAGCGTGAGTGCTATGGATGGCGTTCTCGTAGGGAGACGGGAGCGGATCCATAGTGGTGTATTGATATGGTGAATATGTGGACTCGTGTGCGCCACCTCAAGAGAGTTACTTGCAGTCGTAGTTCAGGATAGCCACCGAGTCAAAGCTGGCTTGCTGCAGTTAAACTCCATCACCCCTTTGTTGATAATGATGCATATGTAGTTAGATCTGATGTAAGTCTTGCTGGGTACATTTGTACTCACGTTTGCTTAATTTATGTTTTGCAGAGAGACCTCTGTCTCGCTAGTTGTTCCAGGCGGACTTCGACATTTAGCTTGTTACCTCAGCTACGATCTTGTGCCCTCGGCAGGATCTGATAGATAGTCAGGCTTCTCAGCCTTTTCCATTTAGATGTCTGTACTTAGACATGATAGCTTCCGCTTGTGCTTTGACTTGTATGCTCTGATTGTTGGGTCATGAGACCCATGTTTGTAATATCTCGCTCATCGGAGCCTATTGAATAAATTACTTGAGTCGTAGAGTCATGTTGTGATGCCATGTTGTATTTGCACATATCGAGCATATTGTGGGTATGTTATTGAAATGCTTGGTATGTGTGGGATCTGACCATCTAGTTGTTTATCTTTAGTAGCCTCTCTTACGGGGAAATGTCTCCTAGTGTTTCCACCGAGCCATGGTAGCTTGCTACTGCTCCGGAACACTTAGGCTGGCCGGCATGTGTCCTTCTTCGTTCCTGTGTCTGTCCCTTCGGGGAAATGTCACGCGATGAATACCGGAGTCCTGTTAGCCCGCTACAGCCCGGTTCACCGGAGTCCTGCTAGCCCAGTGCTACAGCCTGGATTCACTCGCTGATGACCGACACGTTCGATGCTGGGTCATGGATGCCTGTCCCTGTAAGTCTGTGCCACTTTGGGTTTACGACTAGCCATGTCAGCCCGGGCTCCTTATTATATGGATGCTAGCGACACTGTCATATACGTGTGCCAAAAGGCGCAAACGGTCCCGGGCAAAGGTAAGGCGACACCCATGGGAATACCGTGGGTGAGGCCGCAAAGTGATATGAGGTGTTACATGCTAGATCGATGTGGCATTGAGTCGGGGTCCTGACAGTGCCGTCGCGGCGGTCGCGGTCACAGGCTGGACTTAGGGCGATGTAGAATCCAGCGTCGTCACTACGGGGACGCACATAGATGTGGCCCTGTGTGCGGATGGTGCGGAGGCCGTGGCCGGCATGGAGATGTCCGCGACCGTCGCCGTTTGCACGGAGCCTGCTGACAAACTGGTGGAGGAGTTGGTGCTGCGCGTAGACATAGACGTTGTTGAGGAAGCCGCCCCTGCTGATGTAGGGGTGTTCCTGGGGTTGGAGAAGGCCCGACTCGCAGCAGGCGTCGTCCGAGCAGTGGCGGCCCCGAATTCGTTGGCGCGCTCACCATTGACGCGATCATTCTGGTGGAGGTCGGTGACGTCGGATCGGAGATTCTACTTGACTGCATCGATTGGTGATGAGAACTTGTCTAGACTAGTGTGGAGGTCGCCGAACGCTGGCGCCATGGCCTTTTGTAGCCTCGCCTTCGACTCGGCAAAACTCCGGTCTAGATCGTGGGCTAGCTGGGCCCTGAAAACCTCATGCGTCGCCAAAACCTCCGGCGAAAGGCTCGCTAGGAGCTCCGCGTGCCGTTGTGAATTCATGGAATTGATTTGGGGGAAAATTTGGGTGGATTTTTGGTGGAGAATCGAACGGCTCTGATACCAATTGTGAGGGTCTCTGTCACTAATTCACTCAATCTTCATGGATTTGATTACAAGCTCAGATTACATGAGGGATTGAAGGAGGAAGGAAGGGGGATTACAGCAGGAGGATGAAGAAGATAAACTAGCCTATCGGCCGAAGCCACCGTCCGGTCCAAGCCAAGTTGCTCGTGGAGGCCTCCCATTGTATATGTAGTGCGTCTCCTTCGTGGGATAGGTATTGCATGAGGCCCAGCAAGGCCCAGGTCGCTGACACTTAACGTACCTGGGCCCGGGTTTTGACTCGCTTACACGCGGGACCCACGCGACAGGGGGGGAGGGCAAGCCAACGCTCCTCTTCTTCCTCCTATTCCCCCACGTGGGGAATAGAGGAGAAGCGAGGCAGGCGAGGGGCGCGCTGCAGGTGAGGGAGTCCTGGATTAGGGGGTATCCGGATAGCCGGACTATATACTTTGGCTGGACTATTGGACCGTGAAGATACAAGACTCAAGACTTCGTCCCATGTCCGGAGGGGACTCTCCTTTGCGTGGAAGACAAGCTTGGCGATCCAGATATTAGATTTCCTTCTTTGTAACCGACTCTGTGTAAACCCTAGCCCCCTCCGGTGTCTATATAAATCAGATGGTTTGGTCTGTATAGGGATAATCATAATCATCATAGGCTAGCTTCTAGGGTTTAGCCTCTACGATCTCGTGATAGATCAATTCCTGTAATACTCATATCATCAAGATCAATCAAGCAAGAAGTAGGGTTTTACCTCCATCGAGAGGGCCCGAACCTGGGTAAGACATTGTGTCCCTTGCCTCCTGTTACCATTAGCCTTAGACGCACAGATCAGGACCCCCTACTTGAGATCCGCCGGTTTTGACACCGACATTGGTGCTTTCATTGAGAGTTCCTCTGTGTCGTCACTGCAAGGCTTGATGGTTCTTTCAATCGTCAACAACAACACGGTCCAGGGTGAGACTTTTCTCCCCGGACAAATCTTCGTGTTCAGCGGCTTCGCACTGCGGGCCAATTTGCTTGGCCATCTGGAGCAGATCGATAGCTACGCCCCTAGCCATCAGGTCAGATTCGGAAACTTGAACTATATGGCCGATGTCCGCGGAGACTTGACCTTCGATGGATTCGGGCCTACGCCAGGAGCGCTGAACAGTCATGATGAGCACGGCTTAGACCTGCTATCGGACAATACTCGGGATATCGCGCCCGCAGGAGCCCCGGACCTAAATCCGGGGAAGATTGCATCGTCTGAGGACGGGTGGATGGACCCCGCCCCGGAGGCCGCACACTCATCGGCAGAAGAGTCGAACACAGACTTCATCCCCAAGGAAGCCTGTGTCTCTGGACCCCTGGACTTGTGTCCGGTCGTAGGTCCCAGTCCGCACGCCCCCGAGCCCGCCGATTCTGGCCGGGCTCCGGTAATGGAATTTGCCGCTGCGGATATCTTCCAGCACTCTCCCTTTGGCGACATGCTGAACTCACTAAAGTCTCTCTCTTTGTAAGGAGACTCTTGGACGAACTATGTCCGGCTCAAGGGGGAAGAAGGCGATGAGGAAATTCGTTACCCACCCACCACCCACTTCATAGCCACTGTCGACGACGTAACAGACACGCTTGACTTCGACTCTGATGACACTGACGGTATGGACGTCGGCACAGGAGACGATTCAGAACCACCACCCACGGGGCGCTGGACTGCCACCGCATCATATGATATATACATGGTGGACATGCCTAAAGAGGACGATGGCGATAAAACGAAGGATAAAACCCTCGGACAAAAGCCAAAACGACGGTGCAGACGCCACTCTAAGTCTAGCCACAGTAAAAACAGCGATAACAGCGCTCGAAGGATCGACACCCCAGACAACTCCAAAGGCAACAATGACCATATGGACCCAGCGATGGAGCAGGATGAGCCAGGTCACGCCGAACACAGCCCGGAGCAGACGCCCGATCACAGTGATCCCGAGGGACGAACTCATCAAACTACCCCGGGACAAGAGCACAGTCCAGACGACGATGCATTCATCATCCCGGAAACACGTTTGGAACGAGATAACCTCCACACAAGGCTTATGGCCACTGCGAGAAGTCTAAAGAAGCAGAAGCAAAGGCTTAAGGCCGCACAGGAAATGCTCAATCGCAGATGGAATAAAGTGCTAGACACTGAAGAAAAGTACGGCGAGGATCGCCACAGAAAGAGCTATCCAAAATGCAAGCTGCTGCTAGAATTCGACGATGACGCTGTTCCACCGAAGAACAATACGGCCAGCAGGCCGGGCCAACCACTTCGTAACCGCAATAGAGCAGCTACCGATGCCGCACACGATTTACGTGAGCTCCTGGATAAAAAGGCCGGCGCGACTAGGTCCATCTATGGATCTAGAGGACACGCCCCAGCACAGGACTATGGTCACCAAAACGATCAGACTGGATGAGTACTAGTTCGGAATCAGCACCGAACACAACAACAGCCGACGGCATGTCACAACACGTGCAGATACAGAGGGGCTGCTCACCCTCTGTGCTTCACCGAAGAGGTACTAGACCACGAATTTCCACAGGGTTTTAAACCTGTGAACATAGAGACATATGATGGAACGACAGAGCCCGGGGTCTGGATTGAGGATTTTATCCTGCATATCCGCATGGCTCGTGGGGACGACCTCCACGCCATCAAATACCTTCCCCTCAAGTTGAAGGGACCAGCTCGACACTGGTTGAAAAGCCTCCCTGAAAATTCAATCGGAAGTTGGGAGGAACTCGAGGATGCTTTCATGGCCAATTTTCAAGGGACCTATGTCCGGCCTCCGGACGCGGACGATTTATGTTACATAATTCAACAGCCCGGAGAATCCGCCCGCAAGCTTTGGAACAGATTCCTCACTAAGAAGAATCAAATTGTCGATTGTCCAGATGTCGAAGCCTTAGCGGCCTTCAAACACAGCATCTGGGACGAGTGGCTCGCCAGACACCTCGACCAAGAAAAGCTGAGGACAATGGCAGCCTTAACAAGCCTTATGACCCGCTTTTGCGCGGGTGAAGATAGCTAGTTGGCCCGTAGAGGCACCAGCGACCCAAGTACATCCGAAATCAGGGATGGCAACGGGAAGCCACGGCGCAATAAAAACAAACGTCGAAACAAGGAAGGATGTCCGGATAACACAACGGTCAATGCCAGATTCAAGGGCTCTTGACCCGGTCAACAAAAGAAGCCATTTAAAGGCGACAAAGAAGGACCGTCCGGCCTAAACAAAGTCCTGGACAGACTGTGCCAAATTCATGGCACCCCCAAAAAACCTGCGAACCACACTCATAGAGAATGTTGGGTCTTTAAGCAGGCCGGCAAATTAAATGCTGAACACAAGGGAAGGGAAACACCAAGTGAAGACGAGGATGAGCCTTGCTAGCTGAACACTGGGGGACAGAAAAAATTCCCACCAGAGGTAAAAACAGTAAACATGATCCACGCGACTCACATACCCACAAGAAGGCGCGAACGCGCGCTCAGAGACGCATACGCTATAGAGCCCGTCGCCCCCAAACATAACCACTTGTCGGCCTGCCCGATCACCTTCGATCAGAGGGACCACCCGACTAGTATGCGGCATGGAGGATCATCTGCCATGGTGCTCGAACCAATAATCGACGGATACCATCTCACTCGCGTCCTCATGGACGGCGGCAGTAGTCTTAACCTAATATACCTAGACACTGTCCGCAGGATGAGGATAGACCCATCCAGAATCAGCCAAAGTAATGCCACCTTTGAAGGGGTGATACCAGGCGTTGAAGCCTGTTGTAGGGGCTCCCTCGTACTAGAGGTGACATTCGGCTCCCCAGGCAACTTCAGAAGCGAAGAACTACTCTTCACAATCGCCACCCTCCAAAGTGGTTATCATGCCTTGCTCGGGAGAACGGCCTTCACCCGCTTCAACGCAGCACCGCACTACGCCTGCCTTAAACTCAAGATGCCCGGCCCACGTGGCGTCATCACCGTCAATGGAAATACAGAGCATTCCTTACGCGCGGAAGAGTATGAGACGGCTCTAGCAGCCAGACTATAAGCGGCCGCTAATATCAAAATGCATGATTGGTCGTTAAGACCACGGACACGGTCAGACGAGTCTGGCAGCTCAAATAAACCTGAGCTGGGGCGCCATACATTTAATCCCATAGAGGACACCAGGGGCTATAGATATTTAATAAAGCCCCACTGTTGGCTTGACCTTATTAACAGGCCAATGTCTTACAATTTTACTATCCATCGCACGCTTACGTCATACTCTTCTACATGAGTTTTTCTTTTTACAGACACCATTCGTGTGATACCCTCCCAGGACACGGCACAACGGAGACAAAGGCGCAGACGTGCAGCAGGGCCCCGCTCAAAGGTTTCTCTTTAGATTAAGCCCCTGTGTAAACCTTTTTTATTGTCTCTTGTTGTCTACACATCCCATGGGTACTACACCCACAGGGGATACTGCCGTTATTGGCATTTCGCCACGACAGACTAATGCACGCACTTGGAAATACAGGGTTCCTAATGAAGGGCGTTACTCAGCCCAGTATATGTTACAAAGTCCGAATACCTTCGGGAGTGTTCGGCGTCGCGAGTTTGGCCTTATATGCATCAGTTCCGAATCATGTCTTTGGTCAAATGTTGGGTTTTCCCGTCTCCTGGGTTTGTCGGCTTACGTTCCGTTCTTATCGGCTAAGGCGGCCAAAGGAGAACTACTGCGATTGTGCCCTGGTTATTATGGATGAGCACCTCAGTAGAGAAAGCCGAAAACTGACTGTCACGATATAGCGAGAGACTGTTCAACCACTCGAAGACTTATCGGAATCTTTAGGATTCCTCCGGTCATGTACACACGCGCCCGTATTCGGATGCATGCGAAGGTACCAGGGGCTACATAGTAGCCCCTCCGTTAAACTCCTATGGCTAAGTGAAAGTGTTAAAGCTATATAGTCCGGTTGCCTAGTTCGACGTGCGATCACCTCCTTAATGGACCAAGACATTGGATCAAGTGTGATTATGCATATTTTCGCGAACACCCCCGCATTGCATGCGTGGGGGCTGAAGCCACCGACTGCTAACTTTCAGATTACATTTTTACATAAAACGGCCGCACAGGAGGCACTATAACACTTTCGGGCAAAAAGTATAAAAAAACCCTTCATAATTAAAATAGCATTGTTTTTACAATGAAACGATTTGTCACTCGAACATGACATTCTTCGAGCACTGAGCCTCTATTAAGCGAGCACCTTCTGTTAGCTGCTCCAAGTAGTGCTCGGCCGTATCCTGGCCTCCCGCTGGATTCTGGGTCGCAATGATGGTGGCCTCCATATCCGTCCAATATGCTTTAACACGGGCAAGAGCCATCTGTGCACCCTCTATGCACGCCGACCTCTTCATGGCATCGATTTGCGATACGGCACCAAGGAATTGTTGCACTAAACCAAAATAATTGTTCGGCTTAGGCCCCTTCGGCCATAGATGGTCTATTACAGACCGCATTGCAAGACCAGACAGCCTATGAAGCTCAGCCACAGCAGCCATCCTCTCACTCAACAGCAATGGGTGTGTGGGAGCACTAAATTGCGACCAGAACAGCTTCTCCACTTCATTATCATTTTGATCCTCGAAAAACTTGGCTGCATCAGCCGTACTCTTCGCCAAATCCGCATACGCGTCTGCAGGGCTCCAACATCGATCGAGGGGAGCATACTTCGGATCTCAAAACTTCATCTGCAATAAATAGGGGTTTCCAGCCGTGATTTCTCCGGCCTGGCGAAGCTCCTCCCGCGCATCCCTGATTTTGGACCGCGTCTCCTTGGCCGCATCAAGTGCCTTTTTCAGGTCAGTCGAATTAGCCTGATTGTCTTTTTCAAGGAGCTCATACCGGTCGGCGGCATTTTTCATCTCCACAGCCATCTCGGTTATTTTGTCTTCACTTCCGCGATGAGCAGCCTGTTCGGCTCTCAACTCTTCGGCCGGCTTTAGGGCAGCCGCATTGCTAGCCCTAGCTTGTTCCTTGGCCAGGGCAAGTTCCGCCCTCAGGGCTTCCACGGCAGCAGCACCGTCTGCAGTCCAAGCATATCGCATTAATATTATGCTCCTCTAAATTTTTTCTATAAAAAATAAGGAAAGCAGAGCACATACCTTGTGACTCGTTAAGCCACTCATTCACAAGTGTGATATCGGCATCAATAACTCCAATCTGCCTCCTCAGTTTGGCAACTTCAACGGACCGGTCGGTTGTCGGATCCTTAGACACCTACACATAAATACAGCATGATCATTACTTAACAATGTGATCCTCTGTTTGCCGCCTAGGGCTGGCAACCAGAGTCTCAGGGGCTACTATCCATATGGAGCACACCTGGCACGTGCGTCACAATCAAAAAATTATGTATTTTCATTACATACCTCAATGCCTCTGAGCATGCTCGTAAAGACTTCATTCAACCCGCTTGTGGCGGATGAAATTTTCTCAAGCACCGTGCTCATTAATGAACGGTGCTCCTTCGAGAGAGCAGCTCGCTCTAGAAGGCCCGTCAGTGTGTCCGGCCGGACGCCAAACTGTGCCGGACCCTTCTTATCGCCCCCCGTGGGAGCCGAACACTCCGGGCTCAGGGCAGCCGAAGTATTAGCTTCTGGCTGCGGCAGATCTGGACTCCTCCGTGACGACACCTCGGGGTCGCCCGCCCCATGAGGCGGAGAGGTTGGTGGGGTCTCACTCTCCATCGTCTCCGGAAGGAGATCCCCCGAAGACGAACTCTGTCGAGAAGAGCTTCTAGCCGGACTACAAAGAATGGATCCTGGTTATTTTTCTCGGAGAAGGAAGCAGTACCTTCGTATTTACAATTAACTTACAGCTCGGCTGAGGGCTGGCCCATTGGCGGACATGGCACGGTGAGGACGCCCTTCGGGGCAGGGGCCCCTGGTGAAGCTTTCTTCCCTTGTCTAGGCACCTCCGTCTCCAAGTCTTTGGAGGCGGCCCTCTTCTTCCCGCGAGGGGAGGAGGCCTTAGATTCCCCTCCCTGAATATCCTTCTTTGAGGAGGTAGCAATTCCCCCGGTTTGGATGTGCAATGTGTGAAGTTCTGCTTCTCTGTTCTTCCCTTCGTCTTTCCCTTAGGGCACTTTACTTAGCACACGACCAAGCATCCTTGTTATGGTGGGACTAGGCAAGCCTTCGGGAAGTGGCACTGGACACCTTATTCTCTCTGCCTTGCTGAGCCATTCTTGGCCAGGGAGGATTTTCAGAATAATATTATGATAGAAATAAACAAAGTGTTCGGTTTCTGGGTTGCTTACTTAGGTATCTGGGCGATTGCAGCTCAGGCCCGCATCCTTGGTGGTGTCCGGACACTTTACTTGTGGTCCGAAAAATAACTTACACATCCCTTCGAGCGTGACGCCGAAGAAGTGCAGAATAGTCCGCGGACCTTCTAGATTGAACTCCCACATCCGGAGATGCCGACGTTTGCACGGCAAGATCCGTCGGACTAGCATTACCTGAATTACGCTTACAAGGCTGATGTCCCTCTCAAGAAGCTCCCGTATGCGGCTCTGCAGCATTGGTACATCATTAGCAGGCCCCCACTCCCGTCCTACGTTGGTCCATGACGCTAGTTGAGGTGGAGGGCCAGAACGGAAGTCGGGGGCAGCCACCCACTTTTTGCCTCTGGGAGCCGTGACGTAAAACCACCTCCGCTGCCATAGATCGGACACCTCCAGGAAGGAGCCCTCTGGCCATGGGGCATCGGTGTTCCTGCTTATTACAGTACCTCCGCACTCTGCATGTTGCCCCTCAATCATCCTCGGCTTCACATTGAAGGTCTTGAGCCATAAGCCGAAGTGCGGGGTGACGTGGAGAAAAGCTTCGCACACAACGATGAACGACAAGATATGAAGGATGGCGTCCGGAGCTAGATCATGAAAAACTAGCCCGTAGTAGAACATGAGCCCTCTCACGAAGGGATCAAGAGTGAAGCCTAAGCCGCGGAGTAAGTGAGAAACAAATACGACGCTCTCATTGGGCTCGGGAGTAGGGATAATCTGCCCTGGAGCAGGGAGCCTGTGCCTAATGTCGGTGGTCAGGTATCCGACCTCCCTAAGCTTCGTGATATCCCCCTCTGTGACAGAGGAGGCCACCCACCGGCCTTGAAGGTTGGACATGATTGAAGATCCGGAGGGGCTTCGGGTGTTGGAACTCGAGATGCGAAAATTCGCAAGCGTGGTAGAAAAGAGGGATAGGCCTCGACCCCTCTATAAAGGGTGTGAATATCAGGCGTCCTCAGCGTAACCGCTTGGGGCTTACCTAAAAAACACAGAGTCATACCAACAGTCGTCGTGGGGTTGCGCATGCCTGTATTGATGGAAGATCCCGCGATAAGGGGAACACGATCTCTGCTTTGGCAAGGCATGCCAATAAAACCGCCTCGCAACGCGTGTCGAGGCAGGCCAAGAAAAACCGGTTCGTGTTGGACCAGACCACGGCGTAAGAGCACACCGTACAAAAATTGCCAGCAGATCAGATTTATGAAGTGCTATGCTCTCTACGGAGGTGTGCGGAAATTATCTCGGAAAGCTGTACACAATCCTCAATCTGCGTTGGAGTACTCAGAGATGGAACCCGCCTTGCAATGCCGAAGACAAACTGCGCGCCGGACTCATCGTCATTGAAGCCTGGTTCAGGGGCTACTGAGGGAGTCCTGGATTAGGGGGTATCCGGACAGCTGGACTATATACTTTGGCCGGACTATTGGACAGTGAAGATACAAGACTCAAGACTTTGTCCCGTGTCCGGAGGGGACTCTCCTTTGCGTGGAAGACAAGATTGGCGATCCGGATATTAGATTTCCTTATTTGTAATTGACTCTGTGTAAACCCTAGCCCACTCCGGTGTCTATATAAACCGGAGGGTTTGGTCTGTATAGGGACAATCATAATCATCATAGGCTAGCTTCTAGGGTTTAGCCTCTATGATCTCGTGGTAGATCAACTCTTGTAATACTCATATCATCAAGATCAATCGAGCAGGAAGTAGGGTTTTACCTCCATCGAGAGGCCCCGAACTTGGGTAAAACATTGTGTCCCTTGCCTCCCGTTACCATTAGCCTTATACGCACAGATCGGAACCCCCTACTAGAGATCCGTCGGTTTTGACACCGACAGCAGGTAAGGGGCCGACTGGCTCCGGCGAGCTTTGGCCGAGTCAAGGCCATCTATGGGACCGGGGCGGCACGGCGGATCCATCCAGAGGAGCAGGCGACGCCGCGGAGCAGCAGGGTGGCGGTGACAGGCGGCGCCAGGAGGAGTATAGGGAGGCGCGAGAAGTGGTGGAGCTCGGCAAAACAGGGCTCCCTGGCAATGGGCAAGTGGTTGGGGCGGCTGAGTGGAAGGAGGGGAAGTCGGTGGACGTGGTAAGAGGATGAGAGGAGCACCGTGGTGGCCGGACCCAAGCCGAGGACGAGGCGGACATGGAGGATGATGGTGAACAACGGCAAGATGAGGTGACTCCAGTTGACTAGAGAGGTGTGGGAGGGATGAGTGAGGTGCGGAGGACCTCGGGGGAGCTTAAATAGGCACGGGGGAGAGCTCTAGAGCATCACGGGCGAGCCCGCGCCAAGCTCTAATGGAGGACAGTGGCTGGGCATGGCCCGAGCATGGCTCTAGCGACTCATTTATGGTGCAACAGGAGGGGGCCGAGCACGGGGTGATGACGTCGATCACGGGGAAGCTCCAGGACATGGTTTGACGTCGAGATGACGAGGGAGACAACAGGAATAGGGGCGAGCACGCAATTTTCATGACATCAGTGTGATCACCACACTCACTGGAGAAAACTGCAGGTTTTGGTCAGGCTGACCATGTCTACTAGATTGGCCCTTGTGCCCTTAGTCTAACTAAGGAAATAATGTGGTCTAGGGGCAAAGAAGTGATTCACACCTAGCTCCAAAAGATTGCAACAGAAAGGTGTTTGTCACTTGTTGTGGCTCACGTGTGGAGTTAGAATCTGATCTTTTTCACAGCTTGATGAAGCACTAAGGTGATCCTGATTACCAAAAACTAGCTTAAGAGGATGAGTTTAGAGAGGGGTTGCTGTAGAAAGTGCCATAATGGCCAGGTTTAAATATTTGGATGATGCACTCACATACATGATTGGATTGAGCTGAATTTGAGCATGGCCCAACGATTTGAAGATATGAAGATGCTCAAAAAGGTTTCAGGCCATTTGGATGATCCAAAGTGGCACTTGCTTCACAAAGCTTCAATCTGATCAGAAACTTGGAAAATTCCACAGGGCAAATGGTGTAATGGATAGATCCACAACTTGGTGGAGGGAGTTTATATGGATAATAGAATGTCCTGGTAAATTGGCAGCTTAAATGAAGCAATATAAATAAAAGTTGCTTCACAAACTAAAAATCTGACCAGAAACTAAGAATTGAAGATGAGCTCACATGGAGGCATGACATGAGCTCAAATTTGGTGGAGGGCTATGATATGAAGATTGTTGGAGATATTCCCTAGAGGCAATCATGTATGATGATATTTCCTATGTGTTTATGAATAAAGATAGTCCTTGGACATTATCAATGATGTGTATCAGCAAGTACATGACTTGTTTGTGGGACTATGCATTGTATGATGACTGTCCTAAAAGGTCTCTAGTCGAAAGGGCTGTGTGGACGCGCAGCCGACTAGACTAGCATATGACACGGTCGATGGCTTGGTCTCACTAGCCATGGAGCATTGGATGCTAACCGGATAATATGGACTTGGAAAGGTCTAGTCGGATTCGACAGCGTCGGATCCGAGTCGAGATAAGGTCCGAGTCGGACAGACCCAACTATGGGACGCAGCGATATGTCATCTGTGAGTCTCTAGTACAACATACATTCTATGTCCTAAGACCTGAGCTGACGCATGTACTCGGGATGGTGACAGACTTGCTTTGGGCCGACCAAATGCTACTCTATGACTGGGTAGTTACAAAGGTAGGTTTCGGGCTTGTCCAGACCCATGCTGCGAGACGTGGTCGAGCAAGATGGGATTTGCCCCTTCGATCAGGAGAGATATACTCTGGGCCCCTCGTGTGATCTGACCAGGATAAGCATGGCCATGTGATAGGGATTATGAGATAATCCGGTTTGTGGTCGGTATCACTAGAACGAGAAAGAGGTCGGGGTAGCACAAGGATGACAGTCTCTCCTTGAGCCCGACAACATATATCGTGAGGCAAAGGGGACAGAAGTGTGACATGTTGTACAGGTTCGCCTAACCAGCTTCATAGTCTGCTTGGTGGCCGGCACGCCTTGCTAGAAGCTGCTACCAACCGTGCAGGTCGGAGGTGATCCGAACTGTGACCAAGCCGACTTGAACCTAAGGGGACGTGCGCTTAAGGGAAGGAACCTACGAGGTCGGTTCGTAGGACACTGGTCGGATGTGATCCGAACTGGACTAGGAACATGACCGAGTAGACTTTGGGCTCTAGGGTCCGTGCGAGGCCCAAGTGTTGAGCCTACGACGGACGCCTATATAAAGTGGAGGTGCAACACACTCATGGAGTTGATCGCCTTGGTGCTGCGACTAGGGTTTGCATGTGTTGCGAATAGCCACCTCCATTTGCCCCCGACTGTGTGATCAGACCTAGCAGTCCATCGCACGGTGTTCCTCCTGCACGCGCGGATACCATTAGAGGCGGTGCACTTGCGCCGCTCTGGCGAACTTGTACGTGGGATCAGACGACCGGCTGTTCGAGGGATATCGGACGAGGAGGAGACGATCCACGCGGACGCGCTGCCCCAACTCTTCTGCCGCTGCACGGCACTGCGCGTCTAGTGGTAACAATTTGTGATCCATCTCCCGTAGCATGTTCTTGGTTGTTCTGCGTGTAGGAAACTTTAATTTGCAGTCGACGCACCCTATCGTAGCACCCAATAGTGGTATGAGAGCCTCTGCTATAGGATTTGGATTCAGATCGTATGCATATTAGATATTTGGAGGCAGCAGATGAGATCTGTTGTCCTTGATTAGATCGGCTATGTGCACGGTTGATGAGATCAATTGCACATGGGGATTGAAGAGGTTATGTTTTTTGATGATCGGAGTCGATGAGGTCATGACACAACCTACCCCTACCGGTCGGTATCCGCCATCGGGGTTAACGGTGAAACGTAAATCCGAATTGGATTCGCGATGATCGATAAGATCGGTCAGATCAGAGAATTCGGCGTGATCGGAGTTCAGATGTGATCTGTGATTTCCGAAAACATCAGGCGTTTCCCGCACCCGCGAGAGGCGCTGCCCCTTCGAACCTCGCCCGCTAACCGGCTAGCGGGACCGCCATGTGCGTAGCACCGTGTATTTCGTACCCGACACACAAACTGGTAGAATGCAATTCTATGCATAACTTTATTTTGCAGGGTTTGATGTGAATAGTATGGCTCATGTGTATGTGATGCATGTGTGTAATTTATACATGGCATGCGTGTCATGTTTGTCAGCCGGCAGGAGCCAAAGTGCTATCATTATATTGTATAACAACCTGCGTGTCGACTTGTGACTCTATGTAAAATTCATTACTAGTTGTAGTAGTTGGATAACAGAGATCAGGTTAGTGGCTTGGCGTCCCGGCGTGACAAACAACATGGAGTTCCTAGATGGTCATCGGAGTCGGAGCCGACCTGGAAGAACGTCCATGAAGGAGCCATACTATTTCACAATATATGTTTATATGTGATTGTTATGCTTCTTTGTTTCTATGCATGTTAGAATGGTAGAATGATCCCTCATGAATATCAAGCAAATGCCATCCCCGATGTTGCACCTTCGCACGTCAAGTACGTCTAGTTGTGGGCTCATCAAATTGGGGTGCTGCTGGGTGTCCTTTAACTGAAGGGTTCGTGTCGGACACGGACATGCACTGCATCAGGTTAACTTGACAAGGCTATCAAAACGGTTTTGGGCCTTGTGGCAAAGAAGGTTGGGAGCCGGGGTATGAGATACCTTCCCGACCAACAGGAGTCATATAGAGATACGATTAGCAAGGAGTTGCTTACCTGATAGGTATGTTGGCTAGCAGTGATGCTAAAGCTCATTAATCGCATGTGCTAGTCGGATCCTGAATCACTGAGAGTTTGCGGAGGGATGCTGACTTCAGTGGGAGTATTTCTGTTTAGGTTAGAATTACTCTACATAAACACATTGCTTGGTGATTGCATATTTTCTGTTGTAGATCAATGGCACCACCTGCTCAACCCAACTTTGCATTGAAATCAATTCTGGAAAAGGATAAACTGAATGGAACAAACTTTACCACCTGGTATAGAAATCTGAGAATTGTTCTCAAGCACGATAAAAAGGAACATGTTCTAGAGGATCCACTTCCAGAGGAACCTGCCGATAATGCTAATGCCACAACTAAGAATGCCTACCAGAAACTCGTTGATGAATCAACGGAGATCAGCTGTCTGATGCTGGCTTGTATGGAGCCCGATTTGCAACAGCATTTCAAAAATGTTGAGGCTTACGATATGATCGAGAGTCTCAAGAGCATGTTTCAGACACAGGCTAGGACCGAAAGGTTCAACGTCTGGCGATCCTTGATGGATTGCAAGCTGAAGGAAGGTGATCCACTGAGCCCACATGTGATCAAGATGATCGGATATGTGCAAGCTTTGGATCGTTTGGGCTTCCCGCTCTTGGATGAGCTGGCTACTGATGCTGTTCTGGGTTCTCTTCCGCCCAGCTATGGGACGTTCATCTCGAACTATCATATGCATGGCATGGATAAGAAGCTCACTGAATTGCATGGGATGCTCAAAGTGGCAGAGCAGGATATTAAGAAAGGCACGCATCAAGTGTTGATGGTGCAGAAATCGGCTAAGTTCAAGAAGAGTTGGTCCAAGAAAAAGGCTAAGGCAAAGGGCACGGAGACGGTAACCTCGCCGCTGCGCCGAAGTCTGGACCGGACTCGAAGACCGTTTGCTATCACTGCAAGGAGACCGGTCACTGGAAGAGGAACTGTAGCAAGTGGCTTGCAGAGCATGGCAAGAAGGCCGGGAATGCTGCTTCAGGCAAAGGTACACTTGTTGCATATGTTATAGACATTTACCTTGCTGACATACCTAGTAGCTCTTGGGTATTTGATACCGGATCGGTTGTTCATATTTGCAACTCGATGCAGGGGCTGGTAAGAACTAGGCGTGTGGCACAAGGGGAGATTGACATCAGGGTCGGCAACAAAGCAAGAGTTGCTGCGTTGGAGGTCGGCACGATGCAGCTCCAGCTTCCTTCCGGATTCATTACGGAATTGAATAATTGTTATTACATTCCTGCACTTAGTCGGAACATTATTTCTGCCTCATGTTCGACGAGTCAAGGTTATGAATTCAATTTAAAGGACAATGGTTGTTCGATATTTTTGAATGGTATGTTCCACGGCTATGCACCCATTGTTGATGGGCTATTTATATTGAATCTAGAATAGGAACCGGTCTATAACATGAATGTCAAGAGGCATAAGCCTAATGAGATAAATCCGACATACTTATGGCATTGCCGGCTTGGACACATTAGTCTGAAATGCATGAAGAAGCTCCATGATGATGGGCTCCTAACTTCGTTCGACTTCGAGTCGTTCGAGACATGTGAATCATGCTTGTTCGGCAAGATGACTAAGTCTCCTTTCGCAAAGAGTTGTGAGAGGGCGTCCGAGCTCTTGGAGCTTATATACAGTGATGTGTGTGGTCCAATGAGCACAACTGCCAGAGGTGGCTATCAGTACTTCGTGACTTTTACCGACGACTTGAGTAGATATGGATATATCTATTTGGTGAGGCACAAGTCGGAAACTTTTGAGAAGTTCAAAGAGTTTCAGAACGAGGTTGAGAATCAGCTCGGCAAGACTATAAAGCTTCTACGATCTGATCGTGGAGGTGAGTACATGAGCCAGGAGTTTGATGATCATCTGAAAAGCTGAGGTATAGTACCTCAGCTCACACCTCTGGGTACGCCACAAAGAAACGACGTGTCAGAAAGGAGGAATAGGACCTTATTGTACATGGTCCGGTCAATGATGAGCAAATCGGATTTACCCTTGTCATTTTGGGAATACGCTCTAGAAACCGCAGCTTTCACACTTAACAGGGTACCATCAAAATCCGTAGACAAGACACCACATGAGATGTGGACCGGGAAGAGTCCCAGTTTGTCTTTTCTAAAGATTTGGGGTTGTGATGCATTTGTCAAGCGACTTATGTCAGACAAGCTTACACCCAAGTCGGATAAATGCATATTCGTGGGATATCCGAGGGAAACCTTGGGATATAGCTTCTACAACCGGGAGGAGAACAAAGTGTTTGTTGCTCGGAACGGGGTTTTCCTTGAGAAAGAGTTTCTCAGTCGGGAGGCCAGTGGGAGGACGGTTCGACTCGAAGAAATTCGAGGACCACTCGGGGACGGCTCGGCTGGCGATGAGATCATACTAGAGTCAGTCAGGGAACCTGTAGTGGAAGCGGCACCGGAACCATGGAGGTCGGAAACATTGCACAGAGTGCGTGATGTATTGTTGCTAGAAAGCGATGAGCCGGCCATGTATGCGGAAGCGATGGTGAACCCAGATTCCGAGGCATGGCTGGAGGCCATGAGATCCAAGTTAAAGTCCATGGATGAGAATCAAGTCTGGGACTTGGTTGATCCGCCACCTGGCGTAACTGCCATTGGTTGCAAATGGGTCTTTAAGAAGAAAACCGATGTGGATGGAAATGGTCTGATCCACAAAGCTCGGCTTGTCGCTAAAGGTTATGGACAAGTTCAAGGAATTGACTACGACGAGACTTACTCGCCGGTAGCGATGCTGAAATCGGTGAGGATCATACTAGCTATATCTGCATATTTCGATTACGAGATATGGCAGATGGATGTCAAAACGGCTTTCCTTCACGGGAATTTAACCGAGGACGTGTATATGATATAGCCTGAGGGTTTTGTCGATCCGACTAGCACTAGTAAGGTATGCAAGCTCAAGAGATCCATTTATGGGTTGAAGCAAGCATCTTGGAGTTGGAACATTCGTTTTGATGAGGTCGTCACAGGTCTCGGTTTCATCAAAAGCGAAGAGGACTCTTGTTTATACAAGAAGTTAAGTGGGAGCTCGATAGTGTTTTTGATCTTGTATGTGGATGACATATTACTGATTGGAAATGATGTTTCGATGCTAAACTCGGTCAAGGAGTCATTGAATGGCAAGTTTTCGATGAAACAACTTGGTGAGGCAGTGTATATTTTAGGCATTAAGATCTATAGAGATAGATCGAGGAGGCTGCTCGGCTTAAGCCAGAGCACGTGCATAGATAAAGTGTTGAAGCGGTTCAACATGAGTGAGATGAAGAAAGGGTTCTTGCCACTCTCACATGGCATAAGGCTAAGTGAGACTCAGAGTCCTTCGACATCTGATGAGCGAAGTAGGATGAGTAGGATTCTGTATGCCTCGGCAACTGGATCCATCATGTATGCCATGATATGTACAAGGCCTGATGTTGCTTTTGCAATAAGCCTAACAAGCAGATACCAGGCCAACCCAGGTGAGAGTCACTGGGCAGCGGTAAAGACTATTTTGAAGTACCTAAAAAGGACCAAACAGATGTTCCTAGTTTATGAAGGTGAGGAAGAGCTCGTCATAAGGAGTTACGCCGATGCTAGTTTCCAAACCGACAGAGATGATTGTCGATCACAGTCCGGATTCGTGTACGTCCTGAACAAAGGAGCAGTGCACTAGATGAGTTCAAAGCAGGATACGGTGGCCGATTCTACCACAGAAGCCGAATACATTGCGGCTTGTGAAGCTGCAAAGGAAGGTGTTTGGATCCGGCATTTTCTGGATGATCTTGGTATTTTCCCAGCCTCGGTGAAACCATTGGACCTTTATTGTGATAATTCTGGTGCCATCGCACAAGCCAAAGAGCCGAGGAATCACCACAAGGTCAGACACATAGACTGGAAATATCACCTAGTACGAAAGATCGTAAAGAATGGTGATGTAGAGCTATGCAAGATTCACACGGATGCAAATGTTGCAAATCCGTTGACTAAGCCGCTTCCACAACCCAAGCATGAGGGGCACGTTAGAGCTATGGGCATTCGATGTCTATTTGATTGACTCTAGTGCAAGTGGGAGACTGTTGGAGATATGCCCTAGAGGCAACCATGTATGATGATATTTCCTATGTGTTTATGAATAAAGATAGTCCTTGGACATTATCAATGATGTGTATCAGCAAGTACGTGACTTGTTTGTGGGACTATGCACTGTATGATGAATGTCCTAAAAGGTCCCTAGTCGAAAAGCCTGTGTGGACGCGCAGCCGACTAGACTAGCATATGACACGGTCGACGGCTTGGTCTCACTAGCCATGGAGCATTGGATGCTAACTAGATAATATGGACTTGGAAAGGTCTGGTCGGATTTGACGGCGTCGGATCCAAGTCGAGATAAGGTCTGAGTCGAACAGACCGAACTATGAGACGCAGCGATATGCCATCTGTGAGTCTCTAGTACAACATACATTCTATGTCCTAAGACCTGAGCTGACGCATGTACTCGGGATGGTGACAGACTTGCTTTGGGCCAACCAAACGCTACTCCGTGACTAGGTAGTTACAAAGGTAGGTTTCGGGCTTGTCCAGACCCATGCTGCGAGACATGGTCGAGCAAGATGGGATTTGCCCCTCCGATCAGGAGAGATATACTCTGGGCCCCTTGTGTGACCTGACCAGGATAAGCATGGCCATGCGATAGGGATTATGAGATAATCCGGTTTGTGGTCGGTATCACTGGAACGAGAAAGAGGTCAGGCTAGCACAAGGATGACAGTCTCGCCTTGAGCCCGACAACATATATCATGAGGCAAAGGGAACAAAAGTGTGACACGTTGTACAGGTTCGCCTAACCAGCTTCATAGTCTACTTGGTAGTCGGCACGCCTTGCTAGAGGCCACTACCAACCGTGCAGGTCGGAGGTGATCTGAACTGTGACCAAGCCGACTTGAACCTAAGGGGTCGCGCGCTTAAGGGAAGGAACCTACGAGGTCGGTTCATAGGACACTGGTCGGATGTGATCTGAACTGGACTAGGAACGCGACCGAGTAGACTTTGGGCTTTAGGGTCCGTGCGAGGCCCAAGTGTTGAGCCTACGACAGACGCCTATATAAAGTGGAGGTGTGGCACACTCATGGAGTTGATCGCCTTAGCGCTGTGACTAGGGTTTGCATGCGTTGCGAATAGCCACCTCCATTCGCCCCCAACTGTGTGATCGGACCTAGCAGTCCGTCGCACGGTGTTCCTCTTGCACGTGCGGATACCATTAGAAGCGGTGCACTTGCGCCGCGATGGCGAACTTGTATGTGGGATCGGACGATCGGCTGTTCGAGGGAGATCGGACGAGGAGGAGACGATCCATGCGGACGCGCTGCCCCAACTCTTCTTCCACTGCACGGCACTGCGCCTCTAGTGGTAACAATCTGTGATCCATCTCCCGTAGCATGTTCTTGGTTTTTCTACACGTAGGAAACTTTAATTTTAATCGACGCACCCTATCGTAGCACCCAACAAAGATATGAAGGGCCATGCAAAATTTCAACTCATTTGATATTCCTAGCTTGTACCTCCTTCACAAAGCTTTTTACTGGACAGTAACTTTGGAAAATCATCAATAAATAATTACTAGGCAAATGAGGTTGCATTTTGGCATGTAGCAATGATATGGATAGTAAAATATTTCCAAGGAGTTTGATGTCAATTGGGCAAAGGAAAATAGCACTTGCTTCACAATGTGCCAGTTAGGGTAGAATAGGAAATGAATTATTTGAGGATTATTTTTTAACATGGCAACAAAAAGTTTTGCCATATTTGATGAAGATATGACCCAAAAAATTTATGAGAATTATTTGGGAATTTGAGGAGTGAGGGAAATACAGGTTGCTTCACAACCTATGGCAAATTGAGTTATTCCTTTAATAGAAAATGAATATTCCCAATAAAAAGAATATTGGGATTTGGTCCAAGGTGGAAATGGAAAGGTCTAGGGAAGGGTTTGGGTATGACAAGCCACTCTGGAAAGAAAGAAGAGGTCATCTGCTTCAGTTTCCAACCACATGGCCACGGAAAAAGAAAACTCGGGCAAAAACCTCAGGAAAACAAAAGAAAAAATGGGCAAAAAATCAGGCTGTTACAGTGGGCGCAAGGCGGAGCATGGACGTTGGCAGTGAGCGCATATGTCCATCATCAAAAGTGAGCTCCTCGAGCTGATCTAGGGCGGGGGATTGGAACTAGTCGTCAAGCTTGGCTCGGTCCATACCATGGAAACGGAACTTGCCCATGCTAAGGCCTCTGGTTGGGCCAGGGTGACAGCCGAGGATCTTGGAGAACGCATCCAAGCTTTTGCGATAGCCATGATAGAGCTCGTGGGTGTCGATGATGTCGAGAGGGGTGGAGTTCCATAGGAGGTGCCACCACAGGGAAAGGACGGTTGTCTATGCCCCATATTTGATTGGGAGGAGGGAGATGATGACTGTCAACATATCATCGGGTAGGCTATTGATGTAGTCTAGGCCTGCTGCAGTCACTTGCAGTTCTTTCTCGACCCGCCTCCACTTGTTGGCAGCCCTGTTCTCCACCTCTGGATTCTCCTTGTCGGCGACACTTTCTGATAGAAGTGGGAGTACAGGGAATGTTTAGTTAAAACAAGGAATAGAAAAGTGTATTGGTAACTAGAAGTTACTAGGTAGGAATGGAGTAAGAAAATGGAATAACAATTGGTTGCCTAAATACTACACAATTCATTTGATATTGCTCGGTAAGTCAACATGCAGATACTTGAAAAGAACACTTACTTCGAACAAAGTCTGGACGGATGATATCGTTGGGGAAGTTAGAATATATCTCATGACCAGGCTCTTTTATATGCAGTGCATTTTTAGTGCTAGCTTTCAGTACATAAAACTTAGGAATTTCTTTCCAAAGGCCAGTGCCAAAATAGGAGTCACCATGTTCATCAAGTCTTACAGTAGCAACGATTGTAAATCCATGGTTTATGTTCAGTATGACATCCCTATAGTCTTGATTTATGTAAAGGGAAAGATTGTGTACTACAGATTTAGTTGCATAGCAAGGGACACGCTACAAAAAATGGTAGGATTGTTAAAGAAAATATGGTAACATGCAAATGTGGGCCCAAATTGAAAGAACTGTACAACAGTTGAAATCGAAGAAAAAAAATCTATAATTAAACAGATAGGGTAAACATGATGTCATGGAAATATGAGAGTAATCGAAAGAACAATACATCATTAATTTTCCTAATATAGAAAGAAGAGGAAAAAAGTCCCCTTTGACGTATATGGTGCATGTGGCACCTTTTATCCAAATGTAGGAATATTTAGTATATGTTCAGGAAAGTAGGCCATGCCAACCGATTTAGGGTGACACTGAACATACCGCGCGCATCCTCAATTCATCTAGTACGGTGAGATGGAACTCCATGGATGTCTGGCGGAGGCTGCAAAGTCCTGATGTGTCTGCGCACTGTACACTCTATGAATGAAAGAAAACCCTCAAATCAGCTCGAATAAAAATGAATTCACGGTGATTTCGGCCTGGTGATTAAAGGAGGCAGATGAACTGGGATAAGAGATGAGATAATATATCATTAAATTAGTTACCTTTTTGTCCATGAGGAAAAACCCTTAGTACGGCGGATTCCCCAACCGGGAGGAGCTGGGTTGACCGCGAGCAGTGTCAAGAAAGTCGATGGTGATAGGCGGCGGCAAGCAGAAGTGGCGAAGTGCGGTGGGGTTTGCCGGAAGCCTGGCGGCGGCGGCAGGCGTCAAGCTAAGTGGTTGCCGCTGCAATAGGTGGTGCCAGGCATAGACACGGAGGAGCTTGTGCAGGTATGAATAGGGACCGGAGGGGGTGGCGGGCGGGGTGAGGGTTTTATTTTTTATTTTTTGAATTGGGTGGTGAGGGTTTTCTGTCCCACAAAGAGTTCCGGAGGCAACGATTTGCTAGTGACAATCGTGTGTGATTGACGTAACAGGCAAAATGAAAGTCATTGCACACGATTCCAATTTTGGGAACTGTGTGTGATTGACGTACTACCTCCGTCCTGGTTTATTGGTCATGTTTGTAATGTGAACCAAATTTTGACCAAATGTTTATGCATGTCACCAAAAATTATATCATTGAACACTATGTTGAAATACATAGTCAACAATATATTTTTTGCCGACCTGCACTAACATTTTGTCAATTAAGTCTTTGGTCAAAATTAAACACAAATTACAAAGGGGACCAATAAACCAGGACGGAGGTAGATTCGATCAGCTGAACTAATTGCATTCATATCACACATTTAGACATAAGTAAACATAGATTAAACATACTCAGACATAGATAATAATCGTACAAAAGCATAGTTCAACCGTCATTAAGCATACTCAAGCGTACATAGTTTGATCCCAAATCTCATCTCATCTGTCGGCACGATCCCGAAGTTTCTCCAGGTACTCGGCATATGCGGCGTGCGCCACCCTGCGAGAATACTTCTGCTTGAAGGAGCTAACGGCTTGTCCTCTTGCATGCCAGAACACTTTCATACGCGTCCCGAAGCTTTTGGTACTGAAATGGGCATCGATAGCCGCCGTCCCATGTCCTAATACACCTGTTATGCATTCCCGCATAAAGCTCCCTCAGGATTTGCCTCTTGTACCTCCTTTGGCCATCTTCATCATCATTGTCCACATCGTCAGACATCACCTATACAAATAGTAAAAAAATGTGGCGTCAAATTAATGTTTACAAACTAATCTCTAGCGAACATTTGGCAGTTGCCAAAATTTGGCATCAAATCAATGTTTACATGCCGTGAAGTAGGATTAGGAATTTATGGCTATTTTTTTTATACATATCCATAGATTATGGTTTGATTTTGAAGCATAGTCGTCTATGTCACGCCCAATATGCGACCCTATCCTAAGGAACTCATAGGTACCACCAAGGATAGAAGCGCATATTAGAGACACTGTTGCAAGGTGGATATCATTACATTGTACCATTACATAATAGTTGGGGATACATACAAAAGGCATACAATGCCACATGAATACAACAACATCATACATAAGAGCAACATCCGACTACAGATGAAACACAAACAGCAACTCAAACGACATCCACCCTGCTAGCCCAGGCTGCCAACCAGGAACCTAACCCCTGAACGAAGAAGAAGTAGAAGAAGAACTCCAAAACAAGCAAACATCACTCTCACGTCATGATCATCACAACCTGTACCTATAACTGTTGTTGTAGTAATCTGTGAGCCACGAGGACTTAGCAATCCCATTACCATTGGTATCAAGGCTAGCAAAGCTTAATGGGTATGGAAAGGATAAGTGGTGAGGTTGCAGCAAGCGACTAAGCATTGTATGGTGGCTACCTTACGAGTACAAGAATAAGATGAGAAGCTACACAAACGGTCGCAAACTAGAAATAATCACTAAGTGATCCTGGACTACTTACGTTCAAACATAACCCCACCGTGTTCTCTTCTCGAACTCACCTGAAAAGAGACCATCACGGTTACACACGCGGTTGGTGTATTTTAATTCAAATCTGGTGTCAGGTTTTCTACAACCGGATATTAACAAATTCCCATCTGCCACATAACCGCGGGCACGGCACTCAAAAGTTTAAACACTGCCGGGGTGTCCCAACTTAGCCCATTATAAGCTTGAACATGACAAGATTGAATGTTGAAACAGTTTCAGCAAGTGTAAAACAGCAACATTATGATAGCATGTTTGCAAGCATAGAACAGAGGCATATGATACCCAAAATTATCAAACATGGCATTTTAACAGATTAATCATAATATACTTCAAAACAGGTAATTGG
Source organism: Triticum aestivum (assembly GCF_018294505.1). Classification (NCBI taxonomy): domain Eukaryota; kingdom Viridiplantae; phylum Streptophyta; class Magnoliopsida; order Poales; family Poaceae; genus Triticum; species Triticum aestivum. The sequence goes on along the minus strand of NC_057807.1, from coordinate 213,544,291 downwards.
AGCATCTCCAAAAGAGGCATAGAATAATTACTATCAAGCTCACAACATGGCATCATGAAGTTAACAGAAAACTGGAACATCATATAGGAATGTTCATGGCAATGAAAACATATTCTACAGGACATATATATGGAAACACATGGCATGGTATGATAAAGCATAACATGGACAACAAAACATGTCAACTAAGCATCTCCAGATTATGCATGGATTAATTGGTAGCATCAAGCAAACCTAGCAACATGATATGACAAATTCAAACTTGACAGATTACTAACAACAAGTAGCCCACTTCACAAGCTTGTTGCACTCACCATGGGGCATATCAAAATACATGGATTGCACCCTAGTAAAGATGGCTTTATTATTCACATAATACATGTAGACATGATGCTCAAAAGAAAATCACACAAAAAGATATACAAAAGACAAATAGGCAAGTTACACCAGTTTTCAGCAGTTAACAACAACATGCACTTTTGCAACAGAGATTAACATATCAAGATGCACCCTAACATGAATGCATACATGATGCATACATGATGTTAACAATCAGCAGATTTCAGCAGTTTATATCAATTAGCAGTTTTGCAACGAATATTAAGACATCAAGATGAACAGTAACATGCATGCAAATGACACTAGCATGAAGAGCACTCAGAGACGAACATTTTGATATATCATATGCGCAAGACGGAGCTATATGCATGGAGTTATGGCATGTCAAAGGGGTGCACATAACATAGGAATTTCGGGACTTGGAGAGAAAACGACCTCGAGGGGGAAAAGTCAACGGCGGCGGATCTCGCCAGAGTCTCAGCAGAGATGACCGGAGGAGGTTGTGGACGGCGGGGAAGGACGGATCCGGTCATCTCCCTACCGGACCCGGCCGGAAGGTCCTGCGGTGGCGACGTGGACGACGGGATCCGGGCAGCTGGGGCTCACCGGAGATCCATGGAGGCAGCGGCGCGGATCCATGGTGAGCAGAGGTCGCGACGGCTCGGGCGACAGGGGCGAGGCGTTGGGCGCTCGACGGCGGCGGCGCGACGCTGAGGGGCGTCGCGGGGCACTCGGCGGCGAACGAGAGGTCGGGCTCGCGCGGCACGGGGTCGCCAGTGGAGAAACTCTGGTGGCGGGGCGGAGGAGCTGAGCGGCGGGCGGCTCGGGCGGAGCGGCGGCGGAGATCGGGCCGGGTGGGCCGGCCGTGGGCTCGCGGGCTCGCGCAGCTGCCGGGGAGCCAGCGAGGTGGAGCAGCTACACATAGCATGATGCCACTAGCTGGGAGCGGCGGCTCTGCTGAGGTGGCGCCTCGTGATTGGTCCGGGTGACGTGGAGGCTGGACATGTCCGGCACTGATGGATGTGTCCGGTGGCGCGAGGATGAAGAAGACTAGGGTTTGCACCGCGAATTTCGGGGGGAGGGACTCATTTATAGGCAGAGGGAGCTAGGAGAGTCCAAATGAGGTGCGGTTTTCGCCCACACGATCGTGGTCCAACGACGGAGAGCATGGAGGGGATTTAGATGGGCTAGTGGGCTGTTAAGAAGGGGTGCTAGGCTGCAAAGAGAAGGGGGTTTCGCCGTTACACGGTTAATCGTTGGGGCATCAAACGACCTCCAAATGGAACAAAATTTGACAGGTGGTCTACCGGTGATACACCAAGGCCACTCGGCAAATCTTGGCCCATTCCGAGAATGTTTTTGTCCCGCTCATGAAACAAGGTCTGAGAGGGGCGACGGGTGCATGTGGGAGTGTCGGATGATGATGGACAACGGATAAAGAGACGAGATGCAAGTTTTGAAAAACATGATGATGCAAAGCACATGATGACATGTCAAGATGCAACACGCAAGTGAATGACATGGCAACAACAACGAATGACTGAAAGACACCTGGCGCGTCGGATTCAGGGCGTTACAACTCTCCTCCACTATCAGGAGATCTCGTCCCGAGATCTTAGAAACGAGACGAAAGAGAAGAGGATGAGGTGAAACAAGAACACAAGAGAGAAGATGAACAAAGTCCGAGAGAGTTCGGGTAGAAAAGAGGAATGACGAGTATGACGAGCATCAAAAGCTCGAGGAACAAGATAGACTCTGAAACCACTCCAGTTAGAATAAGGTAGAAAAGGAATAAGAATGAAAGAATTCCGGCAGCACTCCGGCTGAAAATGGAAGGAATGGAACATGAACTTCAAAACATGGAATGACACTTGATGAGATGAACACGCAATGCCTTCGGGAGAATTGAAATAGTGGAATGAAAAGAATGGATAAGAGAACAACAACTTCCACCACGACTGAATTAGATAGCATCCTTAGAAGGGAGGATTAAACGGAGTTGTTGAGAAATCAACAACAAAAGAATAAGCTTGTTGTGGACTTATGGAACAACATCTCAAAACTTGAGGTGAAATTATGCCACAACCAAATGCTTGAATATCTGAGAAGAACGAAGAAATGTAAAACTCCACTTCAAAAGAATACGGAGAATTAATTGCACTTTGAGATGCAAGAAGAATGATAATACTTGAGCTCCATCAACAAGAATCTTGATGAACTCTTAAAGAATGAATTTAATCATGAAGAACCACCATGAAGAACTCTGGTAAACAAAAGGATTAAAGAAACGAAGGTTGCAAAGAACAAGATAAAGCATTCGCTAATTTAGATGGAGGTCCCAACGAAATGGCCGAGGAAATTTGAACGAACCACCGTAAGAATTTAGAAATGAATGATGAAAGAGAATGAACCACCGGGAAGAATTAGAGGAACAAATATGCTTGAGGGGATTTAGATACAAAAGAACAAAGAGATAACGAGCTAATTAAGGAAATATTTGTTAGATTTAGAGAAACTCTTCTTCAATCTTAGAATGACGACAAGAAACACCACTAAAATTGTTGAGACTCCAGAAGAATGAAAAGAGGAAAGGTTGAACCAACAATGAAAAGGATTTGAAATCGAACTTGGAAAAGCATCTGACTGATGAAATTCATTCTTACGTCACACTTTGAAAAGAATTTGAGAATAGCTCTAGAATAATTAGAATAGTCAGGTAAGATCCTGGAAAAAGACCTATGGGTTAGGGCCCACTGAAAAAAAACCACCTTTGAAAAGGATCGGTTGAGAGAGATATGATGCACCGGAACAATTGAACGATCTGAATGAGGTGACAACCTTAAAATAATTGAATGTGAATATGAATCCATTGAGATGTCTAGGACACTCCAGAATGATTAAATAGTGAGAAGTGAACGAGCAAGGGAAACACTTGAATCGAGGAAAGGAATATGATCAACAACGAAAACTTGAATCGGATCCACCGGAATAGAAAATGAGACAAACAACGATAAACTAGGTGAGAATTCACCAGTTAAGACAATTGAGGAAAGACTGAAGAGGCTCCGCAAGGATGAAATTGATGCTTGAATGGAGGCTCAAACTCCGGGAATAAAAGGGGTGGGAGGGCGGGAAAACACCTGCAACTTGAACGGGGAACCGACGAATAAGAGAAAACATCAGTTGAAATATTTGAGGAAAGAAAGCAAAGGCTTCGCACGAGTAGGATGGATACTCGATTACAAACTCCATCTCTGAGAAGAAAAAGGGTGGGCGGGCGGGGAAAAAGAAAGACAACTAAGGATGGGGAAACAACTTCGATGAGAAAGAACAGAGGATTATCTTACGAAAACAAAGAGGGTTGAATCAACTTGATTAGAAATGCACCAGATGAAAAGAGCTGAGAATCAATGATCAGAAAACTAACCGCGTGAACCTAAAGAAAAAATTGAATGGGAAGAGAAGTAATTCAAAACACCTACGTCAAGGTTCCTCACCAGAGCGACGAAGGGGCTGAGGAGTAAAAAAGAATTCCTACTCTCCGATATAACTAGACTCTGAAAATGGTTTTCTTCTAGATTCGACAATGGACAAACTATATGATCAAACAAGGGGGCTCCTATGGTCGGTCGAGGCTCTGATACCAACTTGTCACGCCCAATATGCGACTCTATCCTGAAGGAACTCGAAGGTCCCACCAAGGATAGAAGCGCATATTGGAGACGCTTTTGCAAGGTGGATATCATTACATCGTACCATTACATAATAGTTGGGGATACATACAAAAGGCATACAATGCCACATGATTACAACAACATCATACATAAGAGCAACATCTGACTATGGATGAAACACAATCAGAAACTCAAACGACATCCACCCTACTAGCCCAGGCTGCCGACCAGGAACCTAACCCCTGAACGAAGAAGAAGCAGAAGAAGAACTCCAAAACAAGCAAAAATCACTCTCACATCATGATCATCGCAACCTGTACCTGCAACTGTTGTTGTAGTAATCTGTGAGCCATGAGGACTCAGCAATCCCATTACCATGGATATCAAGAATAGCAAAGCTTAATGGGTATGGAAATGATAAGTGGTGAGGTTGCAGCAAGCGACTAAGAATTGTATGGTGGCTAACTTACGAGTACAAGAATAAGATGAGAAGCTACGCAAACGGTCGCAAACTAGAAATGATCACTAAGTGATCCTGAACTACTTACGTTCAAACATAACCCCACCGTGTTCTCTTCTCGAACTCACCCGAAAAGAGACCCACAAGCTCCTCCCTGTCTATGCATGGCACCGCCTATCGCGGCGGTAACCACTTAGTTTGACGCCTGCCGTCGCTGCCAGGCTGCCGGCAAACCGCACCGCATTTCGCCACTTCCGCTTGCCGCCGCCTATCGCCATTGACTTTCTCGATGCTGCTCGCGGTCGATCCAACTCTGCTCATTTGGGGAATGTACCGTACTGAGGGTTCTTTCTTACGAACAACGAGGTAACTAATTTAATGAGATATTATTTCATCTCTTATCCCAGGTCATCTGCCTCTTTTAATCACCCGACGGAAATCTCTGCCAATTCATTTTTATTCGAGCTAATTTGAGGGTTTTCTTTCATCCATAGAGTGTACAGTGCACCGACACATCGGGACTTTGCAGCCTCCGCCAGAGATTCCATCTCACCGTACCAGATGACTTGAGTATGTGTGTGGTATGTTAAATCCACCCTAAATCGGTTGGCATGGCCTACTTTCCTGAACATATTCTAAATATTGCTAAATTTGGAAAAAAGGTGCCACATGCACCATATACGTCAAAGGGGATTTTTTCCCCCTCTTCTTTCTATATTAGGAAAATTAATGATGTATTGTTCTTTCGATTACTCTCATATTTCCATGACATCGTGTTTACCCTATCTATTCAATTATAGATTTTTGTCCTTTAATTTCAACTGTTCTACATTTCTTTCAATTTGGGCCCATATTTGCATGTTACCATATTTTATTTAATAATCCTACCATTTTCCGTAGCACATCCCTTGCTATGCAACAGATTATGTAGTGCACAATTTTTCCCTTTACATAGATCAAAGCTGCATGGATGTCATACTGCACACAAACCATGGATTTACAATCGTTGCTACCGTAAAACTTGATGAACGTGGTGACTCCTATTTTGGCATGGCTTTTGGAAAGAAATTTCTAAGTTTTATGTACTGAAAGTTGGCACTAAAATTGCACTGCACATAGGGGACTGGTCATGAGATATATGCTAACTTCCCCGACAAAATCATCCGTCCAGAATTTGTTTGAAGTAAGTTTTCTTTTCAACTATCTACATGTTGACTTACCCAGCAATGTCAAATGAATTGTGTGGTATTTAAGCAACCAATTGTTATTCCCTTTTCTTACTATATTCCTACCTAATAACTTCTAGTTACCAATACACTTTTCTATCGCCCTGTTTTAACTAAATATTCCCTATACTCTCATTTCTATCAAAAAGCACCACTGACAAGGAGACTCCATAGGTGGAGAACAGGGATGCCAACAAGCAGAGGCGGGGCGAGCTAGAACCGCAAGCGACTCCAGCAGGCCTAGACTTCATCAGCAGCCTCGCCGATGATATGTTGACAGTCATCATCATCTCCCTCCTCCCAATCAAATGTGGGGCACGGACAACCGTCCTTTCCCGGCGGTGGTGCCCCCTATGGAAGTCCACCCCTCTCGACCTCATCGACACCCACGAGCTCTGCCATGGCTATCGCAAAAGCTGGGATGCGTTCTCCAAGATCCTCGGCAGTCACCTTGGCCCAACCAGAGGCCTTAGAATGGGAAATATCCATTCCAATGGCAGGGACCGAGCCAAGCTTGACGGCTGGTTCCGATCCCCCGCCCTAGATCAGCATGAGGAGTTGACTTTTGATCCCGGGCATATGCGCTCGCTACCAACGTCCGCGCTCCGCCTCGCGCCCATGCTGCAAGTCGCCACATTCAGGAACTGCCATCCCCCCTTAATGACACGCCCGCTCTTATTCTACCACGACTGAAGCACCTCGAGCTCGTCATCGTCTTCCTCTCAAACGGTGACATGGAGAGCCTACTCCGTGGCTATACTACACTCGAGTACCTTTGTCTTCAGGTGATCAATGGGTTGAGTACATTCCACATCATCTCCATGACTCTCTGGACTATTTATGTGTGTTGCTGGTTTGGGAGGAAGAGATCACAAGATGTGTACCACGGTATGGTCATTGAAGACACACCTGCACTTGAGAGATTACTTGTACTTGATCAAGTAGGTCCAACAAGAATCAATGCCATTTATGTGCCGAAATTGACAGTGATGGGATACTTGTCTGACAAATACTCTGAACTTGTTATTGGATCCACACCCGTTCAGGTGCAACAACCGCCTTCTACCTCTCCTTCTACAAATTAACATTATTTCTAATTTTGAAGATGTTTGTTCATCTGTCATTCAAAAAATGATTCCGACAAGCTTGACCACGAAACTGCGCATAGTGAAGGTCTTGGCACTAGATTCTATCGGCCACAGCCTGGAGCAAGTTGTCAGTTTCCTGAGATGCTTTTCGTGCCTGGAGAAGCTATATATAGAGGTGATGTTCCTTTCCTGTTAAATGTTAACCATAAGGGAGTTCAATTTGTGACACCTTTTTCCAAGTTTACAATGACAATGTACTATGATTTCTAAAGGATTGTTTTGGAGGATTTCAGTACATACATGTCTCCTTTTCCAAGTTTACAATGACAATGCTTGATCCATATGGTTACAATCCATATGCATTTCTCCTTTGGATTCATTTGTACTAGTTTTCTTAGGGAACTTTTCATCCACTCCAATATCTTGTGAAGATCGAAGATGGCATGTTAATGCCCATGTTAATCATGTCAGATCGAAGATGGGATGTTAGTGCATTTTACAAATCCTGCAAACCAAATAGGCTTGTGGTAGTGTTCAAAACTGCATCTAGGCACTAACATGTTTTCTTCTTTTGCAGATAAGATTAGGCCCAGTGGTGGATAATATGATACAATATCACAATCACGTCGAATGCCTAGATCTGCATCTCTGAGAAATTACTTTGAATTCCTACCGAGAGACCCTACCGGAGATTATATTCGCTAGGTTCTTTGTTGTTAGAGCAAGGGTGCTGAAGGTAATGAGGTTTGCCCTACATTTATTTCGCAAAAATGAATGGTTTGTTGATCAGCGCCGGCACCTACGGTAGAATGGAATAGGCTCCAAAAATGCTGAATTTCATTTTGGAACTTCAGATGGCAGAGTAATCGGAACTCATCGTGTCAACCCCATACATGACTTCTCAGTGGCTGACCCCTTTGGAAAAGTTGTGAGGTTTTAAAACCAAACTAAGAAGTGGTAACATTAGTTTGAACCTCTCTGATATCAATGTTCCGCGGATCAGTGCGAGCTTTTGCAGCTGTTGAGATGAATTTCATTTCTAATATCAGTTTGAACCTTGTAATCTTCGAATTTGAGCCATATAACTCTAGAATTTGAACCTTCTAATATTTCGAGCTTTTGTGGTACAATCGTTGGAATGGCATCGTATGAGACTCGTATATTGGTAGCACTATTTTGACCTCAATATGCAAGGGTCTTAGATTTGATTTTATTAACCATTCTCAAATATGTTTACCTTGTCGATCTCACAGCACACGCTCTGTATAGCTAACTTGACTGCGATCTTCGACATTATTGCACACAATTGGTTTCTTCCATTGTGTGCCCTGTAGAGCGCAGAATTAATTATCACACTGGAGTGTCCATCATCACCCTTCTGTGTAACTTTGACCTCATCACCGACGGGTAAACTTATGACCGAAGTCAATCCACACACTTCGTTTTTACAAAGCTTTTTGCCAATAAACGCCCACGATTTGTCCCTCTTCTAGCCGACATGTGGAAAACCAAGCCAGGCGGGAAGCTTGCACGGTAAACTACGCGGTAGCATGGGAACAGGCTCACCGATGATTCATTTGGCGCCTCTTCAAGCCCACGCGTGGTCAAACTGTGGTGCGGTGTTGTCAAGCGTGCATTGGAATCCTCTGCTATGAACATCGTGACAAGACGTGATGATTACAGGCCGGCTGGCCCCCCACTTGTTACAGCTGCCATTTAAGCCTCTTGTGTCTCTTAAACCTTTCGATCGTGCCCCACCATTGCAAGAAGCACACCCACCATGACAAGTTCTTAGAGGGTATCCTGCGTGGATCCAATGGTGCTCCGAGCGGCTGCCAACGACGAGTAGCAGTTCACCATGCATGCCGTGGTGGACACCCACCAAAGGTTCACGGAGCTCTCGGTGGTGTACACCAACAACCCAGTCTGGGTGGAGCACTCCAACCACATCATGGAGTTGTTGCTTGCCGGGGAGAAGTACAAGGTGGTCGGCTTCGACCTCGAGTACACCCGCACTCATGCCGGGTCTCGTCCCAAGGTCGCCGTCGCCCATATGTGTGTGTGCAACCACATCCTCGTCTAACACTACTGCCTGGCCACAAGGCCTTGCGAGCGTTTCGCCAGGTTTGTCAATAGCCCCTGCTACATGTTCGCTATGGTGGACATCACCAATGATGTCAAGGTGTTCAAGAATTTGGGCATCGCCTGCTAGAAATCTTGTCGACATCCAGGGCCAATACAAGACCTGGGGCAGCAAGGAGCATGAGAAGGACTCACTGGTTCACCTCACCAAGGCCATCATCGACCCCTACTATAGAGACATGAAGGATTCCTGCAACAAGGACAAGCGTGCCTGGCACTCGGCATGAATGGAGAAACTTGACAAAGCTCACGCCGTGTACGCGGACAAGGAGGCGTGCACGTGCTACGACATGTATAGGCGGATCGTTGACATGAGGAAGTGCCTCCTTCACCAAAATGGCTAGGGATCCAGCCGGAAGCAGAGCAATGGCAAGCGTCATCACAACAAGAAGTAGATGATTAGATCCTCATTTCTCCTAGTTTAGTATGCATGTAATTGCTTACTTTGGTGTGTGAAAATGTTATGTGTGTAGTCACTTGTGTAATTGTATGCTTAATTTGGTTATGCAATGTTGTCCTTTTAAGTATATATATGTTGATGCTCTATACACAGAGCAAATCACATCGCACACGGACTAAACAATGGAACCCGTCGGTGATGATTTCATCAATCACTGACAATTGTATACCAGCAATCGTTTGCTCACAACACACCCGGCTTATTAACAGGAATCGTCTGTGTTGTTATCGGTCTTCCCACACATTTCCAATTACAGACCTGTTTGCTGCGTATCACACACATCTTTTGAACCGTTTCTATTCTCTTGGCTCAACGCAAACAGTTCATCCGAGTGAACTATATGCCATATATCGCACACACCTTCAACTAGCTGCCTGTTTTTGTTGTTCCTCCTCATTGCAAATAGTTCATCCGAGTGAACCATATGCTCTACATCGCACACGCCTTCATCTGGCAGCCCGTTTCTTTTGTTCACCCTCATCGCAAATAGTTAATTGAACTGAACCGTATGCCCTAAATCGCACACGCAACAAAAATCTGAACCGTGTTTCATGCATCCATCATCGCAAAACATTTTGCACCTTTTTTGATGGTTTTGTACACCACCACTTCTGATTATTGTATCGCACACAGTTTCGTTGAAGGGTCTCTGATCGTAGTGTCGCATTAGCAGCATCCTGCAGTAGTGTCTGTCAAATACATATTACTAACAGTCTGCGATGAGATTGACAGGATAAACAGAGATATATACAATCTGCTTAATTTAGTCCTTCTTCTTCTTGTTGTTGTTGTTGGATGGCCCCGCGACATCGTCTTGGCGAGGACACTTCTTGCCGCTGACCGTTGGCTTTTCATCTCCACCGCAATCGTCATCGTCGTTGCCGTCGTCCTCCTCCTCCTCCTCGTTCGACCATTCCTCATCATCATCATCGTCGTCCTCTTCTTCGTCCTCTTCTTCATCCTCTGGCGGCTTCTCGTCCGTCTGGTTGTCGTCTGACGACTCCGGAGGCGACGTCCCTTCCATGAATCAGATATAATCGAGGTCTGGGCTCGACGCCGGACTCATGGAAGATGAGCGGGATGATTCTGATGTTGGCCCATCATCAGGCTCCAAACTGCTGGCCGAATTGTCATCCTTGCTGTCGCTCGACATGGCTGTAGAGTGTCTGCCAGTGTGTAGCGCGGCCTGCCAGGGACGATGAAGATGGTGGCCACTTAAGCGGGGTATGCAGAGAAGACGAACTGCCAATCTAACCGATAATATAATCAACCGCAATTATTTGTACCCAGTGGCTCCAAATTCCCGGGATTGCGTAGGACTCCTATTAGCTATTTGGCTAATTTCCTTTTTCAGGACAAAAACAAGGAACGAGTTTTGGGATTACGCACCGGTAACAGTACGAATGGAGTAGGAGAGTTTGCAAGCAATACATTGAGCTTTTCTTATTGATAAAGCCAGTAATAATCAAACTAGAAAGGAAAAGAAAAAAGACAAAGAAAAATATCTGCACGAATCTTCGCGTAACATCAATGGCATAGGACATAGATGTGCATTAATTAGAGCACATCTAGATGTGCTTTGGCAATACTGTCAAACAAAACCCCTAATCATCATTGCAAACAGTGCATAGAACATGGCCAATGCGACAACCACACTACACATGCTAGTTCCTTCTTGTCTCTTGCTTTCACCTGTTGCATGTGATTGATTCTTTCTTGCTTCATCGTACTGATTGTACATTCCAGATCAGCCAGTTTCTTCTTCAGCTTTATGTTATCTTCTCTGAGCTTGGTGATAACACTCCGAGCCCCGCCATGCCATTCCTCATCCAGCCAGTTAACAAACGCACAAGCCTCATATCCCTGCCAATGTTAAATAGTATTCAGGATGAGCGGTGGCATTAACTCAAGTAAAATGATGAACTTAGCACTAACCTCTAAGGGGCAACTAAGAAACCGCCTGCCAATGTCAAATCCCCACGTGCATACACGTTGAGCGGGAGTGTGCCCGTGCACACAACTCAGCTTTTGGTACTTCTCGGTGGCGCAAAACTCGGAGTCAAACTCGTGTTGCGGGAGTCTGGAGTCATGCTATGGATCTGGCGGCAGATCACTTTCCTGGGGGGGGGGCAGTTCATTCAGGACGGATTCAGCAAGGAGCTACTTTTGACATGCTAAAAAAGATCGGGATAGATTGTAACCTGACAGGACGATCCGGATCCGTAGTACACCTGCCTTCTGATGACCTTAGGCAAGCGCTCGGCGGCGACCACCGTCGTGGCGGCTACACGAGCAGGAGCAGCTGCACCGAAACCATCAGCACCACTTGTCCGCTTTCCCCCAATGTCAGCTCCACGCGAGGGAATTTGGAGGCTATGTAGGGATTTGCGGGAAATGGGGAAACTGTGGGGATAAGCTAACGGTCGGGAACTACTTATGGCACTATATGTTGGAGTATAGGGCACACTGTTTATACATGTTGTTTGTGTTAGGTATTACAACATCACACATGATTTCCGCACCAAGCCGTGTGAGAAGACAATGTAGGTGAGACACGGTTGCCATTACATAACCGTATGTGATGTACTACCCTATACATATAATTGAGTTACAGTGATACCGTGTAAACAGTCACTCTGCGGATATCCATAAAAAACAGCCGGTCTGCATAAAGAGATGGCGGTGGCGACCTATGCAGCAGCTACTGGAGAAGAGGTCAATCCTCGGTCGATGGGCGGTGGCGGCGTCATAGGAGGTCAATCCTCGGTCTGTGCCTGGAGATAGGAGGAGCTCAATCGTCGAGGTCGGCGGTGGCATGATTCGAGCACATTCATCACGGTCGATGGCGGGATAGTGGAGGTCGAACTTCAGACGGCAACCACACTAAGCTTTGCTCCTCGACCCTGCTGTCTCAGCATGCCGTCGCATCGTGCTTCTCTGTGTGCTGGGTGGAGGTCGCCGCGTGGCTAATTAATTAAGGTATTCTTTTTGAGAGTGGCTTAATTAAGGTATTCAATTCCTATGGGTAGTTTTGTACTAGTACTCTGCGTGTAAATTGACTGGCCATTAATTTTTGTCATTGCATGTCTGGATAACAATATGGAGCGCCCTTAGTAATTATGAAAATAAAGCCTTGTGATTTATGCACGCATCATGGGCAGCAGCTAATCAGTGTATTAATGTTGTTGTTTTGTTTTTAATTACCATTCGTGTGGTGCAGATGGAACGATCTCAATGGATGAAGGATCGGAAAACCGTAGATTTTATCAGTGGCGTGAAAGAGTTCATAAATTTGGCTGAAAGTACAAAGAGGAGAATTTGTGATGCGGATTACATCCTGTGTCCATGTACTGATTGTGCCAATACAGAGTTGCATGAAGTTGCAGATGTCTAGTGGCACTTAGTCTCTTGGGGATTCATGGATGGATATACACGTTGGACCTAACATGGTGAAGAGGAGGTCATGGATGAAGATACCCAGGGCTACGAGATGCCAAACCCCGATCGGTGTCACATGGATGTTGAATCTAACATTGGGGCAGAGGCGTCAAGCTACCAATGGAACACCGGAAAGCCGAAATGCCCACTGGAAAACCAAGACATCAACGCAGAGGACGACGATCTTGATATGCCAGATTTTGCTGCTATGATTGCAGATTTAGAGGGCCCAAAAAAGGATATGATTGGGTACAAGGATCTGCCAAACATTGATGCGGACTCCAAGAAAGAATCGTATCTAGGTTGCAAAAAGAAATACTCCAGGTTGAGTGCCACCCTGGCGCTTCTTATATTTAAAGCAGCAAACGGTCTATCAAACAAGGGCTTCACAGAGATGTTAGGTCTTTTCAAAGAAATTCTTCCAAAAGATAATGTGATCCCCAAAAGCACGAATGAAGCAAAGAAAATTGTTTGCCCATTGGAACTTGAAGTATAGAAGATACACGCTTGTGTGAATGATTGTATATTGTACCGTGGTGAGTACAAAGATTTGTGTTCATGTCCCGAATGCAAGCATGCACGATACAAGCGTAGGAGAGCAAAGGACAAGTACAAATTGCATGATGAGATCAAGACAGGAATCTTGTTCAAGGTTGTTTGGTACTTGCCTTTAATTCCAAGGTTGAGGCGTTTGTTTGCAAACCCTAGAGAGGCAAAGAGGTTGCGGTGGCATCGAGCGAATTGCAGATAAGTATATGAGGCACCCGAAAGATGGCGCTCAGTGGGAATTAATCGACAACAAGTTTGAAGACTTTGCCAAGGATCCTAGAAGTATAAGGCTCGGGGAGTGTGCTGACCGGATGAATCCTTTTGGCAATATGAGCACCAATCACAGCACATGGCCGGTGCTTCTGTGCATATATAACCTAGCTCCTTGGTTGTGTATGAAGAAAAAATATATTATGATGTCAATGATTATCCAAGGCCTGAAGCAACCTAGAAATGACATCGACATTTACTTTCATCTACTGGTAGAAGAACTGCTGACAGTGTGGATAGATGCACCTGCTGTAAAATGTTATGATGCTTATCGAAAGGAGATGTTCGATCTACATGCGATGCTGGTGCACACCATTCAAGATATGCCGGTATTAGGCAACACATCGGGGCAGAAAACAAAGGGAGATGTAGGATGTGTCACATGCATAGATAGACAGCTAGCAGAAGACTTCCCAAATCGCACAAAACCATGTATTTGCGTCATCGTAGGTTCTTACGAAAAAATCACCCATACCGAAAGATGAAAGCTGAATTTGATGGTACGACAGAGGTAGGTGTGGGCCCAAGACCCTATGATGGGGAGGTGGTCCACAACATGGCTAAAATATTTAATGTTGTGCTTGGCAAGAATCACGCTTTGACGGTGAAACAAACACCCAGACAAGTGTTTAAGAAGAAATCGATGTTCTAGAAATTACCTTACTGGGAGATTCTACATGTACGTCACTACATCGATGTCATGCACATAGAGAAAAACGTATGCAAAAGCATGCTTGGTACTCTGCTCAAGATTAAAGGTAAAAGAAAGGATGGTCAGGGCTCACGACTCGATATGCTTGTTGATCAATCAAAAGGCAAGAGTGAAGAAGAAGATGATGACAAATTCATCAAAGCTCGCCAGAGTTACAACTTTAGTTCAAAGGAAGCAACACATTTATTCACCTATTTGTTGTTAGTTAAGACACCCTCTTCCTACTCCGCGAACATCAGAAGTCTCATGGATGTGAGCTCAGGTAAAATGAAGTTGGGACACATGAAGTCACATGATTGCCACATAATGTTGACACAAATCCTCCCGATGGCCATTAGGAATCTGATGGACAAAGATATAAGGAACACACTCATTGAGCTCTGTGATTTATTCAACCAACTATGGCAGAAAGTTGTAGATCTTGAAGAGCTGGATCATATGCAAGATGATATTGCAAGCATATTGTCCAACCTAGAGATTTTTTTCCACCGTCATTCTTTGATGTCATGGTCCATCTCACTGTGCACCTTGTCGACGATATAAAGTATTGTGGTCCTCTGTTTCTTCGCAACATGTATCCCTTCAAGCAGTTCATGGGAATATTGGAGCGCTTTTGTCGGAACCGAAACCATCCAGAGGCAAGCATCCTACAAGGTTATACCGCAGAGGAGGTGGTTGAGTTTTACACCGAATACATGAAACAACGACCTATAGGTTTGCCCCTCTCTCGCCACGAGGGAAGGCTGAAAGGTAAGCCGGTCCTTGCTGGCACGCAAATGGCTGCACCCGAAGAATTGACAGAGAAAGCCCATTTGACGGTACTGCTTAACAACCCAGTTCTCAGCGCTTATGCCGAAGAACACTTGGCGGAGATACACCAAAGCTTCTTACCAATGGTGCCTTCATCAGATGTGGAGATGAAGGAGCACACTAAGAACTATGTCGGATGGTTGAAGAAGCGTTTGGCACAAGGATCCATCGATGACATTGCTATGTGGTTGGCACAAAAGCCATCACCTACGGTGTTTACGTATCAAGCATATGACATAAATGGATACATGTTCTACACTGAGGAACGTGATGAGAAGACCTCATATCAGAACAACTCTATTTGAATAGAATGCATGACTATAGATGAAGATGGTAAAAGGGTATACTATGGAACCATCAAAGAGATTTGGGAGCATGACTATGTGAAAGTTAAGGTGGCATTATTCAGGTGCTCATGGATCCCTCTTGGTCAAGTAAAGGTTGATGATTATAGGAAGACCTGTGTTAACAGGACAGCGATGGCATATCACGTGGACCCGTTCATTCTTGCCAGTGATGCTACCCAGATTTTCTTTACGGAAGACCCTTTGCATAAGAACTGCCATGTAGTGATGCATGGGAAGAGGAGCGTACTGGGTGTCGACGATGTTGTCGATGAGGACGAGTACGATGAATATGATGAATATGATGAGTTGCCAGCCAAGGGATCATGCACCCGTGTAACAGAGAAGGTAAAATCATCTAAAAATCCAAGTTCATTCGGGGTCAACTAATGATCCTAGTTCCCCCTTGTACATGGGAATTAAGCCATAAGACTGGTCTTTATGCCTACCCTGCAACTTATCTCGTTCAATTTAGAACTATCACATGTACTGAATTTGCGAGTTATGCCCGATTTTCTGGTGATGTAAGAACCGTTAATATGTTGACCTTGATAAGCTGTCAGCTGAGGAAATGAATATGAACTATTTTTGTTGTTATTATTATTATATCATAGAGGTAGCACACTCAATTGATCTCACTACAGTATGTGTGAACATAAATATGCAATCTGGTTTGCGAATAGCACACGGTTCGTTGATGAAAGCCGTGTGCTGACCAAACCCCGCCCATGATCTGAGTCGTGCTTTCTGATTGGCCAGAACCCAAACCCCACGGATCATACGTCTGCATCGTTGGATGCTCCCAGATCGAACGACAGTCCACATCCCTTTCGACAGCACATGCAGTTCTGGTTGTAATTTTATTTTTATGCACAAAATGCACGTTAAACTCAAAAAATGTCTTAGATATAGCTAACGATAGCCGAAATGAGCCAGAAAGTAGGACCCATGGTATAATGGTGATTGCATACCATGGAAATTTATATGAGGCCAAACGATCAAGTCAATGGCCACAGGAGTTTAAATTGACAAGTCTCCTTTTGGAAACCATGATCCTTCATGTGAGATGTGATACGTATCTGTCGTATCTATAATTTTTTATTGTTCCATGCCAATATTACACAACTTTCATATACTTTTGGTAACTTTTTATACTATTTTTGGGACTAACATATTGATCCGGTGCCCAGTGCCAGTTCCTGTTTGTTGCATGTTTTTTGTTTCATAAAAAATCCATATCAAACGGAGTCCAAACGGGATAAAAACGGACGGAGATTTATTTTGGAATATTTCTGAATTTTGGGAAGTGGAATCAACGCGAGACGATGTTTGAGGGGCCCACGAGGTAGGGGGCGCGCCCCGGGGGGTGGGCGTGCCCCTGACCCTCGTGGACACCCACTAAGGCGGTTGTTGTCCTTCTTTCACTGCAAGAAAGCTAATATCCGGGGGAAAATCATGTTGAAGGCTTCAATCAAATTGGAGTTACGGATCTCCGGGAATATAAGGAAAGGTGAAAGGGCAGAGTCTCGGAACACAGAAACAGAGAGAGACAGAGAGACAAATCCAATCTCGGAGGGGCTCTCGCCCCTCCCACGCCATGGAGACTATGGACCAGAGTGGAAACCCTTCTCCCACCTAGGGAGAAGGTCAAGGAAGAAGAAGAAGACAAGGGGCTCTCTCCCCCTCTCTCCAGGTGGCGCCGGACGCTGCCGGGGCCATCATCATCACTGCGGTCTACACCAACACCTTCGTCATCCTCACCAACATCTCCATCACCTTCCCCCATCTATCTATCTACAGCGGTCCACTCTCCCGCAACCCGCTGTACTCTCTACTTGAACATGGTGCTTTATGCTTCATATTATTATCCAATGATGTGTTGCTATCTTATGATGTCTGAGTAGATTTTTGTTGTCCTATCTGTAATTAGTGAATTGCTATGATTCGTTTAATTTGCTTGTGGTTATGTTGCTGACCTTTGGTGCCCATCATATGAGCGCGTGTGTGTATCACACCATAGGGTTAGTTGTATGTTGATAGGACTATGTATTGAAGGGCAAGAGAGACAGTAGCTTCAACCTAGCATAGAAATTGATGCATACGGGATTGAAGGGGGACCAATATATCTTAATGCTATGGTTGGGTCTTACCTTAATGAATGTTAGTAGTTGTGGATGCTTGCTAATAGTTCCAATCATAAGTGCACAGAATTCCAAGTCAGGGATGACATGCTAGTAGTGGCCTCTCCCACATAAAACTTGTTATCGGTCTATTAAAGTAGTCAATTTCTTAGGGACAATTTCACAACTCCTACCACCAATTTTCCACACTCTCTATACTAACTTTATTGTTTCTTTATCTAAACAGCCCCTAGTTTTTATTTACGTGATCTTTATATTCTTGCAGACCTATCCAACAACACCTACAAAGTCCTTCTAGTTTCATATTTGTTCTAGGTAAAGTGAACATTAAGCATGCGTAGAGTTGTATCGGTGGTCGATAGAACTTGAGGGAATATTTGTTTTACCTTTAGTTCCTCATTGGGTTCGACACTCTTACTTATCAAAAGAGGCTACAATTGATCCCCTATACTTGTGAGTTATCAAGATGCTCCGGTTTGGAAGGAGCGATCATCAAAACTTGTGCCAAACTTTACCAATTTTTTTCCATGGGGTCGTGATAGCACGCCACGGGCACACATCGATTTTGATGATGTCCGGACTCCATCTAAATTTCCTGTAATTAAAATACAAACTAGGCCTACACCAGTAGCCGCACCTCACGGCCGACATGTTTGAAACTTCTTCTTGCTTCTCGAACAGACGGATGAAAACTTGCAAAGCAACGCACAAATGATCTGTACACCTTCTTTGCTAGGCTGGTCGTAATGGGATATCATAGCTAGTATCATGCATGCCAACTAGGCACTTTTGATAAGCTGTCATATAATTAAATGAAGAAAGGGAGGGTTAAGTATCATATCATGAAACCGTATCATAATAAATGCTATGCTACTATGTGTCATGCATGACAATAAATAAAGTACTACATGATACTAATTTCTATGATGCATGACAATAAACCGTATCATAATAAATGCTATGCTACTATGTGTCATGCATGATAATAAATGCTATTCTACTGATGTATTCTTTGGAGAGTAATTTTGAAAGGTTCCGAAAAAAGAGTACCTGAACAGATGTCCGTATGGATTTGTACTGAACATGTTTTCACAGACTAGACTTTCTCTATTTTTCGCATGGTTTTCCTCGTAAAACAGAGTACTTGTACTGATTTATGTGTTTGCTTGTACTGATGTATTTTTCATAGAGTATTTTTAATACGGTGAAACCATTTGTGTTTTTCTTCGTTTTGAAAATAGAGTACCCAAATTGATCTCCGCATGGATTTGTACAGAGCTTGTTTTCACGGACCAAAGCACATTTTTTTTATAAAACATGCTATCTTTTTTCTAACCGTCATACTGTATTTTATTGAACCTCCCAATGGCCTCAGTTGAACTATTAGGGTTTTTTCTGACTATATTCAACCGGTGTGATGCCTTACATTACCTAGTTAAATATTTTTTATAGAAGGGAACATTGTTATGGGCTATGTGTATACATTGCTTTACTTTGTGACCCCTTGAACCGATGCATGTCCACCCCTTAAACCAATGCATGTTCATGAGAGAAGTGATGTTGTTTTGCAAGGTGGACTTTCAATATAACTAGCAACAAGTTGGCACCATGTTCACTATAGCAGCCCTTTGAGGAAAAATTTCACGGTAGAAAATTGTTCACTACAGCAGCCCATCCGGGAGTAGTATATACATTTTTTATGTTTACATTGCCATGCATAGAAGGTCTACTGCAGCAGCTATGCAATAGGAAGGAAACTTTCACCAAAATACTGAGAACAAAATGCTTCGTGTGGAAATTCCATTAGGTACCAAACAACAGTTCTCCAACAATGCAAGAGTCCATAGAGCATTTTGTTCAAGATTTCATATATGCACTTGATTTTATATATGAGAACAAAATGCTTCAAGAGTAGAGAAAGTTCATAGAGTATATCTCTTAGTTCAAAACACACACTATAATACTAGAACTACTGAGAGTTCTCCAACAATACTTTATGAATAGGTCTAGGAGTTCATCGAGTTCTTAGTCCAGGAATACTTTATGAACATGTCCAAGAGTTCATAGAGTTCTCAGTTCAAAGTTACCAAACTGTAGTACTAAGGCCAATAAAGCATTGGAGTTGTTCAGAAGCAGCCTGGGCACAAGTCCAAAAAAGTTTATACAATATATCCCTCATTTTGAACTACTATCACAAAAATCGGACATAACTGGATGGAGGGACTTGCTTCAACCATAACTTCTATGTTGTCTCCTTTCTTATCAAACGAACAGACTGATTGTACATAGGGCTTCATTGGAAATAAACCAACATGCCCTCCAGTCTGCGAGCGGGTTGGACTAGCTCCCAGGGGCCCATTCGACGCCAGTTGCTCCCTGCATTTAATCATAACAAGTCATGAGTTCCCATAACAAGTTCAAACACATTCTAAGTGACTTGCACAATCGGTTTCATATTTGTGTAACCAAGCAAGTTCATGTGTAGTAACATTAGAAATTCCCAAAGAAACCTAAAAAGATTTCTACACTTTGAAATACTTCATTTTTACTTCCCAAATACTTCATTTATTTTGAAATATGAACTTCTACATTTATTTCCTTAGAACTTGTTATCTTTTCCCAATGAATTCCATGGGTTTTGTGTATCATTATTTTTGTTTATCTTGTTTTCTATTTTTCTATGAACTTATAGGGTTATACATGTTGAACTCATAGACCAGCGGCACTTGGAGGCAGAGCGTAGGCGGCGGCGGTGCGCTGAACTACGCCGAACATTTTTTCTGCACTAGATAGTGTGTCTGACATGCTGCCAAGGTCCCACACATGTTTTGCTAGAACAAGTTGAACTGAATATCTTTCATTTTGAACTTTGAGAGAAGCTATAACTACTGTTGCCCAAATGTGAACATAATTTTAAGTTTTCCAAGAATATACCTTCTGTTCTTGTTTGTTGACGAGCACGCCGCCCCTACTCCCGCAGACTGACGGGCACTGGCGAAGTGGAGTTGAAGGAGCGAGGATCACCTTGCTTCCCATTCAATTGAGGATTCATGTGACACTTGCTTCCCATTTTCATCAGTAATAGTACTAGTACGACTCAACAATAATTTTAGAATTGTAGACGGCATCCTTGTCGGTACGACTCATCAGTACTAGTGCTCTTTTTTCCAAAAAATTGTGTGTTAGAATAGAAGCAATTTTTCTATATGGATGTTACTTTTTAACATTAAGAATATTACTGATCAGTAATAGTATTTGTGTAGGTCGTACTAATCAGTACTGCTACTTGTCGTACTGGTGAGCACTAGTACTGATCTAGCTAACACAGGACGACTGGGAAGTAGACGAACTGAAACACATTCAAAAGTTGAACTAAAGAAAATTGAATTTCCCCTCACAAATATCAGATATCTGATGCAAAGCATAGTGGACTTATGTTCTTGTGTACTTTGAACTCTTAAAGTTTTGAAAATTGAACCTTTTTCCTTTGTGTACTTTGAACTCTTAATGTAAGTTGGAGACAAATACCTTCTGTGTTGTGTACTGGGAAGAGAAGAGGCTCTATTTTTCGTGCTAAACTGCTGCTTTTTTTGATTGACATAGGACGACTGGGAAGTAGACGAACTGAAACACATTCAAAAGTTGAACTGAAGAAAATTGAAGTTCCCCTCACAAATATCAGATATCTGACGCAAAGCATAGGGGACTTATGTTCTTGTGTACTTTGAACTCTTAAAGTTTTGAAAATTGAGAAGAGCATGGCGATCATAACCAAAACTTCAAACGGATTTAGGAGTGGGCATTTACTAAGCAGATTGATGGAGTTGGCCGAAGCACCGATACCATCCTGGTCGTACCAGACCAGGGCATCCATCCTCCTGTGTATGAGCATGCCCGTCCCCCACTGGAACCACGGCAAGGCAGTGAGCTCGACAAGATGCGACACCAGGGGGGCTCGGTTTGCGAGATGATGTAGCGGCGGAGACCTGTCTGGGAGGTGGGACTGGACTGGCGTAGTGGCCTTAATCACCACCAACCTGATACCTGTTTATTTCACCATACTCCATGAAGAACTCAGATTCGAGGTCTGAAAAGGAAGGATCAACCGCATATCAATAGCATAAGTTCAGAGTGCTAGATGGTGTTAACATACTGATCTACCACTGATGGTAAAAATATTTTTTGAGAAGAAAATATTGATGTTGATTGCCTAAAATATACATTTAGTTATATTGATTGCTTCTACAAAGTGATATTGATTGGCAAAAAGGACAGATCACAGAATCAGAAGACACACACACATCTAGAAAATCACTCAACACACCTTTCTTTTGCATGTGTTGGATTTGGACTGAATGAATTACGAAGAGATTGAACATTGGTACATTAAACAGTAATCTTTTTGTCATATCTACCTACAAGCCAAAGGTGCAAATGTCGAATCGTCAACAAGGAAAAATAATTGAAAAGCAAAAGCATAACCTGTTCTACCATGCATCATGGTTTACCCTAGTTTTGGCGCTAATTTTGAAGCACTAACACAAGAACTGGCCGAACTGCAAAGTACAGTAGCAATTGAGAAAAAATCAAAAAAAAACTTCTACATGGCTTCTTTTTAACTCCCGATTTTTCCCAGTAAAGAAAATTTAGACAATCCATCAAACTTACTCGCCTCTTGAGTATGAACTTTTTAGATTTTGATCGGTGAACTTACCAACCACCAAAAACACCAGAATACATGCTAACTCAAAAAAATAGAATACATGTACTATTATAATTACAAAGCACTGTTACACTTACAATACACACATGTACCACACAGCAGTGTGTATTTGTATTGTCCATAACAACGAATTAACCAAAAACAACTAATTTATGAAGGAAACAATTTTTGAACTTGGTTTGAGCTTCATTTCTCAGATTTTTGAACTCCTGTTGTAGGTATACTTGAACTTGCGTGACACATTTTATTCTGTTGAAAAGCAGCTGATTTTTGAACTCCTGCGGCTAACATACCTGATTTATTTCAGTGAAGGGCTATCACCATGTTGTCGACAAAACACTGCTTGATTTATTTCAACGGCCTGGAGTGGTGGCTGTGAACGACCAGGGTGCTCCGGCGGCAAAGCCCCACCGGGAGATGGCGATGCAAGCAAGAGGTCGGGAAGCAGTGGTGCCAGTGGTCGGGGTCGTCCTATGCTCATGGCAGAACTGTACAGGAAGTTGATTTCTCACCCAACCATAATTTTTTCCTTTTTGGAATCCATTGAACTGAAAAAAGCTACAATGTGAGCTGAAAGTATGAAAACAACATATCTCTGAAAGAATAAAGAACTAGCTTTAACATATCTATGAAAGAATACACCTCTGAGGAACTAGCTTTGAACATATCTCTGAAAGAATAGAGAGCATGGAAAGTTCAACGAAAGAATAAGCAAAAGGCACACTAGTACGCAGTAGTACGAGTCTAGTCTTGTACGTGCTAGTATTAGATTTGAATAGTAGCTAGAATTGAAGTTCAAGTAACCATGGTACACACATCATACAGTTTCAGTCATGTACGCACACACTGTAATAGTAGCTGCAATTAAGGTTCAGGTAACCATGGCACACACATCATACAGTTTCAGTCATGTACCCACACACTGTAATAGTAGCTGCAATTAAAGTTCTAATAACCACGGCACCCATAACAGAACAAGAATCCGGCTAGTAGCTAGGCAAGTAAGGAAATGTGCTTGCCTAGGCAGGTGGCCATCAGCACGCATAAATCAAGGCC
The DNA here is from genome assembly GCF_018294505.1 of Triticum aestivum. Taxonomy (NCBI): domain Eukaryota; kingdom Viridiplantae; phylum Streptophyta; class Magnoliopsida; order Poales; family Poaceae; genus Triticum; species Triticum aestivum. The sequence goes on along the minus strand of NC_057807.1, from coordinate 213,520,859 downwards.
ATCAGTTCAAGCATTGTGTGGCCAGCAAGAAATGTGCTTGAATCTTAGCTGAAATTTGTACAGGGATCTAAACTTACCTGAACTCATTTTACATGGATTTGCACGGTTGGCCAGTGATGAACGCAGGGCAAGCAGAGGCAGAGGAGGACCGCTGGATGTTGTCGCCATTGCCATCCTGCTCGAGTGGTGGATGGCGCTGGTTCAGGGGTGCAGGGGAGCAAGCCTCTAGGGGCGCTCGCGCTCGGACACGTCGGGAGTGCCGCGGTCGGTGGCAAGGACCGGCCATCAACAGGGAGCAGCAGCTCCCCTTTTCCCTCGGCGAATCTTGGATCCACCACCATGGCTAGTCTCGGGACATAGTTGGCGCAGGAGGCAGCGGTGGCCAGTTGTGCACGAAGACCGGCGGCGCTCGGAGGTAGGTGGTGGCGCACGGAGGCAGGGGTAGATGGCGGCACACTAAGGGAGGGAGGTCGTGGAAGCAGCGCGCTGGGGCAGTGGGCAGACATCGGCGTGCTGACGTAGTGACTGGCCGAGGCGCGCTGGGGAGGGGGGAGGCGGCGGCGCAACGCAGGTGGCCGATGGCTGTGTGCTCGGCGAGGGGCACGATGGCGGCGCGCTCGGGGTGGTGGGATCGGGTTGGGGGAATTGTCCGGGACAAGGGGTCCGGGACAAGAGGAGGCGAGCCCGTCGGCGGGGAGGCATGCAGACGGCCAGCCGGCGGCAGCGCGTGGGTCGGAGGAGCGACCCGTCACGGCGCTGCAGGCTCCCTCGCTTCGGCTGCCGCCGTCGCTCGCTTGCCCACGACGACTGCCTCCGGCGGTAGGAGGCGGGCTGGGGAGTTTCTACTATAGTCAGCGCATCGCGTCCTTATAGAGACCGATGGTAACAAAGAATAGTCCAGTTCTATATGCACATACACACACACTACTCTATGATACTATATATATATATATATATATATATATATATATATATATATATATATGCACTATGAAGGTACGTACGTAGTATCATATAGTATCATATGCATGATAATATAGTATATGATACTTTCCCACTATGCAAGGCTGGCCAAAGTAGTGGTATCATAGCCGAGGGTATCATCCACTCGGAAAATATAGCAAGTATGCTGATGTGTGGCTAAGAATTAAATATAGTGAGGGTTAGAGTAACATATACGATAGATACCGCATGTTAAATATGATGCTAATTTGTGTCATGCATGGCAGTAAATATGATCTATGATATTATATATACTATATGTATTATACTATGCGTTATATATACGGCCGGTCTATTATGCTAATATTAACAGAATAACTATTCTGATAACACTTCCGCACTGCACGCTCAACACGAGGGCACTGCACTTTCTCTAGCAAAGGCACTGTAGTGCATACACTAGTGACCTTCGCATCGGAAAAAACTGCATGCAGTGTTTTTTTGATACCGTTTTCGCTCTAGTTTTTTAACCATTTGTCAGAACGAGGCGTATAATATACCATTGGAAAACTATGGATTAGACGCAACTTCGCCATGTTGAACACTTTTCGAGATTCCTCGCGGTTTAAGAGCAGTTTCAAAACGGTGGGCGCCCAACAAGTAGCAGCGAGCGTATTTTCGCGTTTATTCGCAAACCGCTTACCGGAATGAAGCAAATGATATGCCGTTGGAAAGATATCGTCGGGGCGCAACTTTTTCGTATGTATTACATTCTCAAATTCGTAACGGTTTAAGAGAATTTTCAAATTTACTTAATCGCGGAATTCTGTTTTTCAAAATTTTGTAAATTTTTTGTACTGCTTTCGCTTCAGTTTTTTAACCGTTTGTTGAAACAGATAGTGTGATATGCCCTTGGAAAGCTATGGACGATGCGCAACTTTCATATGTATAAATTATTTTGAGATTCCTTACAATTTTAAGTTAATTTTAAAAATCATGCGACGGACGATGAGTAACAGCGGTCGTTTTTTCGCGATTTTTTACAATCCGCTGATCGGAATGATTCAAATGATACGCCGTTGGAAAGTTATCGATGAGACGTAACTTTTTCATTTAGAACACACTCTCTAATTCCATACGGTTTAAGAGCAGTTTTAATTCTACCGAAATACGGTACTCTGTTTTTTCGCGACACTAAAATCGATGAGTAGACCGCATCAGACAGAAAACCGCACTGCTTCGGACAGAAAACCGCACTGTATGAGACAGTCAAGCGCACTACATTTTTTAAATGCATTTTTGTTTCAAATGTAGTGTACTAAAAAGTCCTTCATATTGCACTTCTTTCAAGATCAAAGTGCACTGCATTTGCATGTTTTTTTAAATGCATTTTTAGACCAAAGTGCATCGCATTTGCATTTTTTTGTAAATTCAATTTTGTTTTAGATGAAGTGTACCAAAAAGTTCTTCGTTGTGGATTTTTTTGCAAGACCAAAGGCACTGCATTTGCATGTTTTAAATGTTTTTTTCTTCGTAGTGGACTTTTTTACAAGACCAAAGCGCACTGCATTTGCATGTCTTAAATGCATTTTTGTTCTAAATGGTGTACAATTCCTCCAAAAATAATAAAAGGTGAACTCCTCTATACATTTTTTTACAAAGTGAACTCCTTTGTTTTGCAAAGTGCACCGCAAAGATTTTCTTAATGAGCTGCATCGATTTTAACAAATAATACACCATGTCCTTACAAATTTGCAAAAAACAATTCCTCCAAAAATAATAAAAAGTGAACTCCTCTATACATTTTTTTTAGAAAGTGAACTCCTTTGTTTTGCAAAGTGCGCCGCAAAGGTTTTCTTACTGGCCTGCATCGATTTTTAACAAATATACACCATGTCCTTACAAATTTGCAAAAAACAATTCCTCCAAAATAAATAAAAAGTGAACTCCTCTATAGTTTTTTTTACAAAGTGAACTCCTTTGTTTTGCAAAGTGCACCGCAAAGGTTTTCTTAGTGAGCTGCATCTTTTTTAACAGATTATGAACTAGTCCATACAATATTGCAAAAACAACACCTCCAAAAAGAATAAAACGTGAACTCCTTGGTACAATTTTTTTCACAAAGTGATCCACATAGACAAAGGGAACCTGCACGGCACAAGTGATTGTGATGGAGTTTTTAGAAGGGCAAGTGGTGACCAAGATGATATTCATAGTGGAACTTGATATGGTCATGGAAGAGTCTTTGGTGATATAGTCTTGAAGCAATGAAGGGAAATGAAGAGTTCATTGTGGCTTTCAATAAACCAAGATGGAGCTTCGAGTAAAGATGTTGGTTGACCAAGATGAAGCTCGAAGATTATATCTAAGTGGTCAACTCTCAAAGCACAAACATTGTACCACATGAGATCAAGTGATCTAATGGTATGGTAAGTAATTGTGAATTGTGCTTTGTTACCTAACCCATGCTATGTGTTTGGTATGTCTATGTGGGTTAGGCGTTTCTCATGGGCTTGCATCAAAAGGAAAGATCACAAGTAGCCTATGTGTGGATGACATCAAGTGGTGATGGTCATCGGGTTCGAGGAGTCCAAGTGCAAGATGAGAAGCCGGAGGTTATATGCTTTGAAGCTTGCGGTCCACATCATGATAATGCTCATGTGAAGATGGGCTTAAGTTAAGGCTTCCCTCATTGCAATATGAGGAATCAATTCAAGCATCTTCACCAAGTGGCTGTGGACAAGAAAGGGATTCCAACTTGAGACAAGCATTGGAGTCATCACCAAGCTCAAGTTTAATATGCAAGGCAAAGGTATACCTTAGCTAGGTTTTCCTAGTTTTGCCGGTCTCATGGTGCTTGGAGGGAGACCAGATTATAGGTTTGATAGCCGTACTATCAAGAGGGACTCTTGGGCAAGTAGCTTGATCATGTCGCATGTAGAGAGCTCAAACCTTTGCATTACTTGCATCATTATTTATTGTTGATCTTGGGTGGTTCTCTATATGAGGACCTTGGGCTTTTCCATAGCTTCAAAATGAGCCCAAGATCATCGAATTTGGAGTCCGTATGCCAAAGTTATCTCTGTTTTAGTGGGCTGCTGCAGGCTGTTCTGGGTACCCCGTGGACACGGGGTTTTTGACCCCCGTGGGCACGGGGCCCCACGGGCTTGTACCGTGCGCACGGGACCCCGTGGGCATGGGGTCTAAACCCCCGTGGGCACGGGGTGTCCAGGAAGTGTCCGTTGGAGCCCCAACGGCTAGTTTTGGAAGTTGGGTATGAAAGAGCCCTTCCTCCCCACCGGTTTGGGGGTTGTTCATTCACATTCTAAACATCATTTTGTGCCTCTTACCACCTCTCCCAAACCCCTATCTCCCTTCTAAGTGAAGGGGGATTTGTGGATGGATCTTGGAGTCATTTGTTGATTTCCTCCATTGCATCCCCTCTCTTCAATCTCCCACTTTCTTGAGTTGCATCTTGTGAGATTGAGAGAGTGAGTTGAGCATTTGTTGCTTGACCTTGCATTGCTTTTGTTGCATTGGTTTGAGCTCCCTGCATTGATTTGTTCGTGTGAGAGCCCGTGAGTTTATTACTCTTGGAGGCTTCGCCTCCTAGACGGTTTGGTGATATATTGAGAAGATTGTGAAGAGGCCTATGTGGCCAAGGTTCCCCCGGAAGCTTCCTTTTGTGGTGTGCTCCGAGGAAGGGTGTTCAAGTGGCCTAGGTGGTCAAGTTCCTCTGGAAGCTCCCGTGGTTGTGGTGTGCTCCGGAGAGGTTTGTAAAGGTGTGGTGGTCGCCTTCAAGACCAACCCCGAGTGAACCGAGGCTCATCCGTTGGGGGTGACTCGAAAGGGAGAATACGGTGAGTCACTTGGTGACGCCCCCGAGTTTTGGATACGGCACCGCTCTAACGGAGATTAGCACTCTCACGAGTGTGAACTTCGGGATAAATCCGCGTCCCCGACTCACTTGTGGTTATCTCATACCCACACCCTTTACTTTTCACAATTCATACTTGCCCATATTGATATATCTTGTGATAGTTGAATTGCTTAGTTGTTCCTTCATTTTCATATCTTGTGATATAGTTTGTGCTTGCTAGTTTGCTTAATTGCCTATCTTGTTTAGCATAGGTTGTTGGTGCACTTAGTTGAGCCTAGCATATTTAGGATCTGTGCTTGAAAAGTATCCGTTAGTTTAATTCTGCATTAGGATAAAGCCAAATCCATAAAAGTTTTAAAACTCCTATTCACCCCCCTCTAGTCGTCATCTAGATCATTTCACCCTTCTTGCCCTTGCCCTTCTTGAAACTAGTGGTTTCACTAACCATCACCAATTGACGCTCCTTCTTGATTTCTACTTTCGCGGCGTCAAACATCGCGAATATTTCAAGGATCATCATATCTATCCCTGATATGTTATAGTTCATCACGAAGCTCTAGCAGCTTGGTGGCAATGACTTTGGAGAAACATCACTATCTCATCTGGAAGATTAACTCCCACTCGATTCAAGTGATTGTTGTACTCAGACAATCTGAGCACAAGCTCAACGATTGAGCTTTTATCCCTTAGTTTGCAGGCTAAGAAACTCGCCGGAGGTCTTATACCTCTTGACGTGGGCACGAGCCTGAAATCCTAATTTCAGCCCTCGAAACATCTCATATGTTCCGCGACATTTCGAAATCGTCTTCGGTGCATCAATTCTAAACCGTTTAACATTACTGAACTATCATGTAGTTATCAAAACGTGTATGTCAGATGTTCGCAACATCCACAGACGACGTTCGAGGTTCAGCACACCGAGCGGTGCATTAAGGACATAAGCCTTCTACGCAACAATGAAGACAATCCTTAGTTTACGGACCCAGTCCGCATAATTGCTACTATCAACTTTCAACTAAATTTTCTCTAGGAACATATCTAAAACAGTAGAACTAATGTGCGAGCTACGACATAATTTGCAAAAACCTTTTGACTATGTTCAGGATAATTAAGTTCATCTTATGAACTCCACTCAGATAGACATCCCTCTAGTCATCTAAGTGATACATGATCCTAGTCATCTAGGCCGTGTCCGATCATCACGTGAGACAGACTAGTCATCATTGGTGAACATCTTCATGTTGATCACATCCACTATACGACTCATGTTCGACCTTTCGGTCTCTTGTGTTCTGAGGCCATGTCTGTACATGCTAGGCTCGTCAAGTCAACCTAAGTGTTTCGCGTGTGTAAATCTGGCTTACACCCGTTGTATGTGAACGTTAGAATCTATCACACCCGATCATCACGTGGTCCTTCGAAACAACGAACTTTCGCAACGGTGCATAGTTAGGGGGAACACTTTCTTGAAATTATTATGAGGGATCATCTTATTTACTACCGTTGTTCTAAGCAAATAAGATGCATAAACATGATAAACATCACATGCAATCAAATAGTGACATGATATGGCCAATATCATTTTGCTCCTTTTGATCTCCATCTTCGGGGCTCAATGATCATCATCGTCACCGGCATGACACCATGATCTCCATCATCGTGTATCCATGAAGTTGTCTCGCCAACTATTACTTCTACTACTATGGCTAACGGTTTAGCAATGAGGTAAAGTAATTACATGGCGTTATTCAGTGACACGCAGGTCATACAATAAATAAAGACAACTCCTATGGCTCCTGCCGGTTGTCATACTCATTGACATGCAAGTCATGATTCCTATTACAAGAATATGATCAATCTCATACATCACATATATTTCATTCATCACATCCTTCTTGTCCATATCACATCACACGGCATATGCTGCAAAAACAAGTTAGACGTCCTCTAATTGTTGTTGCAAGTTTTTACGTGGCTGCTATGGGTTTCTAGCAAGAACGTTTCTTACCTACGCCAAAACCACAACATGATATGCCAATTGCTATTTACCCTTCATAAGGACCCTTTTCATCGAATCCGATCCGACTAAAGTGGGAGAGACTGGCACCCACTAGCCACCTTATGCAACAAGTGCATGTCAGTCGGTGGAACCTGTCTCACGTAAGCGTACGTGTAAGGTCGGTCTGGGCCGCTTCATCCCACAATACTGTCGAAATAAGATAGGACTAGTAACGGTAAGCATATTGAACAAAATCAACGCCCACAACAACTTGTGTTCTACTCGTGCATAGAATCTGCGCAATAGACCTAGCTCATGATGCCACTGTTGGGGAACGTAGCAGAAATTCAAAATTTTCTATGCATCACCAAGATCAATCTATGGAGATACTAGCAACGAGAGAGAGGGGAGTGCATCTTCATACCCTTGAAGATCACGATGCGGAAGCGTTACAAGAACGCGGCCGGTGGAGTCGTTCACGAAGCGATTCAGATCGCAGCCGAATCCGATCTAAGCACCGAAGAACGGTGCCTCCGCGTTCAACACACGTGTAGCCTGGTGACGTCTCTCGTGCCTTGATCCAGCAAGGAGAGAGGGAGAGGTTGGGGAAGACTCCGTCCAGCAGCAGCACAACGGCATGGTGGTGATGGAGGAGCGTGGCACTCCAGCAGGGCTTCGCCAAGCACTGCAAGAGACATTGCTTAATGTGTTACTCCGTTCTTATGAACTAAATACTCTAGATGCATGCTGGATAGCGGTCGATGTGTGGAGTAATAGTAGTAGATGCAGAATCATTTCGATCTACTTGTCGCGGATGTGATGCCTATATACATGATCATGCCTAGATATTCTCATAACTATGCACTTTTCTATCAATTGCTCGACAGTAATTTGTTCACCCACCATAATACTTATGCTATCTTGAGAGAAGCCACTAGTGAAACCTATGGCCCCGGGTCTATTTTCCATCATATAAGTTTCCGATCTGCTTTATTTTGCAATCTTTACTTTCCAATCTATATCATAAAAATACCAAAAATATTTATCTTATTATTATCTCTATCAGATCTCACTTTTGCAAGTGGCCGTGAAGGGATTGACAACCCCTTTATCGCGTTGGTTGCAAGGTTCTTAATTGTTTGTGTAGGTATGAGGGATTTGTGTGTAGCCTCCTACTGGATTGATACCTTGGTTCTCAAAAACTGAGGGAAATACTTACTCTACTTTGCTGCATCACCCTTTCCTCTTCAAGGGAAAAACCAGCGCATGCTTAAGAGGTAGCACTAACAAAGTGTGCAAGCTCCAGCGATCCATCTATGGACTGGTGCAAGCATCTCGGAGTTGGAATATACACTTTGATGAGGTGATCAAAGCATATGGTTTTATACAGAATTATGGTGAAGCCTGTATTTACAAGAAAGTAAGTGGGAGCTCTATAGCATTTTTGATATTATATGTGGATGACATATTGCTGACTGGAAATGATATAGAATTTCTGGATAGCATGAAAGGATATTTGAATAATAATTTTTCAATGAAAGACCTCGTCGAAGCTGCTTACATATTAGGCATCGAGATCTATAAAGATAGATCAAGACGCTTGAAAAGATTTTTCAATGAGTACATACCTTGACAAGATTTTGAAGGAGTTCAAAATGGATCAGTCAAAGAAGGAGTTATTTCCTGTATTGTAAGGTGTGAAGTTGAGTAAGACTCAAATCCCGACCAGAGCATAAGATAGAGAGAGAATGAAAGTCATTCCCTATGCCTCAGCCATAGGTTCTATAAAGTATGCCATGTTGTTTACCAGACCTATTGTGTACCTTGCCGTGAGTTTGGCAAGGGGGTACAATAGTAATCCAGGAGTAGATCACTGGACAGCGGTCAAAATTATCCTTAGAGGACTAAAGAAATATTTCTCGGTTATGGAGTTGATAAAGAATTCGTCATAAAGGGTTACGTCGATGCTAGCTTTGACACCGATTCAGATGACTATGAGTCTCAATCTGGATACATATTGAACGTGGGAGCAATTAGCTAAAGTAGCTCCACGTAGAGCATTGTAGACATAGAAATCTGCAAAATACATATGGATCTGAATGTGACAGACCTGCTGAGTAAACTTCTCTCAAAAGCAAAACATGATCACACCTTAGTACTCTTTGGGTGTTAATAACATGACGTTGTGAACTAGATTAATGACTCTAGTAAACTCTTTGGGTGTTGGTCACATGGCGATGTGAACTATGGATGTTAATCACATGGCGATGTGAACTAGATCATTGACTCTAGTGCAAGTGGGAGACTGAAGGAAATATGCCCTAAAGGCAATGATAAAGTTGTTATTTTATATTTCCTTATTCATGATAAAGGTTTATTATTCATGCTAGAATTCCATTGATCGGAAACATAAATACATGTGTAAATACATAAACAAATATCGTGTCCCTAGTAAGCCTCTACTAGACTAGCTCGTTGATCAAATATGGTTAAGGTTTCCTAATGTCACACCCTAGCTAGCTCATGCATTAGAGTGTTGCATCATGTCTATTCCATTCACCAGAAACTTGAAATGGGGATGACAGAAACCCCAGCCCCCTCTGAATCCAACTAGGTAATACTAAAAATATTTTCAATGAACCTGAAATGCCCTTCTAAAATGTCCATCATTTTTGTCTTGGTTCAGAACCTCTGCCAAAAGTGGTGCACAATTTTCTAGGTCCTCCTAAGGTCTTTGAATTAAATCATAAGTATTTGAATTTGGACATTTAAAATTTATAAAATATTTTAAATGTCCAAATAATCCTAAACTAAAATGTTCCATGTTGTTTATATCCTAAACAGTGGGCATGAGCAGTTTGGGGATTTTTGGAGTTGCTTAGGTATTTTTAGAAAGTCCACAAACTTACAGAAAAATAGAAAAGGAAAATCAATGAAAAGCAGAGGCTTACCTGGCGCCCACCTCGCAAGCCCACCTGCCGGCCCAGCCCAGCCACCGCTCCAGCGAGCTGCTTGGCTTGGCCAGGCAGGCAGCCAGGTGCTCGACGTCGGCACCAGAGCGTGCCACGCAGCTGCCCGACGCTCTGCTTCCTCCCCTCGCCGTTCTGCCGCCCTGGGTCGGTCACCCACTCCTCCCCCGACCTCACAGACACGCCCTCTCCTTCCCATCTCCTCTCCCTCGCTCTCCCGCACCATGGCCGACGCCACCGCAGCCGTACCATCGCCGTAGTCGCGCTCTCCGTCGTCCCCGCACCGCGCCACCGTGTCCAGGACCTCCGCCGCCCTCCGTTCCTTCGAGCAAGCCGAGCCCCGAGCACTCGCTTGCCCCGAAGCCACTGCACCGACCTCGTCCGACCCCGCCACTGCCGGAGATCCCTTTCGCCGTCGCCGCCGCACCAGCTCGTCCCCGACCATGCCGTGTGCTTCCTCGAGACCGCCGTGAGCCTAGCTACCTCCCCCCTTTCCTTTCTCGCTCTCATGCACCACAGTGAGCACACGAAACTTCACCACACGCGCCGCCGCCGAGCTCGTCACCGACGTGTCTCCGGCCAACCACCGGCCACACCACCGTGTCCAACACACTCACTGCATCCCCAGGAGCCCAACGCACCTCACCACGTGCCTCGCTGTGCCCCGTAGCTTCGGGTTCGACCTCACCCGAACTCCGGAGACCGCCAAGGTCGTCGCCGGCGATGTTTCCGACCACCCCGAGCTCAACCACCACCACCAAGCGCTGCGGCTTGTTCCCAGCTACACGTAGATGCCCTCCGCCGCTCATTTGGTTGCTGGAAAGCACTAATGCACTTCCACCGCCGCGTCTGGCCTCGCCGGCGGCTAAACGCCAGTGGGTTTGACCCCGTTGACTTGACTGGGTGGGCCTAGGTTGACTCCCCCTGAGTCTATGACAAGTGGGGCCCGTTCTGCTAATTAACTTAGATTAGCACTAACTAAATGTAGTTAGTTTAAATAACTACTGACACGCGGGACCCACTGGTCAGTTTGACCTGGACCAGCTCCGTTGACCACTGACGTCATCCTGACGTAATGCTGACGCAGTAAGTTATTTACTGGAATTATTTATACACAGGAAATTCCAGAAAATACCTCAAACTTCAAAAAATCATAGAAATTAATCTGTAGCTCCAAATGCAAAGTGTTATATATGAAAAATGATCAAAAAAATCCAATCTATCCATCTGTACTGGTTTCATGCATGTTTAATCAAGCTAACCTGCTGTTTAGTACAGAACAAGTTTAAGCACTTAAAAGGGCCACTTGTGAGTTTGAAACATGAACCTTTGGTTCAAAATAGTTCAAACCCATCTGGTCTTAGTTGCATTAGCCCAATACACTCATTTTGCCATGTTTCATGCATGCATCATATTGTTGCATATTGTTTGGTGATGATTGTGTATCGGTGCTCTCTGCGGCAGGTCCTGCCCCTGAGGAGTACCGTGATTACCCCAACAAAGAACAATACTAGTGCACTGACCCATCAGGCAAGCAACCAACCATTTGATCATATCGATACAATCCCATGTTCTCGCTCCTGCTCTCTTTTACTGCATTAAGACAACGCGATTCAAACTGCTGTGTGCTGCGGTAGTTGAACCCATTTCCTCTGCATGACATGTCATTGCCACAGTAACTAGATGAAACCCACTAGCATGTGTAGGAGTTGATTGAGCCATGTGTATGTGTTGTTCCTACCTTGCTATGCCTGCTATGCTTAGAGTCAAGTCAGGTCTGGTTCATCTGGGTGATGGGCTAGAGTGAAGTGATCGTGTCAGTATGAGAGTGATGTGTTGAACACGATTTGGTAAAGGTATCGATGAGAGGCCATGTAGGAGTACATGGTGGGTTGTTTCATTGAAGCCGTCCTTAAGCACCGAGATCTGTATGTGTGATTTAAGAATCAGCTACTACCATGCATTGGGCCCGAAACCAATGGACCCTCTCGACTTCTTATTCACCCTAGTCCTCTGTCCAGGAGTTGCAAGTAGTTTCTGGTGTTTGTAGCCTACTAGAGGCCGTGGACAGCGCTGACCGTGGGGTGGGCTGTGATGCGGTAGGTACGTGGCACGGTGTACCGGATGCCCGTTAGGTATCTCAGGAACCCTATTCACATCGTTCGGGGCCGTATGTGGAAACCTCGGCCGGACTCCCTGCGGATGGAACCTGAATAGGCGATAAACCTGGACTAGAGACTTAGGTGTTTAGGTAGGTCGTGGCCGACACCCACGTTGGGCTTCCGCTTGAAGGTTGCCGAGGACATGTCGTGTAAACGGCGGTAAGTGGTGAGAGCGTGTATGAAGAAGTACACCCCTGCATGGTTAACATCATCTATTCGAATAGCCGTGTCCGCGGTAAAGGACTACTTGGTTGCCTATACAGTTCATAGACAAGTAAATGGAAACTACTAAAAGCCTCAAGATAAGCGTGAGTGCCGAGGATGGCTCTTCCGTAGGAAGACGGAGGTGGATCCTCGGTAGTGTATTGAAGTGGGGAGTAGTGGACTCGAGTGCACAAAACCATTTCAAGTTGGAGTCTCGTAGGATAGCTTAGCCAAGAGTCAAAGCTGGCTTGCTGCAATAACCCCACCAACCCTTCTTGATAATGTGCATGTATGTAGGATCTGATGTAAGTCTTGCTGAGTACCTTTGTACTCATGTTGCTTTAATTTACATTTTACAGAAGATGCTACAACCCCTTCTGACGGGTTCTTCGTACACGTTGACATTGATGAGTAGACTGAGGCCCAGGTGGTGACCCTGAGCTTGTGAAGGACCATGTAGTATAGCTAGGCTTACCCAAGCCTCCTTTATTTTACTAGTTGTCTGTACTCAGACAAATTACTTCCGCTGTTGGCTTGTATGCTTGTATGACTTGAATGTGGGTCGTGTGACCCGTACTTGTGTATGCTATGTATGGCTCTCTGAGCCTTTAAGTAAAGTACTTGTGTTGTAGAGTCATGTTGTGATGCCTTTTGTATTTGCACATATCGAGCATATTGTGTGTATGATTGAAATGCTTGGTATGTGTGGGATCTGACTATCTAGTTGTTTATCTTTAGTAGCCTCTCTTACCGAGAAATGTCTCCTAGTGCTTCTACTGAGCCATGGTAGCTTGCTACCGCTCCGGAACACTTAGGCTGGCTGGCATGTGTCCTTCTTCGTTCCTGTGTATGTCCCTTCGGGGAAATGTCACGCGTTGAGTACCTGAGTCCTATTAGCCCGCTACAGCCCGGTTTACCGGAGTCCTGCTAGCCCAGTTCTACAGCCCGGATTCACTCGCTGATGACCGACACGTTCGATGCTGGGTCATGGATGTCTGTCCCTGTAAGTCTGTGCCACTTTGGGTTTACGACTAGCCATGTCAGCCCGGGCTCCTTATCATATGGATGCTAGCGACACTATCATATATGTGTGCCAAAAGGCGCAAACGATCCCGGGCAAAGGTAAGGCGACACCCGTGGGAATACCGTGCGTGAGGCCGGAAAGTGATATGAGGTGTTACATGCTAGATCGATGTGGCATTGAGTCGGGGTCCTGACAGCGTTGGCATCAGAGCCGGACTGCCTGTAGGTTCTCCAAGCCAAACTGGTCGATGTTGAGTCTAGAAATGCTTTAGTTATATGTAGGGGAATTGTTTGTGGGATGGTACATAAGGCTCTTTTTACTCCTTTACCTCATGGTATTCTGATCTGAGTCAGTCCATTCTTCCACCGAGGGTTAAGGATTAGGATCTCTTCTCTCTATTAGGTTCATGTGTTACTAATCAGTAGTACCTTATAGGTTTGATGATTACAAGCCTTGTTCAGTTCTACTACCCTGTTATGTTGTTAAGTTGGACCCAGAACCTTGATATGATATTGTTGAGTGTCTATGCAATTCTTTGTAAAATGTCTCAAAATCCTTTTTGAGCATTTACAGCCGTTATGCTGTCCAAATTCTGCTAGAAATTCTAATGCCTTTGCATTGTGGTTGTGCTTTCAGATGGCCACTCGTGCTCAAAACCAAGTGGTTCGCCTGACCCGGTGCCTCGATGTGCCCGGTCATATGGCTATGTTAGTCCGGGTAATGATCGAGACGGGCTACCGTTGGTATCCCAAATACACGGTCGAAGAGCAGTTCCGAGACTTTAATCAAAGCCAATATCTCTGCACTGTCAGGATATTTCCCTCTTATCCTGGATCTACCGAGCCCCTCCACTGTTCCTATGGACTCGGGGTTACTATTGAGATGGCTATGCAAGATGATGCCTATTCTATGATGGCCATCATGCGAGTCAGGACTGGCCAGCTTCGGAACACCGACTTCCGGTATATGCCAGCTTCACTCCCTAGAGCGCAGGGGTATCTCCAGGCTATCTATGCTGACTCCACACAGGAGGGCTCACTAACTCGCACCACTGCCGAGATGCTCGAGGATAAGGACCGAGAGAATCGGGCCTTGAGACTGGAGCTTTTCAACACCCGTGCTGATCATTGGGCCACCTTGACTCGGTTTGCACCGGCTGTGCAAGCTGGATATATGGATATGAGAGATTTGTATCCTGTTAGATCTGCTCTGCCGGCCATGATGGATTGGCGTGATGTGGGAGGCATCACCCCACCCCGTGGTCCCCACAGGCCACCGTTTGTTGGTCCAAGACCTCACCCTAGCCCCTATGTTCCACAGGCTCCTCAGGACCGTCTGTTCCCGGGTGCTCACGTTGAACTTCCAGGCTATGGAGGAGACTTCTATGAGGACTACTACGGAGATGTCTGAGTTAGTAGTAGTTTCACTAGTATTGTAATAGTTGTATTTCCACCGTCCTGCATGACCTATGGAATATGACTTAGTGTGTATCAATTCCGGAGGTGTAGAAAAAATAATGTATAGGAGCTTGGAATGCCCCCGATGAGATGTAATCTTCCTTTCACCGTAGTAGTACTTTGTTTGGTATTGTACTAAACCTTGTATGGTGTGTATGACGATGGAATAAAAGAAGCAGTTTCTGTATCTACCATGTCATACGGATGATCATCTTGCATTCCGAGTTATCCATTACATTCTACATTTCTATGTCAGTATCTTATCATCCTGGACTAAACCATTGTCTTGTTTTCCTAGGATGGTCAACACCCGCAACAACCCTGCTCCCCTAGAGCAGGCCGAAGGCAGCAGAGTTGGGGAAGCAAACCTGTCTCACCCTCCTTCTCTAGCCGAGGTTATGCTGGAGGCTGAGAGAAACAAGCGGGAGACCAACCGCTTGTTGGAGTGCATCAAGCAGAACACAGCACAGCATCAGAGGAATAACTTGGTGTCGCTCAACGACTTCATCAAGTTACATCCACCTACCTTCCACCACTCCGTTGAGCCCCTCGATGCCGATGACTGGCTTCGCAGTATTACTCATAAGCTACGTTCTGCACTCGTAGCTGAGGCTGATAAGGTCACCTTTGCTGCATATCATCTCGAAGGCCCCGCCAGTCTCTGGTGGGAGAACTATGAAGCCATGCGCCCAGCTGGCCATGTCACTACTTGGGCAGAATTTAGTGAGGCTTTCCGTGAACATCACATTCCGGAAGGTCTTATGGACCGTAAACGTGAGGAGTTCTGCAGTTTCACCCAAGGTCGACTCTCTGTGGACGCTTACAGCAGGGAGTTCGGTAACCTAGCACGCTATGCCACTGAAGAAGTTTCCACTAATGCCAAGAAGCAGGCAAGGTTCCGCAAGGGACATAGCCCCGATCTTCGCCGAGATCTCCGTCTACATGAGTGGACCTCTTTTCAGAATCTTGTGAACAAAGCCATCAGTGTTGAGACGTGTCAGACTGATTTCGAAGCAACACGCAAGCATGGCCATGACATGGGTTCCTCATCCGGTGCTGGACCACAGAAGCGCCGGGTGTGGGTGCCTAACACTGCCCTGCCACCCAGGTTCACACCGAGGCCATCCTATCAGGCGCCTCATCCAGCTCAGCAGTATGCACCAGCTAAGCCCTATGGTGGGCCAACCAACAATGCTCCTCCACGCACCAGCTCCGTGACGTGCTTCAAGTGTGGGGAATCGGGCCACTACATGCGCGAGTGTCCCCAGACCAACCCCAACCAGTCTAGAAAGGCTGTTAGCCGTGGCAAGCCAGCAGGGAAGGTGTACTACGCCAAGCCGACCACCACCGCACGTGGCCATGTGAATTGTGTCTTAGCTGAAGAGGCTCAAGAGGATCCCAACATCGTTCTTGGTACGCTCCTTATTAATTGCCACCCGGCATCTGTTCTTTTCGATACTGGAGCATCTCATTCATTCATATCTGAGAGCTATGCTCGTCTGCATAACACCACATTCTGTGATATGCCCACCTCCATGGTAATTCAAACCCCGGGATCCAAATGGCAAACTTCTAGAGTAAGCCATGGAAATTAAATTCAGGTCGACAGACTTGTCTTCCTTGCATCATTGATAGCTCTCAAATCTTTGAATATTAATATCATCTTGGTTATGGACTGGATGTCAGCCCATCATGCCAAGATTGATTGCTTCTCTAGAACTGTTCAACTTACGCACCCTTCGGGAAAGATAGTCAATGTCTTGACCCGAGTAGCCAAGCGACAACTATATTCTCTTAATGCCAGTCCCTTGCCAGACCTCAAAGACGTTCCGGTAGTCCGTGACTTTCCGGATGTCTTTCCAGAAGAACTGCCAGGTGTCCCACCTGACAGAGATGTCGAGTTCGTGATAGATCTCATTTCAGGAACTGTCCCAATTTCTAGAAGACCCTATAAGACGGCACCACTAGAACTAGCCGAGCTTAAGAAACAACTCGATGAGTCCTTGAGAAAGGGTTTCATCCATCCTAGTTCATCTCCATGGGCTTGCCCCATCCTCTTCGTCAAGAAGAAGGATGGTACGGACTGGATGGTTGTAGATTATCGACCCGTCAACTTGGTCACAATAAAGAACAAGTATCCGCTCCCCAGGATCAACGATCTGTATGATCAGCTCGCTGGATCCTCAGTCTTTTCTAAGATGGATTTGAGGTTGGGCTACCATCAAATCAAAATCCGGAACGGGGACATTCCCATAACGGCCTTTGTTACTCGTTACGGCCAATACGAGTACACCGCCATGTCCTTCGGTTTAACCAACGCTCCAGCCACCTTCTCTCGGTTAATGAACTCAATCTTCATGGAGTATTTGGATAAATTCGTCGTGGTTTACCTCGATGATATACTCATCTACTCCAAGAACGAGGAAGAACATGCCGAACATCTAAGGCTAGTGTTGATGAAACTTCGAGAGCATCGCCTTTATGCCAAGTTCTCTAAATGCGAATTTTGGTTGCCAGAAGTGACCTATCTAGGACATGTAATCTCTGGTAAAGGTATTGCTATTAATCCCGAGCGAGTTCAAGCCGTCCTTAATTGGACTCCACCTGAATCGGTCAAGCAAGTTCGGAGTTTCCTTGGCCTAGCGAGCTATTGTCGTCGCTTTGTCGAGAATTTCTCCAAAGTTGCTAAACCTCTAACTGAACTCCTCAAGAAAGATAAAAAGTTCGAGTGGACTCCACAATGTGAGCACAGTTTCCAGGAACTGAAAAGACGCCTGACTTCTGCTCCTGTACTGGTACCACCAGACTTCTCCAAGGACTTTGTTATCTATTGCGACGCCTCGCGACAAGGACTAGGTTGCATTCTCATGCAAGATCGACACGTAATTGCTTATGCTTCACAGCAATTACACCCACATGAGGAAAACTACCCTACTCATGATCTAGAGCTTGCAGCTGTAGTCCATGCACTCAAAACCTAGCGACATTACCTCCTCGGTAATCATTGCGAAATCTTCACTGATCACCAAAGTCTGAAGTACATATTCACCCAACCGGATTTGAATCTCAAGCAAAGACGTTGGGTCGAGTTGATCACAAATTTCGACTTAGGGATAACTTACACCCCAGGAAAAGCCAACATCATGGCTGATGCGCTAAGTCGTAAATCTTATTGCAACAATCTGATGTTGCAACAAAGTCAACCACTTCTCCACGAGGAATTTCGGAAGCTTAACCTTCACATTGTTCCTCAAGGATTCCTTTCCCCCTTGGTGGCGATACCTACCCTTACGGATCAGATCATCAAAGCTCAGAAGGTAGATCCGGGGATTTCCCGTATCAAAAGAAACATCAAGAAAGGAGTTGTGAATTGTTTCTTCATTGATGATCAAGGAGTCGTATACTTCGGGAACCGTCTAGTGGTTCCCAAAGTGCGAAACCTGGGGTGATTGATCCTTAAGGAACCTCATGAATCTCCTCTCACCATTCATCCTGTTAGCAGTAAGATGTATCAGGACCTACGCCAGAGGTTCTGGTGGACTAGGATGAAGAGAGAAATTGCTCAGTATATTGCTAACTGCGACGTCTGTTGTCGTGTAAAAGTAGAGCATCAACGGCCTGCTGGCACCCTTCAACCTCTAGCTATTCCTGAATGGAAATGGGACAAAATTGGTATGGACTTCATTACCGGTTTTCCCAGGACCAAGAGAGGGAATAATGCTATCTTCGTCGTTATCAACCGTCTTTCCAAAGTGGCCCATTTCTTATCTGTTCGCGAGAGTATAACAGCTAGTCAATTAGCAGACTTGTACATCTCCCGAATAGTGTCCCTCCATGGTGTTCCACTGGAAATTAACTCGGATCGAGGAAGTCTCTTCACCTCTCGATTTTGGGAAAGTTTCCCAAACGCTATGGGAACCCGCCTTTCCTTTAGCACCGCCTTTCACCCTCAATCAAGCGGACAAGTAGAACGCGTCAACCAGATTCTAGAAGACATGCTTCGAGCTTCTGTTATCTCATTCGGAATGGATTGGGAGAAATGCCTTCCATTTGCCGAATTTGCTTATAACAATAGCTATCAATCTAGCTTGGGTAAAGCCCCTTTTGAAGTTCTCTATGGACGAAGGTGTCGAACGCCTCTTAACTGGTCAGAAACCGGGGAAAGACAATTCTTTGGCCCGGATATGATCCAGGAAGCAGAAGAGCAAGTTCGCATCGTTCGTGAAAAATTGAAAACAGCCCAATCTCGTCAAAAGAGTCAATATGACCAAAAACATAAGGCTATGACTTTTGAGGTTGACGAGAAGGCTTACCTTCGGGTTACTCCTCTGAAGGGAACCCATCGTTTCGGTATCAAAGGCAAATTGGCTCCTCGCTACATTGGACCTTTTCGCATTCTTGCCAAACGAGGAGAAGTTGCCTACCAATTGGAACTACCTCCGCATCTCTCTAGAGTCCACGATGTCTTCCACGTCTCTCAACTTAGGCGTTGCTTCTCGGATCCTATCCGTGGAGTGGACCACGAAACGCTTGATCTTCAAGATAATCTCACGTATCGAGAGTACCCCGTTCGTATCCTCGATCAAGCCGAGCGTACCACTCGACGACATAATATCAAGTTTCTCAAGGTTCAATGGTCGCACCATTCTGAGAAAGAAGCAACTTGGGAAAGGGAGGATCGTCTTCGACTCGAGTATCCCGCCTTCTTCCCGGAGGATCCTAAATCTCGGGACGAGATTCTTTTGAGTGGGGGTGAGTTGTCACACCCTAGCTAGCTCATGCATTAGAGTGTTGCATCATGTCTATTCCATTCAACAGAAACTTGAAATGGGGATGACAGAACCCCAGCCCCCTCTGAATCCAACTAGGGTTTACTAAAAATATTTTCAATGAACCTGAAATGCCCTTCTAAAATGTCCATCATTTTTGTCTTGG
The DNA here is from genome assembly GCF_018294505.1 of Triticum aestivum. Classification (NCBI taxonomy): domain Eukaryota; kingdom Viridiplantae; phylum Streptophyta; class Magnoliopsida; order Poales; family Poaceae; genus Triticum; species Triticum aestivum. The sequence continues at coordinate 213,501,287 of NC_057807.1, read as the reverse complement.
TTCAGAACCTCTGCCAAAAGTGGTGCACAATTTTCTAGGTCATCCTAAGGTCTTTGAATTAAATCATAAGTATTTGAATTTGGACATTTAAAATTTATAAAATATTTTAAATGTCCAAATAATCCTAAACTAAAATGTTCCATGTTGTTTATATCCTAAACAGTGGGCATGAGCAGTTTGGGGATTTTTGGAGTTTCTTAGGTATTTTTAGAAAGTCCACAAACTTATAGAAAAATAGAAAAGGAAAATCAAAGAAAAGCAGAGGCTTACCTGGCGCCCACCTCGCAAGCCCACCTGCCGGCCCAGCCCAGCCACCGCTCCAGCGAGCTGCTTGGCTTGGCCAGGCAGGCAGCCAGGTGCTCGACGTCGGCACCAGAGCGTGCCACGCAGCTGCCCGACGCTCTGCTTCCTCCCCTCGCCGTTCTGCCGCCCTGGGTCGGTCACCCACTCCTCCCCCGAGCTCACAGACACGCCCTCTCCTTCCCAGCTCCTCTCCCTCGCTCTCCCGCACCATGGCCGACGCCACCGCAGCCACACCGTCGCCGTAGTCGCGCTCTCCATCGTCCCTACGCCGTGCCACCGTGTCCAGGAGCTCCGCCGCCCTCCGTTCCTTCGAGCAAGCCAAGCCCCGAGCGCTCGCTTGCCCCAAAGCCACTGCACCGACCTCGTCCGACCCCGCCACCGCCGGAGATCCCTTTCACCGTCGCCGCCGCACCAGCTCGTCCCTGACCACGCCGTCTGCTTCCTCGAGACCGCCGTGAGCCTAGCTACCTCCTCCCCTTTCCTTTCTCGCTCTCGTGCACCACAGCGAGCACACGAAGCTTCACCACACGCGCCGCCGCCGAGCTCGTCGCCGACGTGTCTCCGGCCAACCACCGGCCACACCACCGTGTCCAACACACTCACTGCATCCCCAGGAGCCCAACGCACCTCACCACGTGCCTCGCCGTGCCCCGTAGCTTCGGGTTCCACCTCACCCGAACTCCGGCGACCTCCTAGGTCATTGCCGGCGACGTTTCCAGCCACCCCGAGCTCAATCACCACCACCAAGCGCTGCGGCTTGTTCCCAGCTACACGTAGATGCCCTCCGCCGCTCATTTGGTCGCCGGAAAGCACTAATGCACTTCCACCGCCGCATCTGGCCTCGCCAGCGGCTAAACGCCGGCGGGTTTGACCCCGTTGACTTGACTGGGTGGGCCCAGGTTGACTCCCCCTGAGTTTATGACAAGTGGGGCCCGTTCTGCTAATTAACTTAGATTAGCACTAACTAAATTTAGTTAGTTTAAATAACTACTGACACGCGGGACCCACTGGTCAGTTTGACCTGGACCAGCTCCGTTGACCACTGACGTCATCCTAATGTAATGCTGATGTAGTAAGTTATTTACTGGAATTATTTCTACACAGGAAATTCCAGAAAATACCACAAACTTCAAAAAATCATAGAAATTAATCTGTAGCTCCAAATGCAAAGTGTTATATATGAAAAGTGATCAGAAAAATCCAATCTATCCATCTGTACTGGTTTCATGCATGTTTAATCAAGCTAACCTGCTGTTTAGTACAGAACAAGTTTAAGCACTTAAAAGGGCCACTTATAAGTTTGAAACTTGAACCTTTGGTTCAAAATAGTTCAAACCCATCTGGTCTTAGTTGCATTAGACCAATACACTCATTTTGCCATGTTTCATGCATGCATCATATTGTTGCATATTGTTTGGTGATGATTGTGTATCGGTGCTCTCTGCGGCAGGTCCTGCCCCTGAGGAGTACCGTGATTACCCCAACAAAGAACAATACCAGTGCACCGACCCATGAGGCAAGCAACCAACCATTTGATCATATCGATACAATCCCATGTTCTCGCTCCTGCTCTCTTTTACTGCATTAAGACAACGCGATTCAAACTGCTGTGTGCTGCGGTAGTTGAACCCATTTCCTCTGCATGACCTGTCATTGCCACAGTAACTAGATGAAACCCACTAGCATGTGTAGGAGTTGATTGAGCCATGTGTATGTGTTGTTCCTACCTTGCTATGCCTATTATGCTTAGAGTCGAGTCAGGTCTGGTTCATCTGGCTGATGGGCTAGAGTGAAATTATCGTGTCAATATGAGAGTGATGTGTTGAACACGATTTGGTAAAGGTATCGATGAGAGGCCATGTAGGAGTACATGGTGGGTTGTTTCATTGAAGCTGTCCTTAAGCACTGAGATATGTATGTGTGATTTAATAATCAGCTACTACCATGCATTGGGCCCGAAACCAATGGACCCTCTCGACTTCTTATTCACCCTAGTCCTCTGTCCAGGAGTTGCAAGTAGTTTCTGGTGTTTGTGGCCTACTGGAGGCCGTGGACAGCGCTGACCGTGGGGTGGGCTGTGATGCGGTAGGTACGTGGCACGGTGTACCGGATGCCCGTTAGGTATCTCGGGAACCCTGTTCACATCGTTCGGGGCCGTATGTGGAAACCTCAGCTGGACTCCCTGCGGATGGAACCTGAATAGGCGATAAACCTGGACTAGAGACTTAGATGTTTAGGTAGGTCGTGGCCGACACCCACGTTGGGCTTCCGCTTGAAGGTTGCCGAGGACATGTCGTGTAAACGGCGGTAAGTGGTGAGAGCGTGTATGAAGAAGTACACCCCTGCATGGTTAACATCATCTATTCGAATAGCCGTGTCCGCGGTAAAGGACTACTTGGTTGCCTATACAGTTCATAGACAAGTAAATGGAAACTACTAAAAGCCTTAAGATAAGCGTGAGTGCCGAGGATGGCTCTTCCATAGGAAGACGGAGGTGGATCCTCGGTAGTGTATTGAAGTGGTGAGTAGTGGACTCGAGTGCGCAAAACCATTTCAAGTTGGAGTCTCGTAGGATAGCTCAGCCAAGAGTCAAAGCTGGCTTGCTGCAATAACCCCACCAACCCTTCTTGATAATGTGCTTGTATGTAGGATCTGATGTAAGTCTTGCTGAGTACCTTTGTACTCATGTTGCTTTAATTTACATTTTACAGAAGATGCTACAACCCCTTCTGATGGGTTCTTCGTAGACGTTGACATCGATGAGTAGACTGAGGCCCAGGTGGTGACCCTGAGCTTGTGAAGGACCATGTAGTATAGCTAGGCTTACCCAAGCCTCTTTTAGTTTACTAGTTGTCTGTACTCAGACAAATTACTTCCGCTGTTGGCTTGTATGCTTGTATGACTTGAATGTGGGTCGTGTCACCCGTACTTGTGTTTATGCTATGTATGGCTCTCTGAGCCTTTAAATAAAGTACTTGTGTTGTAGAGTCATGTTGTGATGCCTTGTTGTATTTGCACATATCGAGCATATTGTGTGTATGATTGAAATGCTTGGTATGTGTGGGATCTGACTATCTAGTTGTTTATCTTTAGTAGCCTCTCTTACCGGGAAATGTCTCCTAGTGCTTCCACTGAGCCATGGTAGCTTGCTACTGCTCCAGAACACTTAGGCTGGCCGGCATGTGTCCTTCTTCGTTCCTGTGTCTGTCCCTTCAGGGAAATGTCACGCGTTGAGTACCGGAGTCCTGTTAGCCCGCTACAACCCGGTTTACCGGAGTCCTGCTAGCCCAGTGCTACAGCCCGGATTCACTCGCTGATGACCGACACGTTCGATGCTGGGTCATGGATGCCTGTCCCTGTAAGTCTGTGCCACTTTGGGTTTACGACTAGCCATGTCAGCTCGGGCTCCTTATCATATGGATGCTAGCGACACTATCATATACGTGTGCCAAAAGGCGCAAACGGTCCCGGGCAAAGGTAAGGCGACACCCGTGGGAATACCATGCGTGAGGCGGCAAAGTGATATGAGGTGTTACATGCTAGATCGATGTGGCATTGAGTCGGGATCCTGACACCTAACCATAGATATGTGTTGTCATTTGATAACGGGATCACATCATTAGGAGAATGATGTGATGGACAAGACCCATCCGTTAGCTTAGCATAATGATCGTTCAGTTTTATTGCTATTGCTTTCTTCATGTCAAATACATATTCCTTGGACCATGAGACTATGCAACTCCCGGATACCGGAGGAATGCCTTGTGTGCTATCAAATGTCACAACATAACTGAGTGATTATAAAGATGATCTATAGGTATCTCCGAAGCATGTGTTGTTGAGTTGGCATAGATCAAGATTAGGGTTTGTCACTCCGAGTATCGCAGAGGTATCTTTGGGCCCTCTCAGTAATACACATCATAAGCTTGCAAGCAAACGACTAAGGAGTTAGTCACGAGGTGATGTATTATGGAAAGTAAAGAGACGTGCTGGTAACGAGATTGAACTAGGTATAAAGATACCAACGATCGAATCTCAGGCAAGTAACATACCGATGGACAGAGGGAATTACGTATGTTCTCATAACGGTTCGACCGATAAAGATCTTCATAGAATATGTAGGAGCCAATATGGGCATCCAGGTTCCGCTATTGGTTATTGACCGAAGAGGTATCTCGGTCATGTCTACGTAGTTATCGAACTCGTAGGGTCCGCACGCTTAACGTTCAATGAGGATATAGCACTGGTACGCGTCGGTGCTATACAAACGGTTTTTAACCCCTTTGTGCGACGGCATTTGGAACAGTCGCCAAGTGAGTGTGGGCGATAGGGGGGTCCTTCCCACACGACCAAGGAACTGTCAGGCATAGGCTCTCCGGGCACACAAGATGGCTCGTGTGCGATCGGGCGAGGCATCGAAACCTAATTGTTTCCATTCGTATGTACATTCCACACGGTGAATCCCAGAAAAACATTTCCGTTCATATGTATATCACACATAATCAATCCAAGGAGAATGTTTCCGTTCTCATGTACAGCCCACACAGTGAATCCAGGGAAAATGTTTTCGTTCGTATGTACTTGCCACACAGTCAATCCAGGGAAAACGTTTCCGTTCGTATGTACATCCCACATAGTCAATCCAGGGAAAACGTTTCTGTTCGTATGTACATCCCACGCAGGTTTATGTATAGGCTCGTGTGTGATACGTGTAACTATCACACACTCTCTACCTTGGTTAACCGTTTGCTTTTATCAACTACATCACACTTGATTTGATGAAGAAAACTGTGTGGCATTGGGCTATCCATCACAAGCGCTTTTACTTCTAGAACCATTTACAAAGTTCCATGACCCATTTCGCAGGTTTGTTAGTTTACAATTAATAATTCCATTATTACGCAAATTCCCATTTCATATTGAATAGCTGTTTGCCAATTTCATACCAGGCACATAGATATATTTTAACATCACAGTATGATAGCTACCGGGAAACAACACAGTACAGCATATAGATAGTTCAACATCATAATTAAGAACAATATATTCATTTCCCTAATCAAGATCATCTAGGCTCGCCTTATCCACCTCTGCTTTCAGTTCAGTAAGAACTTGTTTTGCACTGGCCAACTGGGAAAGTGCCTCCTCCTTCGCCAACACCTCTTAGCAAAGTCTGATTTAAAAAATCTGAGCTCATTCTCCACCTTCCTCTTTTTATCCCGCATCTTCAAATATTCTTCAGCGTTGACAACACTTTCTCTAAGCCTAGCTCTGTTCTCTTCCTGATACATCCTCCAGAGATTTGCTAGGCACATCTTCAAAGACTGTGGCCACTCTTGATCAACCCACTCCAAGTAAGAACACTTCCATTCATCCTATAATATTTAAAACTAGATCAGTAACAATTGTAGGGAAAATGAGTTTATAGCAACATAGAAAATCACCCATACTTATTTTGAAAAACTGAAGAAACGGGTTAATTATGACATATCTTCTCAAAAAGATCAATGTGCAAATGAATTAATTGCTACTGACACAACAACCAAATTCTGAAACATCAGAAGCTATAATTAACTACAACAACGCTACAAGTTCTTACTCATGTCCTATAAATAACAAATTGAACATTTTAAGAGGAAGGTAAATATAACTGCAACAGCATAGCGAGAGTATTTGGATGACAGTAAATTGATACTAACATGTGTGTACATGCACAAATTTAGTAACATAGAACTAATAGCACTAAGGTGTCCACTATGTATGCCAAAACCGGTGTAAAGACAAATGTTGCTACATCTTACACCGATGCCCTGCACTGGCGAGCCGATGCAGCGGAAAAAAATCAGGGGCCGAACTCCGAAGCACCTAGTTGCTCCAACGCCCAGTTCCTTCGTGCCATAAAAATTTAGTATTTTACTGCTTGGCTGCTCGGATTTGTGGACAAGTTGGATCCACAAACTGCTAACACTACTAGGGAAAAGGCTAGCAGCAGCGCGGGTTTTAGATGTATCAGTAGCGCGGGTACAGGCGCTACTAATAAGGCGCTACAGCTAACACATAGCAGTAGCGCGTGCTCACCCGCACTACTGCTACACAAGTGTAGCAGCAGCGCGGTTAGAGGAAGCTCGCTACTCCTAGTAGCGCTAGCGTGCTTTGGCTGGACGCGCTACTGCTATTGAGGCGCTGCTGCTAACTTTTATACACTCGCTACTGCTAATTTAAGTAGTTTTTTTGGCATATTTGTTTTGTATTTGAACAGGCTTTGTAGAAGAATCTTTAGTACATAGAAATGTCATCATGATACACATACAAATGCCTGCGAGACCACAAATGTAATCATAGCATGTACATAGAAATAGTCTCATCATAATCATCATCCAACACAAAGTGATATCTTGTCATCATCTCGAAAATAGAGATACATGCAAGTCTCGAATACTTGCAACTACAACAAAGTCATCCATCTAAACAAAGGTATACGCAAGAAGTGCTATCACTATGAGTGAGAGCGGAACTATGCAGTACATGAGGTGGCGGTTACGAGTCCTCTCTCGCGCTAGCGTGAACCTCAAGTAACTAGCTTCTCCTTCTTGTCTGCTTTTGAAGCCTTTATGGATGGCGCCCGTGAACCCATTCACTTGCGCCTGACACTCATGCCACTCGTTGTACACCCCCGGAACCTTCCCTTTGTACACGACATAGCATTTCCATCTCGCCATCAAGAAACTAGGTACCTGTTAGAGATGCATGTTCATGAAGAGGATGTACAATCATATATATGCAACAAAATATACTAGAGCAACACCGAAAAATAAAGGGTTAGCAACTAGATGCAACATATACAGTATGCAAATTAATTAACTAGAGGTACGCAGGTCATCGTACGCAAACTAACAACGTAGCGTTACGCAAGTTCGGCAGGGACCATGGACATCACAAAGTTTCATCGCTACAAAAAGTATACAAGTTCAACCGACACATATCATCATCATCGGCATCATAAATCACTAGAAGTTCCATCCTTCCATATCATCAAGGACGAACCCTAGCTTCTTGAACGGCCTGAGGTCTAGACGTTGCATGCCTATGCGAGTTCGGACGTCAGCTCGCGATATAGGGCCGTGGTGGAACATCCCCTTCTCATCGACGACTTCTTCATGATGATCGTCGCAATGTCGCTTTGGATGCAAAAGAAGTCATCTCTAAGTTTATAATTCGCTTCTCCATGAGATTCTAGCCACTTGTGGATATGATCATCATTTCTGATATTAATGCGAAGCTTTTGGTGATCCGTGTTGAACTGAATCATGAGATGGACCATGTAGAATCCATCCTTCTTGCTTGGTTTTGGGACATGGATGCAGGAGAAGTTAGTTTTATGCGCGGAACCCATCTTCTTATTCCTTTGTTTCCTGATCTGCACGTGGCCACCTCTAAAGCTGAAGCCTTGGAGAGCATCATCTAGTATATTCATTATGTGGGTGCAGTCCTTTTTCTCGTAGTCTCTGGAAGGGTCAAAATACACGGCGTGGGAGACTTGCGGGTAAAGAATGATAAGGACGGCGCGCCCGTTGCTGCGGGGAAAAGACACCTCAAATTATTCCCCATATGAGAGAGAAGGAATGATTGAAATGTACGAAAGGGTTGTCCGGAACTGACTTACTTTGGATGATAAGGCACGAGGACAATTTCCCGGTCCTTATTCTGTACCATGAAGTTTTGGAGGTACTCCCTAGCAGTTTCACGCTCAAAGTCGCCGAGACTCAAGAAAGACTCGTGCATGTAGTACGGATCCGCCACATAGATTTGCGAGACTTCTTCACTCTTCATGACGGAGCTCATATGTAGCGCAAAAAGGCAGACGATAGTAAAATCAAGCCGCCTTGTTAGAAACATCTCAAAGATATGGTCAAACCGCAGGAAGAACACCTCCACGGGCCATGTGTCGACGTAGAACTTCCCCTCAGGCACACGAGCCGCGTATGTCGGATATCCTGGATCCTTTGAGGTTAGTAGGCTTTTCTCAGTCGACAGCACATGGTCGTGCAGTCTCCTGAGATCCCCTGATAGTGCCTCCAGCGGTTTCGGCGGTAGCATCGGCTCGCCCGTGAGATGGAACATGACCGCACCTTTCACGGGTACACGCTCTTCAGAATGCATCATCTGGCTGCTGTGTGCTCTGGCTTGTTTGGAGGCAGTTACCTTCCCCGATCTCCTCCTCTCCTTTTTCTTGGGCACACCTTCCAGACCCTTCCTTAACCCCTGCCCCAGTGTTCCCGGGCTAAGTACTGTACGACCCTCGCGCCCGGCTAGTTGAGCCTGTGTTGAGGCGGCATCTTCAGGCGTGTCCTGTGAGGATTTCATGAAGAGAGACTTTTTGCAATCCATGGTACGACCCTGCCCGGGCATATCATCCATATCCTCATTAGCAAGCTGATAGCCCGATTCGTCATATGGTTGACTCATCATATCTATGTCACAGTCATACGCGTTTGTATTGAGGTAATCCATAGGGTTGACCTCCGTCTCATCATCCATTCTCTGTTCTACAGGAGAAATTACATCAGCCAGTACTATTGCACCCCCTTCATCATGTCGTCCGCCGCTCTCACCCGGCACTACAGGAGCTGGTAATTGCGTAGGCGGGGTGGTGGTCTCCGCACATGCTTGTTGATGTGTGGTAGTTATTGGTGTGCTCTCGGCCGGCTCCAGACGAATAAGATTCTTCGGCCATAGCAGCACCCAACCCTTGTAGCTTCCAATCCGCGGCGGGGTCTCGTTGTCCGCTCCCACATGCTGTACTGCAGGAGGCAAATCCTCGTGCCCCGATTTCACACTGGTCAAGCTAACCCTAAAGTGCCCAGCGGGGATCGACTGGTTGTGGAACGTGCGTTGAGAGGGGTCCATTATCATCCCCTTTTCCACGTCCACCTTCTGGCCTTTGATCAAGTAGAGTATGGTGCACGGGGTTTCTTTCGCCTGCAAACACATATGTCTGTTGCGTAAAACAACCGAAAGGCAACAAAAATGGAATATTATCTATATATATGTTGGTGTGACATGTAATTACCGTGACGGCGTCGAGCTCAGCCAAAGACGAAGGCCCACCTAGCGCGCCTGAGACTGAGGACGGGCTGCTATGAGCAGGAGCGGCTGCGAGAGGAGGCCCGGTTGCTTGAGCAAGTGATGGTGCGATGGTGTTGTTGTTCATGGAGTTGCTCGCGACGAAACTGGGCATCGAGAAATCATGTACCATCTTGTCTGGATTTTCCTTCGCCCAGTTGATGATAACTGGAACCAAGTTAGTAGCAAAATCATTTCTGCAGGCAGTTAAAGCTGCATTGACTACCTGCTGTAGCAACTCATATTTGTCCTCGGCTGCTTTTTTCGCGTCCTCGGCTGCTTTTTTCTCGACTGCAAGCTTCACCTTTGCGTCGATGTCCGCCTGACTAAACTTCTTTTTCTGCTTCTTGGCCTCCGGGCCGTTGTTGTAAAACACCTTCCACGTGGCGCCGTCTCCAGCGCCGTGCACACGACCATATTGCGGCCGCTGGTCCAAAGGGAGTCCCTTAAGTTCGTTCAAGGCCCGGTTGAGAGGGGTGTCCCACTTGGGCCTCATCGGAGAAGTAGGGCTTTCGGCTGCAAGCTGGTGTTGCTTCTCCAGTAGTCTAATCAATTTCCTCGTGATCTTGTCCATGTAAAAAACCTTTTTCTCCTTGTCCCACTTGTAGCGGGCCCTGATGAAGTCATGCTCCAAGGGGTTGGTGAACTTCGCGAAGGGGTCTGGGAGACCCGCGGCTTCACGTTCCGCGTCCTCCTTATCCCATATGGGCCTTTTACCGAGGTAGCCACGGCTTCCGAGGCGATGCTTCCCCGTGTTCCTTTGCTGAAGGCTTTTGAATTTCGCAGCCTTAGCCTTGGCTGCCTCGGTAGCGCAAGTGTCCTTGAACTTTTCGAACTCCTCTTCCGTAAGTGTCGGATTTTCCTCCAGAATCTTGGACAGGGGTTCATCAGCCTCAATAGCTCGTTTCACCCTCCCTTTCCAGGAGGCCAAATCATTGCTGAACATGCCCATGGCGTGATTGTTAATCTTTTTCATCTTCGGATCATCCCACGGTTGTTCTATGTTATCATCCCGGTCGGGGAACTTGAATCTCTTGTGCAACTTCGTTAGGAGCAACTGCGTCAAATGTTCTTTACTCCTTAAGTCATCGTCGTTGATGCTCGCGCATTCCCGTAGGATGCATCCTACTTGGTTCCCATAGCACTTGCGAGGTTCTTCCGGCTCTAACGGCTCAAACTTGCCAGGTGCCATCTTTGTGATCACAAGTCGTCCAATCCCTAGTTTGTTAGGTTTTCGTATCCTCTGCTTCTTATGCTTCCTCTTTTCGGTAGCGGCATCGGGGCCCCGGTACCTTCCCCACCGGTCTCGGTGCCGCCATCGGTGCCGGCGCCGTCGGTGTCGATGTCGGCGTCAGTACCATCATCGAGGCCGACCTGCAAACCTTGCTTAGCAGTCAAATAGTCGAGGTACTCTTGTTCACCCTCATAATCCATCTCGTCTGCATCTTGGTCAGAAGGCCCAGTTTCTTCGTTGTTCGACATGTTTCCTATGATTAAGTGGCCTCATTTATTTCTAAAAGTATGAATAAATGAGAAATGACATAAAAAGAAATCTATGTGCCAGCACTCGATATGCCAACTATGTAGCACAAATCATGCCTTTATTCACGGGAAATTACGGCATGACCTTTGCTAAAAAATGGACATATCAAGCGCTTGAAATTCACCGGAACGGAAATGAATCAACATTCCGGCGTAACATAGGCCACTCGGATCATTTTCCAAACATGACATGTCCAAAACATGACATATGCACATATCACATGTCCAGTTCAAATTTGCATATAAATTCAGCTAATTTTGAAACCTAGCTAAATTCATAACTAAATAGATAACCTAATTAATTAACATAACCGAAGAACCCTAGCAGAGAGAGAGGGGTTTACAGAGAGTGTAGGGGCGAGGAGGCAGGCCCGACGACGACCGGCAGGGGAGAGGAGGGAGGCGAGGGCCGATGGGTCGGGGGCGAGCGTGCCGGGGTCGGGGGCGAGCGCCGGCGCCGGAGTCAGGGGCGAGGGCCGGCCGGGTCAGGGGCGAGCGCCGGGGTCGGGGGCTAGCGCCGGCGCCGGGTCGGGGTCGAGGGCCGGGACGGGGGCGAGCGCCGGGGTCGGGGCTAGCGCCGGCGCCGGCGGAGTCGGGGGCGAGCGCCGGGGCCGGGTCGGGCGCGGCGGTGCGACGAGGGAGAGAGAGTGGGGATTTGGGGGGAAATGGCGGGATGAAGCAGGGCGAGTGAGAATTTTGGGTTAAGTGGACATAGCAGTAGCGCGTTATGTCAAAACGCGCTGCTACTAACATCAGTAGCTGTAGCGGTTTAGGAAAAATGCGCTACTACTAAATTCAGTAGCTGCAGCGGTTTATGCAAAACGCGCTGCTACTACCGTCGCTACTGCCAGTTTTCCTTTTTCTTTTCCTTTATTTTATCCCACTTTTATTTCCCGAGGGCAGTGAACGAAGGGAGGGCGATATATATTGCATCGTTTGGCGGTTAAATATGTATGCAAAATAGGAACATATATATTACACATCATTGGACCCATGCATAATAATGGCTAAGTGTGTATACAAAATAGGAACATATATATATATATATATATATATATATATATATATATATATATATATTACACATCATTGGACCGATAACATACGTTTCCTCAGTGCTGACGTTTTCGTTTTTGAGTCAGCTTCTTTCCCTTCTTGTTCGTCGAAGAATAATTGAGCCCCTCATTGTGACTTTGCCTTTTCCATGGAGTACGATTTTTCTTAGGTAATGTAGTATTGATTCTTCTTTTGACGTATACTTCATCATCATCGTCATCTTCCCTCATTGGGTTGCCGTACTGATCATAGTCTTCCTCGTTGGCGACTCCATCCATTCCAATGATGTTCCTTTTGCCTCTCCTCACGACAACACGGACTGGGATTGCGCGGGTCAGTTATGAAGAAGCATTGTGTCACGTGCTTAGCGTGTACCCATGGCTCGTTTTTTGCGATAGCGTTCACGGTAGCGCTCTTGGCGTCGGGTATAGTCATGGTAGTGAACATCCGGCTTTCTCTTTCGACATTCTTAGCCCATCTGACACGGAACATCGTCGTGTTGTGCAGTCCAGAGTAGTCAAGCTCCCAGATCTCCTCGACCCTTCCATAAAATCGTTCAGTTGCGCCGTTGTCGCTGCCGGTCATGCATTCCATCGTCACCCCTGAGTTCTGATCATCACTGTCCATATCTTTGGCCTCCGTGTAGAACGTGTATCCGTTGATATCATATGCCTGATAGGTTACGAGGTTGGGCGAGGGGCCATGTGCTAAGGCGTATATGAGCAATCCGTCCTTAGAGCCCTCCTCCGGGGGATTAGCAATAATATGCTCTTTGAACCAATGCAGGAAAGTGGAGTTGTGCTCTCTAGTAACTTCGGCGTCCGTCCTGCATACCCCCCGGTCACGATACTTCTTTGCGATAATTTCTTTGTGCAGTGCCACGAAAGGATCTACCTCGTCTAGGTGTTGTAGCACTACCAAGTTTGCTCTGTCAAAGTCGCTGCGTCGATCTGAGTATGCCACGTGCAGTTCCCTGCGACCGTTGCAGTGACCATCTCCTTCGAGCCTCCCATCGTGCTTGTTAACGGGCAAACCAACACTAACACCAGGCGGCTGGTCTGCGCCATATAGAAAATTCTCACAGAAAGAGATGCACTCTTGTGCCAAATAGCCCTGGACGATGCTTCCATCCGGACGGGACATGTTACGAACGAATCCTTTGATGATCCCATTCATCCTCTCAAACGGCATCATGTTGTGCAGGAATGACGGCCCCAGGTCTATTATGTCATCCACAATATGGACACACAGATGCACCATCACGTCGAAGAACGCGGGCGGGAAGTACATCTCAAGCTCATTCAGTATCACAACGATCTCTTCCTGTAGCCTTTGGAGCTGCTTCACACTGATCGACTTTCGAGAGATGACGTCGAAAAAGTTGCAGAGACCAATAAGCGTGTCACGGACGTGCTTGTCCATTATCCCTCTAAGGGCAACAGGTAGTATCTGCGTCATCATCACATGACAGTCATGAGACTTCATCCCGCTGAACCTTTTCTTGTCCGTGTCTAGATATCTGCTTATCTTGCCACAGTAACCGGAACTAACTTTGACTCCGGTAAGGCACTTAAAGAATTGATTGATCTCAGCCTGACTTAAGGTGAAGCAAGAAGGGGGGCAATAATCCTCTTTCTTTATTTTCTTGCCCTTCTTCTCCCGTGCCTCTGTCTCCGTCTCTGTCTCGTCTGACATTTTACGGGGCGGCATGTGCAGATCTTCCCTGATTTTCAAATCTTGCAAGTCTTTTCTTGCCTTCGGCCCATCCTTGGTCTTATCCGGCATGTTCATCAGTGTTGCGAGCAAGCTCTCAAGGACATTCTTACAGATATGCATTTGATCAAGGCAATGAGGTGTATCGAGTTTGTGCCAGTACTCCAAGTCCCAGAACACAGACCTCGTCTTCCATACCTTCAGCAGCGGCTCCGGCGCCTTTCTCATCGTCTTTCCCGGCGCGGGGCACTCCTTCCAGTTTTTCAACAGCTCATCGATTTCGGCACCGCTCCGCTTACGTGGAGGTCCTCGATGCTCAGCGTGACCATTGAATAGATCTCCACGGTTTCTCCACGGGTCGTCCTGTTCAAGCCATCTTCGATGCCCCATGTACACGATTTTCCCAGACCCGCCATCTTTCCTTGACGTTAGCTGCTGAGACGTCGTATCATCCATGCACCGCGTGCATCCGCAATATCCATGGCACACCTGGCCTGCCACATATCCGTAACCGAGATAGTCCTGCACTGTCGTGATCAGCGCGGCTCTCATGTTGAAATACTCACCTTTGCTGGCGTCCCATGTCTTGGCCGGTGTTTTCCATAACGTGTCTAACTCCTCTTGAAGTAGCCCCAGATACAAATTAATATTATTTCCTGGTTGTTTCGGCCCTTGAATAAGCATGCTCATGTGAATGTACTTCGATTTCATGCACAACCAGGGGGGAGGTTGTACATCCATACAAACACGGGCCATGTGCTATGGTTGGTGTTCTGGTTGCCAAACGGATTCATGCCATCGGTACACGCGCCGAGCACGATGTTCCTTGCATCACATTCAAAATACCGATAGAAGCTGTTCAACGCTCTCCACTGGCTTCCATCCTTCACGTGTCTCAGCTTCGGATCATCTCCATCGTCGGGCTTCTTCCTCTCCGCGTGCCAGCGCATTAGCTTAGCTTCCTTGGGATCTACAAAATACCTCTGGAGACGGGGAGTGATCGGTAAGTACCATACAACTTTCTGGGGACATTTCTTCCCGGCCTTCTTGTATCGAGAAGCATTGCACACCGGACAGCTTGTTTTTTCCGCGTGCTCCTTCCGATAAATTATGCAATCGTTGATGCATGCATGGTATCTAACGTGTGGCAGATCAAGAGGGCACACGATCTTCTTGGCCTCATCAACACTAGTAGGACATAGATTACCCGCGGGAAGAACATCCTTTAGGTACTTGAGATGCTCATCGAGGCTAGTGTCGGTCCATTTGTTTTTAGCCTTCGTCTTCAGGAGTTGGAGCGTGAAACTCAAGCGGGTCACCTCAGGATTGCAACCATCATACAATGGAGTGTTCGAGTCTACCACCAGTTGCTCCAGCTTAGCCTCCTCTCTAGAAGCAGCTCTCTCAGTACTCGTCTCCTTGCGAAGCAATGCTTGAACATGAGGGTCCCGCACAATTGAACTTAGTACCGACGAACTCTGCTGCGTGGAGTCCATGTCGTTCTCTCCGCCGCCATGTCCGGCCCCTTCTCCTCTGCCATGTCCGGCCCCTTCTCCGCCGCCATGTCCGGCCTCTTCCCCGCCGCCATTATCGATCATCTCTTCGTCTTGCCCCGTGTCATCATTGCCTGCCCCGTTAGCATCCTCAACATCGTCATCCTCATCTTCAATTATCCACCGAGTATAGCCATCCATGAAACCAGTCATGAGCAGGTGCGCTTCGACACGACCATCGTCATGGGGGTCGAGCCAAACTATTCCTTTGCATTTTCGACACGGACATAAAACCTCTGTCCGGTTATTTTCTTTCATGTCCTGCACCGCCGACCGCAACCACCTGTCCACCATCGTTCCACTGACCATCGTCAACTCTACACGGTAATAATAAACAAATTGATTATAAAAATGCATGCATGCATCAAAGTCATAAAAAATTTGGCATGACCTTCCCTAAAAATAGGACATATATGGATCTAGAGTTTGCCCGGAATTCGCCGAAACGGAAATAAATCGACATTTCGGCAAAACATAGGCAACTCAAAAGCACAATTTGGGCGTCAACTCATGCCACACACACAATTTCCACAAACATATCACACACACATAAACATATTTCCATTTTGCAAAAGCATGAAATTTTCATCACCTCTATCTCGATCGAGATCGAGCACACGGTGGAGATGATGTTGTAGGGAGATCAAAAGTGCACAAAGCTCTTCTTGACAAAGATAGATCTAGTTAGGGGGCAAATAGGTCACTTAACTAAATCCTACATCTACCTAGCTACCTAATTTGGGAGGAGACAACTTCAACTAGTGGAGGGGGAAGGAAAAAGAGAAAGGAGATGCATTAATGGAGGTGGTGTAGTTATGTAGGAGTAATGAAGAGAGAGAAAGGTGGATAGAAGAGAGAGAGTAATGGGGGAGAAGTATTGAGGAAGAAGAAGAGTGAGAGTGGGAGCATGTGGTGGAGGTAGGGGGAAGGGAAGAGAGGAGGGGGAGGGGGAGGTAGGGGAAGGAAAAGAGAGGAGGGGGAGGGGAGGGACGGGTGGGGAAAGGTGTTGGGTTGGTGCGGGTTAGCAGTAGCGCGGGATCTAAAACGCGCTGCTGCTAAGGAATTAGCAGCAGCGCGCTTTGGGTACGGCGCTACTGCTAACTGGGACAAAAAAGTGTGGCAATTTGAAATTTAGCTGCAGCGATCTCGGGAAAAGCGCGCTACTACTACATATTTAGCAGTAGCGCGGTTCGCGCGACCGTGCTACTGCTACTTAGAGTTAGGTGAACACCGCCGGTCGATATTTGTAGCAGCGCGTTTTAAGCCGACCGCGCTACTGCTAAATCCTTAGCAGCAGCGAGTTTACAGAACACACGCTACTACTAGTTAGCAGCAGCGCTCATTTTTGAGCCGCGCTGCTGCTAAGATTCTGTGTATAGGCTTTTCCCTAGTAGTGTAAAGTGGTGCCAAATAATTTTCTAATGGCACCGCTGATGAGATGGCAATATTTTTAGATACTAGGTACAAACTGTGACACTCTCTTAGGATGTGTTTGGTTGAAGGTGTGGTATGAATGGGTTGGGACAGTGGCAGTGTCTGAATTACATCTAACATATGGTTTGTAACAACGAAAGAGGGTCTAACCTTCTCTGCACATGCCAGAAACTTCCTCCCATTGTCCATAGATTCAAATGCAACTAGCTTCACGCATGGAGATTGATGGTGACAACAAGCAGACGAATCTTCAGCCACCCCGCTCCATTCGTTGCAACTGATGGACCTAGGGAACTTCAAGAGGAAGAAATGACTCAAATCAACCACCGGGTAAAAATCCTTCATTCCAAGTCATAGCCCGAGAGAGAGAAGAGAGCCATACCCGGGTGGTGAAGGAGTCGTCGCAGCAGGAGGAACCGCTGGAGCGGTCTTTCAAGAAGACCATGGCGACCCCGGCGGTAGGATGCGAGACGGTGAGAGCGAGGAAGCAAGCGAGGAAGCGGATATAGCTTAGGAAGGAAGGAAGGGGGAAATAGGGGAAATGTGACTTGTGTTTGGGGAGAAAAGGGGATGGGGAGGGTAGATATTTTGGTAGTAGGCCAAAAAATTTGAAATGTGGAGGGAAACTTTGCGCGCGGTGCCGCCGGACACCATTCACTTTGAACGATAGTGTGCATCGCAAACACTTCTTCTGCTTAGCGTGCATGGGATGAGTTTGATAATTGAAATTTTGGTGGAAATTTCCCCGCGTATGTCATTGCATAATTTAATATTGCTTGCAAATTTGGGCACAAAAAAGAGCGTACAGCACACAGACCAGACTTACTGAATCGAGCAATTTTAGTAATTAAAGAGAGAAAGTTCACCTAAACATTGCTCTAACAAAAGACCAACATCAAAAACAAAGCCTAAGTACGGATAATTTTAACAAATCCACCGCCGCGCCGACCTATGCATCACTGGTGTGAGATGAGACGTCGATGACTTGTCCTGGTGACATGCCGCCATTGGTGGACTCCCCGTCCCCCCTGCTGAAGTCGACCGCGTCCTCGCCCTCGTCCTCGGTCTCGGCGCCGCCCTCAAGGTTGTAGTACTCGTAGTAGTGGCTGCGCCAGGGCTCGCGTTGGTACTCCACCACCGGTTCCTTGATGGTCAGACTCTTCTCTACCTCGACATGGGCCATGCGCAACTCCTCCTCCCAGCACTCCTCGATCTCCGCCGCCTCCTGCATCTCCAGCTCCGGCACGACGACCTCATGAGGAAGCAGGTGCTCCATGGCCACCGCCAAATTTTCGGACGTAGGTTGCATGCTGGATTCCGAGGTGGCCTAGAATATCTTGGCGTGGATGGCTCGACCCGGGCCAAGGCGACATCGGCGGCACGGACGGCAGCTTGAGCACTCTAGGCATTTGCAGTCATCGTCGCAGTAGCAGGTGCAGCCGTCTCGGCTGCTGCAGTTGCCCTGTCGGCTGCCGCAGACGCCCTCTCGGCAGAAGCAGCCGTGCTCAATGCGGATGCGGTGGCACTCTCGGCGTACGCGGCCGTGCTCTCGGTGCAGGCGGCGGCGCTCGAGGGGGGGACCGCGGCCATCGTACGGGCTTTCACGAAGCGTTTCCACGGTGTCATCTTTGCAAGAAGCGGGTGCGGGGTTGGGGATCGGGATTTGTGGATTCGGGGGTTGCCGGCACTGGAGTAGACGAGCCGGCGAAGCTTAAGGAGGAAGACTTAAATAGACCCAGAATTTTTCATCGCAAACGATCCTACAAAACAACTGTGTGATGTTGTAGATATTTTTTATTAGTTGTGAAAGACGAATTTGGAGTAAGGTGGCAACGGATGGTGTTTGAAATGTACGAGAAAATTTGTAGTACTAATACAACTGTCATGTCAAATTTTGGAAAATTTCATGGGTCATTTGACCTTTTAAGACATTTAAGTGATTTTCTAGCCATTTAATGACCGTAATTGAAATTTGAACTGCATGTACATGCAGGAGCTAACCAAAAGGGTTTTAAAAGTCACATTTTGTGTACTTGTGTGCGATTTAATTCCATGTGCAGTATGTTGGAAGTAATTATCAAACATATTGGTCTAATGGCTATGACACAATTAAGCATGGAGTGCCATGGCATTTAAATTCCAAAAAATTAAGAACATGAAACCTTGCTTGATGTAATGTCATACCACCAAGATGATGTGGTACAAAAATTGGCCTGCTTGACGAAAGTTTGGACACACACCCCTCACAAACCAGAGCAACTCACTAGAAGGCTCGTGGTTCCGAGAGGGAACAACGCATGTTTGCTGATGAGGGAGTCCTGGACTAGGGGGTGTCCGGACAGCCGGACTATCATCGTCAGCCAGACTCCAAGACTATGAAGATACAAGATTGAAGACTTCGTCCCGTGTCTGGATGGGACTTTCCTTGGCGTGGAAGGCAAGCTTGGCGATACGAATATGTAGATCTCCTACCATTGTAACCGACTTTGTGTAACCCTAGCCCTCTCCGGTGTCTATATAAACCGGAGGGTTTTAGTCCGTAGGACGAACAACCATTACAACAATCATACCATAGGCTAGCTTCTAGGGTTTAGCCTCCTTGATCTCGTGGTAGATCCACTCTTGTACTACCCATATCATCAATATCAATCAAGCAGGAGTAGGGTTTTACCTCCATCAAGAGGGCCCGAACCTGGGTAAAAACATCGTGTCCCTTGTCTCCTGTTACCATCCGCCTAGACGCACAGTTCGGGACCCCCTACCCAAGATCCGCCGGTTTTGACACCGACATTGGTGCTTTCATTGAGAGTTCCTCTGTGCCGTCACCGATAGGAAGGATGCCTCTTCCCGTCTTCAAGGATGGTATCTTCGCCAAAGGAGCCTTGGCCACCGGCCAAACTATCCGGCTAGGTGGTTTTCTCATGACCGCCTGTCCAGCCACCATTTCGACAATGACCTCTTGGGTCGTCAAAAGAAATCTCCACGTCAGCTCGGAATTCGCCGAGCGGCTGGATCCAATAGAGCTCTCGTCCGTAAACGAGCTCTTGGATCGCATCGCCGCCCTGGGAGTCGCTACAGACTACAATCAGATTGGGCTTAAAACTGATCTGAGAGAGATAAACTCTCCCCAGGTCACCCACCACGTTGCAGTGGTAGAGGAACAACGCGGCGACTCTTCTCCTGTATTGAAAACCAGTCATGTCCAGGCTCCCGAACCCTCCATGCCAGATTCCTGCGGAGGTGCGGACTTTGATCAAGCACTGAACCTAAAGTCAGGCATCAGACCGGACTCGTTGGACAACATCCAGCAATCCAAGCTTCCGAATTTGGAAACTCCTCGGCCCTTGAGCCTCGAGATGGGTAGGGTTCCGGACTTGATTCCACCCACCCGCCCAGACATATGCGATCTATCTCTAATCCGGCAAGAGCCCGCTGAAACAGTACATCATTACTGGGCCAGACTCCTCCTGGTTATGAACAGGATAAAGGACTGCCGAGAGGAGAACGCAATCTCAATCTTTTGCAATAATTGCACGGACGAGGGCATCTTGAACGCCATCAGCCGTCGCGAAGTTACACGCTTCGCCGACCTGGCATCCATAGTACGAAAGTACTGTGCGACGGAGAGTTTCCGGAAAACCGAAAATAAGTTTTGGGACAATCCGGCCCCGAATACAACCCTAGTCCGCAACAAAAGGGTGCATTACACTCAGGCACCAGGTATAAAAGCCAAAAAGCAAAAACCCCATAAAGGGCACGGAACCGTACTGGAGGGATGGCTTAGCGGACCCTATAAAATTCACAGTACAGAGGGCACCACCCCAACACATAGCCTTCGAGCATGTTGGATATTACGGCAGGTGGCCAAAAGTGGCGAGGAGCTTCTAGCCCCGGAATACCACTCCAACAATACCGGTACGGTATCAACAGTCTTTGAGACTTTCGCATCAAATAACATGCGGAAACGAACAATCCGCAGCCTCGCCGAAGTCTACCAAGTAGCAACAACAAATCCATGGAGCGACACAGCTATCACCTTCAGCGCCAGCGACAAACCTAAATTCCGAACAGCCCGAGCACCAGCCGCACTGGTGCTTAGTCCAATAGTGGACAGCTTTCGACTTACCAAGGTACTCATGGATGGCGGCAGCGGATTAAACCTCATCTATGAGGAAACTCTTCAAAAAATGGAAATAGACTGGAGTCGCATTGAGCGAAGCAGCACAACCTTCAGAGGAATAATCCCTAGCCGGGAAGCGCGCTGCACCGGTAAAATCACACTCGATGTGGTATTCGGCACGCCACACAATTACAGGTCCGAAGAAGTCACGTTCCAAGTGGCCCCGTTCAACAGCGGATATCATGCTATATTAGGACGAGAGGCATTCACTATTTTTCAAGCCGTACCCCATTACGGGTACATGAAGCTCAAAATGTCCGGGCACGGCAGAATAATCACTCTCGTTAGTGATCCGGACATAGCACTCTGCGCCGAAAACAAGACAGCCGCATTAGCCCTGGAGGCACTATCCGAAGCCCTATCGGCAGAAGAACTCACCGCGCTGCGCTCTACGGTGAATAGGGATGATGTGATACTCGATAAGAGATCCAAGTCCACCTCCTTTAAACCAGCGGACGAAATAGTAAAATTCCAGGTCCATCCAACGGACCCGACAAAGACAGCCTCCATCGGGGCACAGTTGAACCCTGATGTAGACGCCGCACTGCAAGAATTCCTTCGGGAAAATTGGGACATTTTCGCCTGGCACCCTTCAGATATGCCGGGAATCCCACGCAGATTGGCAGAGCATAGCCTAAATATCCTAAAATGGTTTAAGCCGGTCAAACAGGCTCTTCGACAATTTTCCGAACCCAAAAGACAGGCAATGGGAGAAGAACTAGCCAAACTATTGGAAGCCAGATTCATCAGAGACATCAAACATCCGGATTGGCTAGCAAACCTGGTTATGGTACCAAAGAAGGACAAATCCTGGCGCCTATGTGTCGATTTCAAAGACCTCAACAAGGCCTGTCCAAAGGATCCCTTCCCCCTCCCCCGCATCGACCAAATAATCGATGCTACCGCAGGGCACGATTCATTGTGCTTCCTGGATGCATACTCCGGTTACCATCAAATCAAGATGGCGGAAGCGGACCAAGCCGCAACGGCATTCATTACTCCATATGGACCATTCTGCTTCTACACGATGCCCTTCGGACTTAAAAACGCTGGCGCAACATATCAGCGCATGATCCAGACATGTCTGGCCACCCAGATCGGCAAAACAGTAGAGGCATACGTAGACGATGTAGTCGTCAAAACCAAACACATCGAAACTCTAGTAGACGATTTGAGGCTCACATTCGACAACCTCCGAGCATATGACATCAAGCTGAATCCGGAGAAATGCGTTTTTGGCGTACCAGCCGGGAAGCTCCTGGGCTTCATTGTATCCGGTAGAGGAATCAAAGCGAACCCGGCCAAGATCCGAGCTCTGTCACAGCTCGATATTCCAAAAGACCTCAAACAGATACAAAAATTGACTGGATGCGTGGCGGCCCTAAGCCGCTTTATCTCCCGTTTGGGAGAAAAGGCACTGCCCCTCTATCGCCTCCTCATACGCACGGAACACTTCGAGTGGACGGACGCTGCCACTACCTGACTCGAAGAAATAAAAGCCATTTTGGCAACAAATCCGGTCCTGGCTGCGCCTAACCTGGGCGAACCAATGTTGTTATAAATCGCGGCAACACATCAAGTTGTAAGCGCGGTACTCGTCGTAGAACGAGAAACAGAAGGGCATAAAATCCCTCTTCAAAAACCAGTGTACTACATATCCACTGTTCTAACTCCCTGCAAGTCCCGTTACCCGCACTATCAAAAGATAGCGTATGCGGTGTTCATGGCATCCCGGAAGCTTCGACACCACTTTCAAGAGTGTTCGATAACAGTGGCCTCCGAAGTACCCTTAAATGACAATATAAACAACCGCGACGCGACGGGCAGGATTGCAAAATGGTCCATTGAGCTCTTACCATTCAATATAACTTACAAACCTCGGCGAGCTATAAAGTCGCAAGTTTTGGCCGACTTTGTCGCTGAGTGGACTGAAGCCGAACTCCCTAAAGAGTATGGAGCATACTCCAATTGGATTATGCACTTCGACGGCTCCAAAATGTTGGCCAGATTGGGGGCTGGCGTCGTATTGACGTCCCCAACCGGGGACACAGTCCAATACGTACTTCAGATAATGTACACGGACTCCAACAACGCAGCCGAATACGAGGCCCTCTTACATGGCCTCCGGATGGCAATCTCCATGGGCATTCAACGCCTAGAGGTGCGCGGGGACTCAAACCTCGCAATATCCCAAGTAAATGGAGACTCTGAAGCCAAGGATCCGAAAATGGCAGCCTATCGTAACGCTATCCTTAAAATGTCAGCTCGGTTCGAAGGACTTGAATTCCACCACGTAGCCAGGGATGATAACCAAGCGGCCGACATATTGGCACGCATCGGTGCAAAACGTGACGCGGTCCCCCCAAATATCTTCCTGGAACGGCTGTTTAAGCCTTCCGTACTATGGGAAGAGGAGTCCGGAAATAACAAACCAGAAGCAGCCGCACCAACCGACACAGAGCAATCTGACATAATCGGCGATTCAGCCAATGAATTAACACCTTCAGCCCACGACATAATGGCAGTAATCGCCCCGTGGACAGAGCCATTCCTAGCCTACTTGCTTAGGCAGGAACTTCCCGAAGACCAAAATGAGGCCCGCTGCATAGTTCGGCGATCTAAAGCCTACAAGGTCCACGAGGGAGAACTCTATAAGAAAAGCACAACCGGAGTCCTTCAAAGGTGTATCTCCGAAGAAGAAGGGCGTAACCTCCTGGCTGAAATTCATGCCGGACTAGGCGGACACCACGCCGCAGCTCGGGCCCTTGTAGGAAAGGCATTTCGTACATGATTTTATTGGCCGACGGCCCAGGCAGATGCTCAAGACTTAGTCCAAAGATGCGTCGGTTGTCAGCTCTTTGCTAATCAGAGCCACATGCCACCCACCGCCCTCAAAACTATACCCATTACCTGGCCGTTCGCGGTCTGGGGGCTTGACATGGTTGGACCCCTTAAAGGGGGAACCCACAAGCAAAGGTACCTATTGGTCATGGTGGATAAATTCACCAAATGGATAGAGGCCAAGCCAGTTAAAATGGCAGAGTCCGGACCAGTGATAGACTTCATATCCGGGGTAGTACACCATTATGGTGTCCCCCACAGCATCATCACCGATAACGGCACGAATTTCACGGCCGACGAGGTTAAATCATGGTGCAAAATATGGGCATCAAGCTTGATTACGCTTCAGTCTATCATCCTCAAACCAACGGTCAAGTGGAACGAGCAAATGGTCTAATAATGAGCGGCATCAAACCCAGTCTAGTGCAGTCCCTTACGAAACCTGACACGCACTGGGTAGAGGAGCTCGACTCCGTACTCTGGGGGCTGCGGACAACGCCCAACCGTACTACCGGATTCACACCATTTTTTATGGTATACGGCGCAGAGGCAGTTCTGCCCTGCGATATCATTCATGACTCACCTCGAGTGCGCATGTACGAAGAAAGAGAAGCCGAGCTGGATCGGCAGGACAGCTTAGACACATTGGAGGAAGAACGCGACCTTGCAAAGGCTTGTTCCGCATTCTATCAATAGCAGGCTCGAAGATATCAAAGCAGAGAAGTACGGGCCAAGACTTATAATGTTGGCGAACTGGTTCTATGCCTGCCGGACAAGAAAAAGGACAAGCTTAAGCCCAAATGGGAAGGCCCCTTCATCATCGATCAAGTCTTGACCGGTGGAGCATACCGTCTACGAAACGCGTAGGACAACCGACTCGAGTCGAACCCATGGAACGCAGCCCGCCTCCGAAGATTCTATGCCTAGTTCCGGACTAAGAGTTCGTCCCCTTCCCCCGTCCAAATTTTTACACTTCAGCTGTCTTTTGTTTCTCTTTCTTCTCTCACCCCTTTTCCTAAAAAGCCCTTCAAGGCCTACTTGCGCATTGTTCGCACACACTTGATGTGCCTTCCGCACTCATTATACCTGTGGTCTTACCAGAAGCTTAATTATAAGGGCTTCATGCCCAGCACATGTGTCAAGCTCCCACATGTACCTTTTATTCACCATTATATGCATCGATATGACTTAAGTTTTGGCCAAGCTGGGTTGTCTGGCTCCTGTGCTTACCCCTACGTTCCCGATTGTTAGGCTAGGAGGTAAAGGGAGCACCTCTACGATTGTTACTGCCGAGTCAGCCGGATGTGTACCTCAGACTGGGTGAAGCCGAAAGCTAGCGTTCTTAAGGGAATATTCGGTCGGTGACTTGAAAGAGGATTTTTTACCCACTTATTTATCTGCCCCCAAATGTTTTTCTGCTCTTTTCGCAGTCCGGGCATGCACCTTAGGGCATGCCTCCCAGGGAAAGGAACCCTTAACGGAACTATTCTCCCTGGAAGATGTTTCTTACTAACCATGTAATATAACATAACTAGTTGGGCACTTGTCTGATAAAGCACTAATGACCCCTACGCCTGGTCTCCATGCATGCCCCGGTTGTTTCTTAACCGAGAAGGTATTCGGACACACTCCGGACTCTAGGGTCCCGAGGTTGAAGCGAAAAGGTCGACAAAGACAAATGATCTACAATCCGGCTAGAAGGCATTTTACATGTCATTTTAAAATACATTGTCAAATTGACTGACTGTATTCCTCCTCAATCCCGTCTAACAGGCTGTCCAATTTACAGTCCCGTTGGGAAAATTTAGTGGCCAACTCTACTTGGCCGTATACTAAACTCACAGGGATCTCCTTCTCGTCTGGACCTACAGGTCCGACCTCAGCCATGTGGTTGGGATCCGCCTTCTTGTACCGCGTCTTGACCATGGCCCAGGCCTCCCTGGCACCTTGGCGGCAGGCTGAAATCTTCCATAAACGGAAGCACGGCCGCACTCCCTGAAGCTTCTCCGCAAGCTCCCCAAGGCCTTCGGGTAGGGAGAGGGCTGGCCATAAAGCCTAGACGACGCCGCTCATTGCCTGCCGAACTCGTTCGAGAAGCCGCAACAGCTCGGGAAGTTGATCACCCGTTGATACGGGCATCTCCTCCACAGGACGACCTGTGAGTATACCTACAGACATATTTTGTCAATTGACTTCCTTGTCGAACTCTTCTTTTCAAAGGAGTTCGCTCAAGCACTTACTTTAGATGCCGCGACGAAGCCGCTGATTCTCCTTAACAGAGCCAGACAGCTCGGCCCGAACACCTTTCAGCTCTTCTCCGAGCTGGGCGTGGGCATCCTGGAGCTTGTTCCTATCTTGCTGCAACTTATTCAGCACCCTCTGGCCGCCCTTCAGCTGGCGCAGTAGTTCTTGCGTGTCCGGATCTTGTCCGGCAGCTCCTGCAATGTCATTATTAGACTTGCGCGCATGCCGCACACCACTTATCTTTTTAAAAATAATGTGTTACCAGGAGGGGTCTCTGTGTTTCCTCCTGCGGCAGCAAGTGCGGCCTCGAGTTGGGCCTTGCACTCTTGCAGCTCCTGAGACAGTTGGGTATTCTTCTCTATAAGATCCTGCGTTTCAAATGATCCTTAAATCAGTTAATATAACTACTTTAAGTCTCGGGGGCTACTAGCATACACAACCACTAAATTCTTTTACCCGTATGTCTTCTACATACTGCCCCGCGGCTCTGGTCAAACCATCTTGAGCAGCACGGAGGTGCGCGTCCCCCGCGTTAAAGGCATTCAACGCCTCAGGGGAGAAGCACGCGTCACAAAAAACTGTCCGGCGGCGCCTGTGGTTCATGGCGCTCTCCACCTCAGACTTGGTGGCGGACAGTCTGTCGGCATCCTCCGTTGGAGGAGTATCCGGCTCGCGCCTTGCGCTCGCCTCCCCCTCCAGACCAGGTGCTGGAGCCTGGCTGGTAGAGGTTGGATTGGCAACCTCTACGCCCGCAGTCTGGCGGGCGCTTTTTCTCCTACAAAAGTTATGAGCATTCAAACGCTTCCTAGGAACGTTGCTCTAAATAAGGAACCATGAGCCATACCTTTGCGGCGACGTTTCAATCCGCGCCGCGCTCCTCTTCCGCCTACTGGGCCGGACTGACCCTTGTTGGTCAGCCGCCGTGGGTTCGGCTTTCCGCCTTGAAGGCGCCTCCTGTAAAGCACCATCGTATACGGTGGACAGAAATGAGCAAGGAAGGAATAATGATGTCAGGGCCTCGGTCACAATCACCTGGGAAGCCGGATATAGTCCGGGGTAGTCAGCCGTAATGTCGACTAAAGCATTATCCATGCTGAGCTGGTGGAACACCCCGTCGGTTAGCTCCACCTTTATGTCCAGATCCTCTTCGGAGGTCGGATCCTGGGATCTCTCTGGATCCTCGGGTTGCGGAGCTGGACTAAGCATGCCCTCCACAACCCGACGCAGCTCCTGCGTCGAAAGCATAATATAAGAAGCTTAAACTTTGAAAGCATGGGTCGGGCACTTAAAGTGTTCGCTTACCCAACGCCGAGGGTTATTCATGGAGAACCCGTTCAACAGGGTCGTCTGGAGGAAATGCTCCTTCTCCCCGTTGTACAGGCCGGACAGGATCGGCCGATCCCGACCCTTTACGGCCATGACGGGTGGCATCGTCCTCCCCGTTGAAATCCCACATGGGGTGGCCCCTGTACTGCAGCGGCTGCACCCCCCGCATAATGCACGTCGCCATGACTCCAATCATGGTCAACCCGGAATGGGCCAGTAACCTTATCCGGCCCATCAAATAATGGACGCTCTTGTCTTCCTCCAGCTGGGGGCTCCGTGGGCGCCAGCTAAGGTGTTTCTTCAGAGGAGCATTACTAAACTCCGGGAGGCCGATCCGAACAGGGTCCGGCAGCGGAGCGTCTTCTACGTAAAACCATTCCGAAGGCCAGTCTTCGAACGCCTTCTTAGGGGTTCCGGATAGGTATCCGGTCCCGGCGATGTGCCATATTTCGGCACCGCCCACTTGATATATGGACCCCTCGTGAGAGCGGGGTACAAGGCAGAACAACCTCTTCCACAGCGCAAAATGGGGCTCGACGCCCAGAAATAGCTCGCAAAGAGCTACGTAACCCGCAATATGCAGGATAGAGGCGGGCGTGAGGTGATGGAGCTAGAGTCCGTAGAACTCCAGGAGCCCGCGGAGGAACAGATGTACAGGAAATCTGAGCCCCCTTATCAGATAGGGGACGAAGCATACCCGCTCCCCTTTGTTGGGACATGGGGTAGCCTCCGCTTGCTTCCCACCTTTGTAGGTGGCCAGCCCGGCTCGAACCGGAACCATGAAGGCCGGAGGGAGATATCCCTCCGCTTGGAGCTTCACCAGCTCGTTGTGCGGGATAGAACATCCCCTCCAATCTCCTGGCAGAGGGCTGGGAGCGCGAGGAGAGGAGCCGCGCCGACGGTCCATGATGGAATGGATTCTTGGTCAGAAGCGCTCCGATGAGTACTCGCGGAAGGAAGATGGTGTGATTTGGATCTGGATTCTTGCCTCTCTTATAGGCAGGTTATTTGCACAGCTAGGGGGTAAAACATAAAAGATACCCTGGCTTTTCGCATTCGTGCGACGCGTGGAAGAAGGCCATTATTGGGCGTGGAAGCCAAGAAGCGCGACATTAACAAGGAAGCCGGACACTGTTCGGTAGGTACGTGGAACTTAAAGGAGAACCCGCCTTGCAACACCGAAGACTACATACGTGCTGGACTTATCGTCATTGAAGCCTGGTTCGGGGGCTACTGAGGGAGTCTTGGACTAGGGGGTGTCCGGACAGCCGGACTATCATCTTCAGCCGGACTCCAAGACTATGAAGATACAAGATTGAAGACTTCGTCCCGTGTCCGGATGGGACTTTCCTTGGCGTGGAAGGCAAGCTTGGCGATACGGATATGTAGATCTCCTACCATTGTAACCGACTTTGTGTAACCCTAGCCCTCTCCGGTGTCTATATAAACCGGAGGGTTTTAGTCCGTAGGACGAACAACCATTACAACAATCATACCATAGGCTAGCTTCTAGGGTTTAGCCTCCTTGATCTCGTGGTAGATCCACTCTTGTACTACCCATATCATCAATATCAGTCAAGCAGGAGTAGGGTTTTACCTCCATCAAGAGGGCCCGAACTTGGGTAAAAACATCGTGTCGCTTGTCTCCTGTTACCATCCGCCTAGACGCACAGTTCGGGACCCCCTACCCGAGATCCGCCGGTTTTGACACCGACAGCTGACGAACGGCAGATAGCCTCCTCTTACGGCCTTCAAAAAATTTCTACGTGTAATGTGCACCGATACTAACTGTCATGGGAAAATTTGGAAAATTTCAGGGGTCATTTGACCTTTTGAAGACATTTTAGTGATTTTCTAGCCATTTAATGACCGTAACTCAAATTTGAACTAGCTGTAGATGCAACGGCTAACCATAATGGTTTGAAAAAACATGTTTGTGCACTTGTGTGCGAGTTAATTCCATGTGTAGTAAATTAGAAAGAATTTTCAAACATATTGGTCTCACAGCATGGACACATGCATGGAGTGCCTTGGCATTTTAATTCCAAAATATTAAAAAGCAATCAGGAAAAGATGAAACTTTGCTTGATCTAATGTCATGCCACCAAGATGATGTGGTACAAAAATTGGCCTGTTTGACGAAAGTTTGGACACACACCCCTCACAAACCGGAGCAACTAACTAGAAGGCTCGTGGTTCCTAGAGGGAACGATGCATGTTTGATGACGAACGGCAGATAGCTTCCTCTTACGGTCTTCAAAATTTATCTAGGTGTAGTGTGCACTGATACAAACTGTCCTATGAAAATTTGGAAAATTTCAGGGGTCATTTGACCTTTTGAAGACATTTAAGTGATTTCCTAGAGATTTAATGACCGTAATTATAATTTGAATTAGATGTACATGCAAAGGCTAACCATAACGCTTTGAAAAACTCATATTTGTGTACTTGTGTGCGAGTTAATTCCATGTACGGTAAATTAGAAGGAATTTCAAACATAATGGTCTCATGGCATGGACACATGTACATGCATGGAGTGCCATGGCATTTTAATTCCAAAAAATTAAAAAATGATCAGGAGAACATGAAACCTTGCTTAATGTAATGTCATGCCACAAAGATGATTTGGTACAAAAATTGGCTTGTTTGACGAAAGTTTGGAGACATACCCCTCACAAACTGGAGCAACTCACTAGAAGGCTCGTGGTTCCGAGAGGGAACAATGCATGTTTGATGACGAACGGCAGATAGCTTCCACTTACGGTCTTAAAAAAATTTCTACGTGTAATGTGCGCTGATACAAACTGTCATGTGAAAATTTGGAAAATTTCAAGGGTCATTTGACCTTTTGAAGACATTTTAAGTGATTTCCTAGCCATTTAATGACTGTAATTCAAATTTGAACTAGATGTACATGCAATGGCTAACCATAACGGTTTGAAAAATCATATTTGTGTACTTGTGTGCGAGTTAATTCCAGTGCAGTAAATTAGAAGGAATTTTCAAAGATATTGGTCTCACGGCATGGACACATGTACATGCATGGAGTGTCATGGCATTTTTATTCCAAAAAATTAAAAAATGATCAAAAAACATGAAACCTTGCTTGATTTAATGTCATGCCACCAAGATGATGTGGTACAAAAATTGGCTTGCTTGATAAAACTTTGGACACACACCCCTCTCATACGTCTCCAACATATCTATAATTTTTTATTGTTCCATGCTATTATATTATCTGTTTTGGATGTTTATGGGCTTTATTATACACTTTTATATTATTTTTGGGACTTGGAGTAGATGTCAGGGAAACTTCGAGGTGGCCACGAGGGTCTAGGGCGCGCCCCCCACCCTCGTGGGCCCCTCGTGGCTCCCCTGGCCGACTTCTTTCACATATATATATCCATATACCCCGAAAACATCCGGGAGCACCATAGATCGGGAGTTCCACTGCCGCAAGCCTCTGTAGCCACCAAAAACCAATCGGGACCCTGTTCCGGCACCCTGCCGGCGGGGGGATCCCTCACCGGTGGCCATCTTCATCAACCCGGCGCTCTCCATGAGGAGGAGGGAGTACTTCACCCTCGGGGCTGAGGGTATGTACCAGTTGCTATGTGTTTGATCTCTCTCTCTCTCGTGTTCTTGAGGTGGTACGATCTTGATGTATCGCGAGCTTTGCTATTATAGTTGGATCTTATGATGTTTCTCCCCCTCTACTCTCATGTAATGGATTGAGTTTTCCCTTTGAATTTATATTATTGGATTGAGTCTTTAGGGATTTGAGAACACTTGATGTATGTCTTGCATGTGCTTATCTATGGTGACAATGGGATATCACGTGATCTACTTGATGTATGTTTTGGTGATCAACTTGAGGGTTCAATGACCTTGTGAACTTATGCATAGGGGTTGGCACACATTTTCGTCTTGACTCTCCGGTAGAAACTTTGGGGCACTCTTTGAAGTTATAAGTGTTGGTTGAATAGATGAATCTGAGATTGTGTGATGCACATCATATAATCATACCCACGGATACTTGAGGTGACATTGGAGTATCTAGGTGACATTAGGGTTTTGGTTGATTTGTGTCTTAAGGTGTTATTCTAGTATGAACTCCAGGATAGATCGCATGGAAAGAATAGCTTCATGTTATTTTACTACGGACTCTTGAATAGATCGTTCAGAAAGGATAACTTTAAGTTGTTTTGTACCCTAAAATAATCTCTTCGTTTGTTCTCCGCTATTAGTGGCTTTGGAGTGACTCTTTGTTGCATGTTGAGGGATAGTTATATGATCCGGTTATGTTATTAGTGTTGAGAGAACTTGCACTAGTGAAAGTATAAACCCTAGGCCTTGTTTCCTAGCATTGCAATACCGTTTACGCTCACTTTTATCATTAGTTACCTTGCTGTTTTTATATTTTCATATTACAAGAACCTATATCTATCATCCATATTGCACTTGTATCACCATCTCTTCGCCGAACTAGTGCACCTATACAATTTACCATTGTATCGGGTGTATTGGGGACACAAGAGACTCTTTGTTATTTGGTTGCAGGGTTGTTTGAGAGAGACCATCTTCATCCTACGCCTCCCACGGATTGATAAACCTTAGGTCATCCACTTGAGGGAAATTTGCTACTGTCCTACAAACCTCTGCACTTGGAGGCCCAACAACGTCTAGAAGTAGAAGGTTGCGTAGTAGACATCAAGCTCTTTTCTGGCGCCATTTCCGAGGAGGTGAGTGCTTGAAGGTATATCTTTAGATCCTCCAATCGAATCTTTTTGTTTCTTGTTTTATCACTAGTTTAGTTTATAAAATAAAACTACAAAAAATGGAATTGAGTTTGTCTCATACGCTTCATCTTTTTAATATCTTTCGTGAGAATGATGGAAAGGAAAATTGTGCTCAAGTGCTAGAAGAAGAAGTCTATAAAATGTTTGGCACTAAATCTTTGAATGATAAGCATGATTGCAATGTTGTTAGTATAAACTCTTTGAATATCCATAGTACTAATGATGATTGCACTAGTCATGATGAAAATGTCTCTTATAAGCATGTCAACTTTTGTCGAGTGCATAGAGTTTGCAA
This sequence comes from Triticum aestivum, assembly GCF_018294505.1. NCBI lineage: Eukaryota > Viridiplantae > Streptophyta > Magnoliopsida > Poales > Poaceae > Triticum > Triticum aestivum. The sequence goes on along the minus strand of NC_057807.1, from coordinate 213,468,878 downwards.
GTACACATCAAATAGGGAAAATAGGTTTTGCAAGTGGTATAAGTATTTAGAAACTAAATGGTTGCAAGAAAGGCTAAATGTTTGTGCTGAAAATTTAAAATTTCTTAGCCATACTTGTGAACTTTGCAATGAACATGGTAATTGAAATCTCCAATGCAAATTGTTTCATGATCGAATCGTGTCCAAAAATTGTGATGACTTGATTTCCCTTGCACATCATAATGAACTTAGTTTGCTTTTGGGTTATGAAGAAATGAAATGTTTAACTAAGGATATTCCAGAATATAACCTTGAGAAATTTCTTCATATTGATCTAGAGGAAATTTATATGTATTGTGCGGTGAATTGCACTGAAAATCCTTATATTGCCAATTACATAAAGAAAAGAAAAGAAATAGAAGATGAAGAGAATACTAATGAAAGGGAAGAGACTTCCCAATATCCTGCTATTATTTCTTATGATGAATCAGGTAACGAGGAGGATCTTTCTATTCAACCAATCTCATTAATAAGGAGCTCAAAAAAGAGGGTTAAACCCACACATGATGTGAGTAAGAAAAAGAAAAGACGGAGAAGCAAAAGTAGAAAGGTATCCCTCCCAAATGATGTTTCTCCTATTACTCATTGTGATGATGATAATTGCTATACTATTGGTGCTATCCATACTATTAATGATGAGAGTGATTATGCTTATGATATGAAAAGGCCCAAGCTTGGGGATGCTATGTTTGATGAGAATGACATGTTTGAGTGCTGCAATTAATGTTTGTCCCAAGCTTGGGGATGCTATGTTTAATGCAGATGATATTTTTTGCCTCCCAAGTTTTGATGAGCAAATTTATTATGATGATAGCATGCCTCCTACTTATGATGATTATATTGATGAAAGTGGGTTTGGAAGAGAGTCAACTTTAGGAAGTAATGATCCCACTATTTTAGAGGGTGTTGAATTTTATAATATTTATGAAAGTGGATTGGGAGAGGTCATGACTTTATTTAGTGATAAATCCACTATTTTGGAAGAGGTTTCAATTGATTATGATGAGAACAAAGTTGCTACTTATCATGATTATTGTGATGATACTTATGCTATAAAAAGTAGTGAGGTTTATATTTATAAAACTTTTCCTGATTATGATTACCCTTTTTCTAACATTACTCTTTTAATGTGGAAACAATTTATAGTATTCGAGTCTCTTATGATACTCCCACTATTCTGAATGAGAAGAATTTTGCTTATGTGGAGAGTAATAAAATTTCTATGCTTGTAGATCATGAAAAGAATGCTTTAGGTGATGGTTATATTGTTGAATTCATTCATGATGCTACTGAAAATTATTATGAGGGAGGAACATATGCTTGTAGGAATTGCAATAATATCAAGTTTCCTCTCTATGTGCTTAAAATCTTGAAGCTATGCTTGTTTTGCCTTCCTATGCTAGTTGATTACTGTTCCCATAAGTTGTTTGCTCACAAAATATCTATGCATATGAAGCGGGTTAGACTTAAATTTGCTAGTCATATTCTTCATGATGCTCTCTTTATGTTTCAATTCCTATATTTTATGTGAGCATCATTGAAATCATCATTGCTAGCTAGGGGCGTTAAACGATAGCGCTTGTTGGGAGGCAACCCAATTTTATTTTTGGCCTTTGATTTTGCTCCTATTTAGTAATAAATAATTCATATAGCCTCTGGTTAGATGTGGTTTTATGTTTTAATTAGTGTTTGTGCCAAGTAGAACCTTTAGGAAGACTTGGCTGAAGTCTATGCGATCTTGCTGTAAAAAATAGAAATTTTAGCGCTCACGAGATTAGCTGCCATGTTTTACTGGAGAGTGCTTTTAGGTTTATTATTTTTGAAGATGATTAATAGACAAATTCCTAAGGTCCACCAATTTATTTTAGAATTTTTGGAGTTACATAAGTGTTCTAATTATACAGATTACTACAGACTGTTCAGTTTTTGACAGATTCTGTTTTCATTGTGTTGTTTGCTTATTTTGATGAATCTATGAGTAGTATCGGAGTGTATGAACCATAGAGAAGTTGGGATACAATATATATTATACCAATATGAATTTAGAATGAGTTCACAAAAGTACCTAAGTGGTGGGTTTATTTTCTTACACTAACAGAGCTCATGAGATTTTCTGTTGAGTTTTGTGTTGTGAAGTTTTCAAGTTTTGGGTAAAGATTTGATGGACTATGGAATAACGAGTGGCAAGAGCCTAAGATTGGGTATGCCCATGGAACCCCAAGGTAATTCAAGGACAACCAAAAGCCTAAGCTTGGGGATGCCCCGGAAGGCATCCCCTCTTTCGTCTTCGTCTATCGGTAACTTTACTTGGAGCTATATTTTTATTCACCACATGATATGTGTTTTGCTTGGAGCGTGTTGTATGATATGAGTCTTTGCTTTTTAGTTTACCACAATAATCCTTGCTGTACACACCTTTTGGGAGAGACACACATGATTTGGAATTTATTAGAATACTCTATGTGCTTCACTTATATCTTTTGAGCTAGACAATCTTGCTCTAGTACTTCACTTATATCTTTTTAGAGCACGGCGATGGTTTTATTTGTAGAAATTATTAATATCTCATGCTTCACTTATATTATTTTGAGAGTCTTTTAGAACAACATGGTATTTGCTATGGTTATAAAATTGGTCCTAGAATGATGGGCATCCAAGTTGGGTATAATAAAAACTATCATAGAAAGTGCATTGAATACTATGATCAATTTGACGCTTGATAATTGTTTTGAGATATACAGGTGGTAATGTTAGAGTCATGCTAGTTGGATAATTATGAAATTGAGAAATACTTGTGTTAAAGTTGGCAAGTCCCGTAGCATGCACGTATGGTAAAAGTTGTGTAACGCATATAGAGTAATATTTTGTTCTAGTATCGAGTTGTAATCCATGAGTTGTAAGTAAATAGAAGTGTGATGATCATCATTATTATAGCATTGTCCCTTAAAAAAGAAAAAAAAAAGAAAGGCCAAAAAAAGAGAAAGGCCAAATAAAAAAAGGGCCAAATATATATATGTAAAAAAGAAAGGCCCAAAAAAGAGGGGGGCAATGTTACTATCCTTTTCCACACTTGTGCTTCAAAGTAGCACCATGATCTTTGCGATAGAGAGTCTCTTATTTTGTCACTTTCATATAGTAGTGGGAATTTTTCATTATAGAACTTGGCTTGTATATTCCAACGATGGGCTTCCTCAAAATGCCCTAGGTCTTCGTGAGCAAGCAAGTTGGATGCACACCCACTTAGTTTCTTTTGTTGAGCTTTCATACATTTATAGCTCTAGTGCATCCTTTGCATGGCAATCCCTACTCCTCATGTTGATATCAATTGATGGGCATCTCCATAGCCCTTTGATTAGCCTCGTCAATGAGAGACTTTCTCCTTTTTTGTCTTCTCCACACAACCTCCATCATCATATTCTATTCCACCCATAGTGCTATATCCATGGCTTACGCTCATGTATTGCATGAGAGTTGAAAAAACCTGAAGCGCGTTAAAAAGTATGAACCAATTGCTTGGCTGAAAGCGGGGTTGTGCATGATGGGAGTATTTTGCGTGACGAAAATGAAGCATAGCCTAACTATATGATTTTGTAGGGATAAGCTTTCTTTGGCTATGCTATTTTGATAAGACATGATTACTTGTTAGTATGCTTGAAATATTACTATTCTTATGTCAATATTGAACTTTTATCTTGAATCATTTGGATCTGAACATTCATGCCACAATAAAGAAAATTACATTGAGAAATATGCTAGGTAGCATTCCACATCAAAAATTCTATTTTTATTATTTACCTACTCGAGGACGAGCAGAAATTAAGCTTGGGGATGCTTGATACGTCTCCAACGTATCTATAATTTTTGATTGTTCCATGCTATTATATTATCTGTTTCGATGTTTATGGGCTTTATTATACACTTTTATATTATTTTTGGGACTAACCTATTAACCGGAGGCCCATCCCAAATTGTTGTTTTCTTGCCTATTTCAGTGTTTCAAAGAAAAGGAATATCAAACGGAGTCCAAACAGAATGAAACCTTCGGGAGAGTTATTTTTGCAACGGAAGCAATCCAGGAGACTTGGAGTAGACGTCAGGGAAGCTTCGAGGTTGCCACGAGGGTCCAGGGCGCGCCCTACCCCCTGGGCGCGCCCCCACCCTCGTGGGCCCCTCGTGGCTCCCCTGGCCGACTTCTTTCACCTATATATATCCATGTACCCCGAAAACATCCGGGAGCACCATAGATCGGGAGTTCCAATGCCGCAAGCCTCTGTAGCCAGCAAAAACCAATCGGGACCTTGTTCCAGCACCCTACCCGAGGGAGGATCCCTCACCGGTGGCCATCTTCATCATCTTGGCGCTCTCCATGACAAGGAGGGAGTAGTTCACCCTCGGGGCTGAGGGTATGTACCAGTAGCTATGTGTTTGATCTCTCTCTCTCTCTCTCTCGTGTTCTTGAGGTGGTACGATCTTGATGTATCGCGAGCTTTGTTATTATAGTTGGATCATATGATGTTTCTCCCCCTCAACTCTCATGTAATGGATTGAGTTTTACCTTTGAAGTTATCTTATCGGATTGAGTCTTTAAGGATTTGAGAACACTTGATGTATGTCTTGCATGTGCTTATCTGTGGTGACAATGGGATATCACGTGATCTACTTGATGTATGTTTGGTGATCAACTTGCGGGTTCAGTGACCTTGTGAACTTATGCATAGGGGTTGGCACATGTTTTCGTCTTGACTCTCCGGTAGAAACTTTGGGGCACTCTTTGAAGTTCTATGTGTTGGTTGAATATATGAATCTGAGATTGTGTGATGCATACCGTATAATCATACCCATGGATACTTGAGGTGACATTGGAGTATCTAGGTGACATTAGGGTTTTGGTTGATTTGTGTCTTAAGGTGTTATTCTAGGATGAACTCTAGGATAGATCAAACGGAAAGAATAGCTTCATGTTATTTTACTACGGGCTCTTGAATAGATCGTTCAGAAAGGATAACTTTGAGGTGGTTTCGTACCCTACAATAATCTCTTCGTTTGTTCTCCGCTATTAGTGACTTTGGAGTGACTCTTTGTGGCATGTTGAGGGATAGTTATATGATCCGGTTATGTTATTATTGTTGAGAGAACTTGCACTAGTGAAAGTATGAACCCTAGGCCTTGTTTCCTAGCATTGCAATACCGTTTACGCTCACTTTTATCATTAGTTACCTTGCAGTTTTTATATTTTCAGATTACAAAACCATATATCTATCATCCATATCACACTTGTATCACCATCTCTTCGCCGAACTAGTGAACCTATACAATTTACCATTGTATTGGGTGTGTTGGGGACACAAAAGACTCTTTGTTATTTGGTTGCAGGGTTGTTTGAGAGAGACCATCTTCATCCTACGCCTCCCACGGATTGATAAACCTTACGTCATCCACTTGAGGGAAATTTGCTACTGTCCTACAAACCTCTACACTTGGAGGCCCAACAACATCTACAAGGAGAAGGTTGCGTAGTAGACATCACCCTCACAAACCGGAGAAACTCACTAGAAGGCTCGTGGTTTCGAGAGGGAACAATGCATGTTTGATAACGAATGATAGATAGCTTCCTCTTACAGCCTTCAAAACTTTTCTACGTGTAATGTTGTAACGCCCCGGATACAACTTTCCATATTCGTAACTCCGACTCTTGCCATTTTCCGGCGATGTGATTTATTATTTCCTTCGTGGTTGGGTTTTGTTCTTTTGTTTTTGCATTTTGTTCATGTCATGCATTTCATCTCATGTCATCATTCGCATTGCATCCATATGTTTTCATAAAACTCGTAACCGTTTGCAGTTGCCCTTTCTTTCTTTGCCTGCGTTGGCATTTTGTCAGGCCCTTGTCCTCGTTGACCTCCTCGGACCGCTTTGCCTTTGTTGACCTTCTCGCAGACCATTTGGACCCCTCTCTTCTCTCTTTCTCCGAGACCAACAAAACCCCCTTGACCCCGTGGCCTTTCGTCAGACCCCATTGTCTCTGTTTCCCCCTCTCATCTAAATGCCTACCCTCTCTACACTTTGCTCAGTCCCCCTCGCGTGCTTCTGAAACTTCTCCGAACCCGAAGCGGGCTGTCGTGACTGATGAGCCTGGATCATCCCCAAAACATCTTTGGTTTCTTATTTGAACTCTCCTAGCCTATCTATTCTGAACCTTTGATCTCGATCGGACGTCTGCGTTCTATCCAAATCTTGCTCTTCTAAGCCCACCTAGTTGTTGCACATTTCGGAGCCATCCAATCTCGATCGGAGGGCTCCAAACGGCCCTCGGTCACCCCATCCTACTATATATGGACACCCTACTCCTCCATTTTCGGAAACCCTAACCCCTAGCCCTTCTTCCCCACTGCCCTGCCGCCACTTGGCGCGCAGCCACCGGTCGCGCCGCCAAGCACGCGCCCTGTCTCCCTCCTTGCGCAGGGCCCGCGGAACCCAGATCGAGGCCCTGGAAGCCCATCTGTGCCCAAACCGTGCCGCCGCCCGCTCCTCCCGTCGCTCGAACCCTCCACCCGAGCGCCTCCTCGTCCAAATCCATGCGCGCCTCGCCGGAGTCCGGCCGCCGGACCAGCTCGTCGGAGCTCTCAACGCCGAGGACCTCCTCCTCGCGCCCTCTCTCTTTCTTCCTCTGTCGTTTCCTCTCTCTCACACATCTTTCTCTACAGGATACTAGTAGCCATGGACAGCCCCAGGAGCTCCCTTGCAGCCGCCTGGATCTGGCGTCTCGCCGGAGAACGCCGCCCTCGCCCAGATCCAGCCGCCCCTGCTTCCCGTCGTGCCTCCCCACCTTGGATCCGGTCGTCCCCGCAACGTCCCTCGCCTCGCCGCCCCTTTGCCTCGCTCGCCGGAGCTCTGCTCTAGGCGCCGCCCGCAGCTCTGCATCGAGCAGAGGACGAGCGCCTCGAGCCCGCTCGCCCGCGTTGACCGCGGCCACTCCAGCGCCTGGGCCAGCGGCCTCCAAGGCCCAGCCTCCTCCTCGGCCTGTCCTCAGCCGCCTCCACCGATCTGGGCCTAGCCCAGCTAGGTGAGCAGCCCAGCGCCTAGCAGTTTCAGCCCAATAGTGTTTTTTCCAGTCTCTGCGAATTTTGCTATTTATCCAGGATTTACTGATTTTCAGAAAAGTCCTTGGACCTCATGCATTTAATAATTAATTAACCGTGCATCGGATTAAAATAATTTATATATGTAAAATGCTCAGAAAATTGTGTAGTTTAATAATATGCCATTTTCATCCATGTTTAAAATATTTAAAATGCTGTTTGCATATCATTTGCATGTATGCCATGTTAAAATGCTTTATTCCATAACTAATTAACCGTAGCTCCATTTTAAATAAACTTTATATGTAAATGGGTGGAAAAATGCCTAGATTAACATGGTACACTTTATGTTGCTGTTTAACAACTCTAAAATTGTGTTTAGGGCAGAACAGTACCAAATCCATAATTTGCATATGGGGATTTTCCGGAATTGTTGTTTGTTGTTTCCGGCCTCATTTAAACTTTCCTAGATAGGTAGTTTCATTATGTTTCACCTCTTGCCATGTTTAATAACATTTAATATTGTTGGGTACATAACCGAGATCAAACTAAATAATGGATGTGGTGTTTCGTCAATATGCAACTCGTTGCATATTGAGCTCCACTTAACTTCTAGTATTGTTTGTTGCACTTTGCCATGCCATGCCTCATTAAACCGGACATGCATCATACTTGTTTGTGCATCATGCCATGCTTATGCTTGTTGGTTTACTATGTTGTTTGCTTCTTTCCGGGTTGCCTTCGGTTTCGTTCCGGAGTTGTGAGGATTCGTTCGACCACGTCCGCTTGTCTTCTTCATGGACTCGTTCTTCTTCCTTGCGGGATTTCAGGCAAGATGACCGCTACCCTGGATCTCACTACTATCATTGCTATGCTAGTTGCTTCGTTCTATCGCTTTGCTGCGCTACCTATCATCTATTTGTCGAGCCATCCCATGTTGCCATGAACCTTTGACCTTTGACACCTTTCCTATGCAAACCGTTGTTTGGCTATGTCACCGCTTTTGCTCAGCCCCTCTTATAGCGTTGCTAGTTGCAGGTGAAGTTGAAGATTTCTCCATGGTGGACAGGATTTTGGTTGGGATATCACAATATCTCTTCTTTTATTAATGCATCTATATATTTGGTAAAGGGTGGAAGGCTCGGCCTTTTGCCTGGTGTTTTGTTCCACTCTTGCCGCCCTAGTTTCCGTCATACCGGTGTTATGTTCCCGGATTTTGCGTTCCTTACACGGTCGGGTGATTTATGGGACCCCCTTGACAGTTCGCTTTGAATAAAACTCCTCCAGCAAGGCCCAACTTTGACTTTTACCATTTGCCTCACCACCACCTACTTTTCCCTTGGGAGTAATTAACCCGAGGGTCATCTTTATTATAGCCCCCCCGGGCCAGTGCTTGTCTAAGTGTTGGTCCGAACCAGAGCCACTTGCAGCGCCACCTCGGGGCAACTTGAGGGCTGGTTTTAGTTGTACGTACTATTCATCCGGTGTTGCCCTGAGAACGAGATATGTGCAGCTCCTATCGGGATTGTCGGCGCATCGGGCGGTCTTGCTGGTCTTGTTTTACCATTGTCGAAATGTCTTGTAAACCGGGATTCCGAGTCTGATCGGGTCTTCCTGGGAGAAGGTCTATTCCTTCGTTGATCGCGAGAGCTTATCATGGGCTAAGTTGGGACACCCCTGCAGGGTATAATCTTTCGAAAGCCGTGCCCGCGGTTATTGGCAGATGGGAATTTGTTAATATCCGGTTGTAGATAACTTGACACCAGATCCGATTTAAAACGCATCAACCGCGTGTGTAGCCGTGATGGTCTCTTCTCGGCGGAGTCCGGGAAGTGAACACGGTCTTTAGGTTATGTTTGACGTAAGTAGGAGTTCAGGATCACTTCTTGATCATTACTAGTTGACGACCGTTCCGCTTGCTCTTTTCTCGCTCTTATTTGCGTATGTTAGCCACCATATATGCTTAGTCGTTGCTGCAGCCTCACCACTTTACCCCTTCCTTTCCCTTTAAGCTTTGCTAGTCTTGATACCCATGGTAATGGGATTGCTGAGTCCTCGTGGCTCACATATTACTACAACAACAGTTGCAGGTACAGGTTTATGCGATGATCATGACGCGAGAGCGATGCTTGCTTGCGTTGAGTTCTTCTTCTGCTTCTTCGATCAGGGGATAGGTTCTAGGTCGGTAGCCTGGGCTAGCAGGGTGGATGTCGTTTGAGTTTCTGTTTGTGTTTCATCCGTAGCCGGATGATGCTCTGATGTATTGTGATGTTGTATTCATGTGGCATTGTATGCCTTATGTATGTATCCCCATCTATTATGTAATGTTGATGTAATGATATCCACCTTGCAAAAGCGTTTCAATATGCGGTTCTATCCTTAGTGGGACCTTCGAGTCTCTTTAGGATAGTATCGCATATTGGGCGTGACAAATGTGCACTGATAAAAACTGTCATGTGAAAAATTGGAAAATTTCAGGGGTCATTTGACAATTTGAAGACATTTAAGTGATTTCCTAGCCATTTAATGACCATAATTCAAATTTGAACTATATGCATGTGCAATGGCTAACCATAATGGTTTGAAAAATCATATTTGTGTACTTGTGTGCGAGTAAATTCCATATGCAGTAAATTAGAAGGAATTTTCAAACATATTGGTCTCACGGCATGGACACAGGTACATGCATGGAGTGCCATGGCATTTTTATTCCAAAAAATTAAAAAAGGATCAGAAAAACATGAAACCTTGCTTGATGTAATGTCTTGCCACCTAGATGATGTGGTACAAAAATTGGTCTGTTTGACGAAAGTTTGGACACGCACCCCTCATAAACCGGAGCAACTCACTAGAAGGCTCGTGGTTGTGAGAAGGGAACAATGCATGTTTGATGACGAACGGCAGATAGCTTCCACTTACGGCCTTCAATTTTTTTTCTACGTGAACGTGCACTAATACAACTGTCATGTGAAAATTTGGAAAATTCCAGGGGTCATTTGACCTTTTGAATACATTCAAGTTATTTTCTAGCCATTTATTGACCATAATTCAAATTTGAACTACATCTACATGCAATGGCTAACCATAACGGTTTGAAAAATCATATTTCTGTACTTGTGTCTGAGTTAAAAAATATCAGAAGATGTAAATGTCTGGTGTTCAAAAAAGAAAATGTAAAATCTGGCAAGACAACCGGCCCCACACGATTGGCACTCTATTTCGAGCCTCAAGGTTTGGAAGGTCAGTGGCGGGCGTTATTGATCAGACACGATTCTGCATTGGGAACCGTCAGCTATTATGTTCACACACGGATTTTGCTGCGGGAATCATGTGTAATTCACACTACAGTACTCGTAAATTCTGACGACCGACGCATGTACTATTCCCGTCGATCTAGATTCCGGCCGCCAATAAATACTACCTTGCTCACGTCATCCCGCCTGCATTCTCATCTAGATCCTCCCCTTGCTCGCCCTCTCTCTCTCTCTATCTCTCCAAATCTCTGCCATGGCGCCGCCAGTCTGCCCACGCGCCGACGAGGAGTCGTCACCCCCCGAGGACACTCACTCGAAGAGCAGCGACGAGGACACCTACGCGCCGCTGGACGAGGTTGCGCCGGACCCCCCAACTTTGGATTGGTTTTGGGTCCAATACGGTATTTGTCTTTGGAAGTCGTTGCCGCCGGCTGAGAAAGCCAGGCAAGTGGCTTTCAAGAAGGAGATGGCGGAGGAGGATGCCAGGTACCATGCGGCATGTGAAGCCCGTGATGCCACCTGGAAAAAGGAGGCGGCGGAGCTTTGGGGGCGGGCGCATCATCGTGCGGAGGAGGTGTACGAAGATGGGTACTTCACGAGGAAGGCCATAGGGGCTAGGCGCCTTGTCGCTGCGTGCAGCTAGGCCGATAAGCTCCAGCATCCCACCGACGAGGAGCTCCGGTGGGCGCCCAATGAAATGGAAAGATCGTTTGTGTGCGTCCGCCTACAAGAGGCAAATCGACATGTCAAGCGCTGCGAGGCGGAGGAGGCGGAGTACTACCCCCGCTCTGGGAAGACGCCGTGCACCAGGGAGCTGCTGGCGAGGGGCTGCCGGAATACTGGCCCCAAGAGGGATTATTAGTTTTAGTATTGTTCGTTTTCAATTTTATGCATTGTACCTAGTAGTTAAGTATCATCATGTATATGTGATGATATTATATATATATATTGTGTGATGAAATAATGAACAATTAATAGTATATATATTATGAATTCCATTTTCTATCTATTTTTGTATACTAATTTGAATCTATCTGTTATGATCCACTCATACAAAATGGAAAGCGTATAAACACATATTGAAACAGAACATATAAGAACGGAAAACATAGTACACACATTGAAACAGAGCAATAACAGAGAAATAGTATGATTGATGTGAATACATAGCTATCCACGTTGAAATGACTCAACAAAATAAAACGCGTCTGAGGGAGTCCTGGACTAGGGGGTGTCCGGAGAGCCGGACTATCATCGTCAGCCGGACTCCAAGACTATGAAGATACAAGATTGAAGACTTCGTCCCGTGTCCGGATGGGACTTTCCTTGGCGTGGAAGGCAAGCTTGGCGATACGGATATGTAGATCTCCTACCATTGTAACTGACTCTGTGTAACCCTAGCCCTCTCCGGTGTCTATATAAACCGGAGGGTTTTAGTTCGTAGGACAGGACAACCATTACAACAATCATACCATAGGCTAGCTTCTAGGGTTTAGCCTCCTTGATCTCGTGGTAGATCCACTCTTGTACTACCCATATCATCAATATCAATCAAGCAGGAGTAGGGTTTTACCTCCATCGAGAGGGCCCGAACCTGGGTAAAAACATCGTGTCCCTTGTCTCCTGTTACCATCCGCCTAGACACACAGTTCGGGACCCCCTACCCGAGATCCGCCGGTTTTGACACCGACGTTGGTGCTTTCATTGAGAGATCCTCTGTGCCGTCACCGATAGGAAGGATGCCTCTTCCCGTCTTCAAGGACGGTATCTTCGCCAAATGAGCCTTGGCCGCCGGCCAAACTATCCGGCTAGGTGGTTTTCTCATGACCGCTTGTTCGGCCACCGCTTCGACGATGACCTCTCAGGTCATCAAAAGCAATCTTCACGTCAACTCGGAATTCGCCGAGCAGTCGGATCCACCAGAGCTCTCGTCCGTAAATGAACTCTTGGATCGCATCGCCGCCCTGGGAGTCGCTACAAACTACAATCAGATTGGGCTTAAAACCGATCTGAGAGAGATTAACTCTCCCCAGGTTACCCACCACGTCGCGGTGGTAGAGGAACATCGCGGCGACTCTTCTCCTATATTGAAAACTAGTCATGTCCGGGCTTCCGAACCCTCCATGCTGGATTCCCGCGGAGGGACGGACTTCGATCAAGCGCTGAACCTAAAGTCAGGCATCGGACCGGACTCGTTGGACAACGTTCCACTTTCCAAGCTTCCGAATTCGGAAACTTCTCGGCCCTTGAGCCTTGAGATGGGTAGGGTTGCGGACTCAATTCCACCCACCCACCCAGACATATGCGATCTATCTCTAATCCGGCAAGAGCTTGCTGAAACAGTACATCATTACTGGGCCAGATTCCTCCTGGTTATGGACAGGATAAAGGACTGCCGAGAGGAAAACACAATCTCAATTTTTTGCAATAATTGCACGGACGAGGGAATCTTGAACGCCGTCAGCCATCGTGAAATCACACGCTTCGCCGACCTGGCGTCCATAGTACGAAAGTACTGTGCAATGGAGAGTTTCCGGAAAACCGAAAATAAGTTTTGGGACAATCCGGCCCCGAATACAACCCTAGTCCGCAACAAAAGGGTGCATTACACTCAGGCACCAGGTACAAAAACCAAAAAGCAAAAACCCCATAAAGGGCATGGAACCGTACTGGAGGGATGGCTTAGCGGATCCTGTAAAATTCACAGTACAGAGGGCGCCACCCCAACACATAGCCTTCGAGCATGTTGGATATTACGGCAGGTGGCCAAAAGTGGCGAGGAGCTTCTAGCCCCGGAAAACCACTCCAACAATACCGGTACGGTATCAACAGTATTCGAAACTTTCGCATCAAAAAATATGCAGAAACGAACAATCCGCAGCCTCGCCGAAGTCTACCAAGTAGCAACAACAAATCCTTGGAGTGACACGGCCATCACCTTCAACGCCAGCGACGATCCTAAATTCCGAACAGCCCGAGCACCAGCCGCATTGGTCCTCAGTCCAATAGTGGACGGCTTTCGACTTACCAAGGTACTCATGGATGGCGGCAGCGGATTAAACCTCATCTACGAGGAAACTCTTCAAAAAATGGAAATAGACTGGAGCCGCATTGAGCGAAGCAGCACAACCTTCAGAGGAATAATCCCTAGCCGGGAAGCGCGCTGCACCGGAAAAATCACACTTGATGTGGTGTTCGGCTCGCCGGACAATTACAGGTCCGAAGAAGTCACGTTCCAAGTGGCCCCGTTCAGCAGCGGATATCACGCTATATTAGGATGAGAGGCATTCACAATTTTTCAGGCCGTACCCCATTACGGGAACATGAAGCTCAAAATGCCTAGGCCCGACGGAATAATCACTCTCGTTAGTGATCCGGACATAGCACTCCGCACCGAAAACAAGACAGCCACATTAGCCCTGGAGGCACTAACCGAAGCCCTAGCGGCAGAAGAACTCACCGCGCTGCGCTCTACGGTGAATAGGGACGATGTGATACTCGATAAGAGATCCAAGTCCACCTCCTTTAAACCAGCGGACGAAATAGTAAAATTCCAGGTCCATCCAACGGACCCGACAAAGACGGCCTCCATGGGGGCACAGTTGAACCCTGATGTAGACGCCACACTGCGAGAATTCCTTCGGGAAAATTGGGACATTTTCGCCTGGCACCCTTCAGATATGCCAGGAATCCCACGCAGATTGGCAGAGCATAGCCTAAATATCCTAAAAGGGTTCAAGCTAGTCAAACAGGCTCTTCGACGATTTTCCGAACCCAAAAGACAGGCAATGGGAGAAGAACTAGCAATACTATTGGAAGCCGGATTCATCAGAGACATCAAACATCCGGATTGGCTAGCAAACCTGGTAATGGTACCAAAGAAGGACAAATCCTGGCGCCTATGCGTCGATTTTAAAGACCTCAACAAGGCCTGCCCAAAGGATCCCTTCCCCCTCCCCCGCATCGACCAAATAATCGATGCTACCGCAGGGCACGATTCATTGTGCTTCCTGGACGCATACTCCGGCTACCATCAAATCAAGATGGTGGAAGCGGACCAAGCCGCAACGACATTCATTACTCCATATGGACCATTCTGCTTTAACACGATGCCCTTCGGACTTAAAAACGTCGGCGCAACATATCAGCGCATGATTCAGACATGTCTGGCTACCCAGATCAGCAAAATAGTAGAGGCATATGTAGATGACGTAGTCGTCAAAACCAAACACGTCAAAACTCTAGTAGACGATTTGAGGCTCACATTCGACAACCTCTGAGCATATGACATCAAGTTGAATCCGGAGAAATGCGTTTTCGGCGTACCAGCCGGAAAGCTCCTGGGCTTCATTGTATCCGGTAGAGGAATCGAAGCGAACCCGGCCAAGATCCGAGCTCTGTCACAGCTGGATATTCCAAAAGACCTCAAACAGATACAAAAATTGACTGGATGCGTGGCGGCTCTAAGCCACTTTATCTCCCGTTTGGGAGAAAAGGCATTGCCCCTCTATCGCCTCCTCAGACGCACCGAACACCTCGAGTGGACGGATGCTGCCACTGCCGGACTCGAAGAAATAAAAGCCATATTGGCAACAAATCCGGTCCTGGCTGCGCCTAACCTGGGTGAACAAATGTTGTTATACATCGCGGCAACACATCAAGTTGTAAGCGCGGTACTCGTCGTAGAACGAGAGACAGAAGGGCATAAATTCCCTCTTCAAAAACCAGTGTACTACGTATCCACTGTTTTAACTCCCTGCAAGTCCTATTACCCGCACTATCAAAAGATAGCGTATGCGGTGTTGATGGCATCCCGGAAGCTCCGACACTACTTTCAAGAGTGTTCGATAACAGTGGCCTCTGAAGTACCCCTAAATGACATTATAAACAACCGCGATGCGACGGGCAGGATTGTAAAATGGGCCATTGAGCTCTTACCATTCGATATAACTTACAAACCTCGGCGAGCTATAAAGTCGCAAGTTTTGGCTGACTTTGTCGCTGAGTGGACTAAAGCCGAACTCCCTAAAGAGTACGGCGCATACTCCAATTGGATTATGCACTTCGACGGCTCCAAAATGTTGGCCGGATTGGGGGCTGGCGTCCTATTGACATCCCCAACCGGGGACACAGTCCAATACTTACTTCAGATAATGTACACGGACTCCAACAACGCAGCCGAGTACGAGGCCCTCTTACATGGCCTCCGGATGGCAATCTCCATGGGCATTCAACGCCTAGAGGTGCACGGGGACTCAAACCTCACAATATCCCAAGTAAATGGAGACTTTGACGCCAAGGATCCGAAAATGGCAGCCTATCGTAACGTTGTCCTTAAAATGTCAGCTCGGTTCGAAGGACTTGAATTCCACCACGTAGCCAGGGATAATAACCAAGCGGCCGACGTATTGGCACGCATCGGCGCAAAATGTGACGCTGTCCCTCCAAACATCTTCCTGGAACAGCTGTTTAAGCCATCCGTACTATGGGAAGAGGAGTCCGGAAATAACAAACCGGAAGTAGCCGCACCAACCGACACAGAGCAATCTGACATAATCGGCGATTCAGCCGATGAAATGACACCTTCAGCCCACGATATAATGGCAGTAATCGCCCCATGGACAGAGCCATTCCTAGCCTACTTGCTTAGGCAGGAACTCCCGAAGACCAAAATGAGGCCCGCTGCATAGTTCGGCGATCCAAAGCCTACAAGGTCCATGAGGGAGAACTCTATAAGAAAAGCACAACCGGAGTCCTTCAAAGGTGTATCTCCGAAGAGGAAGGGCGAAACCTTCTGGCTGAAATTCATGCCGGACTAGGCGGACACCATGCCGCAGCTCGGGCCCTTGTAGGAAATGCATTCCGTACAGGATTTTATTAGCCGACGGCCCGGGCAGATGCTCAGGACTTAGTCCAAAGATGCGTCGGTTGTCAGCTCTTTGCTAATCAGAGCCATATGCCACCCACCGCCCTCAAAACTATACCCATTACCTGGCCGTTCGCGGTCTGGGGGCTTGACATGGTTGGACCCCTTAAAGGGGGAACCCACAACCAAAGGTACCTATTGGTCATGGTGGATAAATTCACCAAATGGATAGAAGCCAAGCCAGTTAAAACGGCAGAGTCCGGACCAGTGATAGACTTCATATCCGGGGTAGTACACCATTATGGTGTCCCCCACAGCATCATCACCGATAACGGCACGCACTTCACGGCCGACGAGGTTAAATCATGGTGCAAAAATATGGGCATTAAGCTCGATTACACTTCAGTCTATCATCCTCAAACCAACGGTCAAGTGGAACGAGCAAATGGTCTATTAATGAGCGGCATCAAACCCAGACTAGTGCGGTCACTTACGAAATCTGACACGCACTGGGTAGAGGAGCTCGACTCCGTACTCTGGGGGCTACGGACAACGCCCAACCGTACTACCGGATTCACACCATATTTTATGGTATACGGCACAGAAGCAGTTCTGCCCTGCGACATCATTCATGACTCACCTCGAGTGCGCATGTATGAAGAAAGAGAAGCCGAGCTGGATCGGCAGGACAGCTTGGACGCATTGGAGGAAGAACGCGACGTCGCCAAGGCTCGTTCCGCATTCTATCAGGAGCAGGCTCGAAGATATCAAAGTAGAGAAGTACGGGCCAAGACTTACAACGTTGGCGAACTAGTTCTACGCCTGTCGGACAAGAAAAAGGACAAGCTCAAGCCCAAATGGGAAGGCCCCTTCATTATCGATCAAGTCTTGACCGGCGGAGCGTACCATCTACGAAATGCGTCGGACAACCGACTCGAGCCTAACCCATGGAACGCAGCCCGCCTCCGAAGATTCTATGCCTAGCGCCGGACTAAGAGTTCGTCCCCTTCCCCCGTCCAAATTTTTACACTTCAGCTGTCTTTTGTTTCTCTTTCTTCTCTCACCCCTTTTCCTAAAAAGCCCTTAAAGGCCTACTTGTGCATTGTTCGCACACACTTGATGTGCCATCCACACTCATTATACCTGGGGGCTTCTTTACCAATAGCTTAATTATAAGGGCCTCATGCCCAACACATGTGTCAAGCTTCCACATGTACCTTTTATTCACCATTATATGCATCGATATGACTTAAGTTTTGGCCAAGCTGGGTTGCCTGGCTCCTGTGCTTACCCCTACGTTCCCGATTGTTCGGCTAGGAGGTAAAGGGAGCACCTCTGCGATTGTTACTGCCGGGTCAGCCGGATGTGTACCTCAGACTGGGTGAAGCCTAAAGCTAGCGTTCTTAAGGGAATATTCGGTCGGTGACTTGAAAGATGATTTTTTACCTACTTATTTATCTGCCCCCAGATGTTTTTCTGCTCTTTTCGTAGTCCGGACATGCACTTTAGGGCATGCCTCCCAGGGAAAGGAACCCTTAACGGAACTATTCTCCCTGGAAGATGTTTCTTACTAACCATGTAATATAACATAACTAGTTGGGCACTTGTCTGATAAAGCACTAATGACCCCTACGCCTGGTCTCCATGCATGCCCCGGTTGTTTCTTAACTGAGAAGGTATTCGGACACACTCCAGACTCTAGGGTCCCGAGGTTGAAGCGAAAAGGTCGGCAAAGAAAAATGATCTACAATCCGGCTAGAAGGCATTTTACATGTCATTTTAAAATACATTGTCAAATCGACTGACTGTATTCCTCCTCAAGCCCGTCTAACAGGCTGTCTAATTTACAGTCCCGTTGGGAAAATTTAGCGGCCAACTCTACTTGGCCGTATACTAAACTCACAGGGATCTCCTTCCCATCGGGCCCCACAGGTCCGACCTCGGCCATGTGGTTGGGATCCGCCTTCTTGTACCGCGTCTTCACCATGGCCCAGGCCTCCCTGGCACCTTGGCGGCAGGCCGAAATCTTCCATAAATGGAAGCGCTGCCGCACTCCCTGAAGCTTCTCCGCAAGCTCCCCAAGGCCCTCGGGTAGGGAGAGGGCTGGCCATAAAGCCTGGACGACGCCACTCATTGCCTGCCGAACTCGTTCGAGCAGCTGCAACAGCTCGGGAAGTTGATCACCCGTTGATACGGGCATCTCCTCCGCAGGGCGACCTGTGAGTATACCTACAGACATATTTTGTCAATTGACTTCCTCGCCGAACTCTTCTTTTCAAAGGAGTTCGCTCAAGCACTTACTATAGATGCCGCGACGAAGCCGCTGATTCTCCTTAACGGAGCCAGACAGCTCGGCCCAAACACCTTTCAGCTCTTCTCCAAGCTGGGCGTGGGCATCCTGGAGCTTGTTCCTTTCCTGCTGCACCTTATTCAGCACCCTCTCGCCGGCCTTCAGCTGGCGCAGTAGTTCTTGCCTGTCCGGATCTTGTCTGGTAGCACCTGCAATGTCATTATTAGACTTGCGCGCACGCCGCACACCACTTATCTTTTAAAATAATGTGTTACCAGGAGGGGTCTCTGTGTTTCCTCCTGCGGCAGCAAGTGAGGCCTCGAGTTGGGCCTTACACTCTTGCAGCTCCTGAGACAGTTGGGTATTCTTCTCCGTAAGATCCTGCGTTTCAAATGATCCTTAAATCAGTTAATATAACTACTTTTAAGTCTCGGGGGCTACTGGCATATACAACTATTAAATTCTCTTACCCGTATGTCTTTTACATACTGCTCCGTGGCTCTGGTCAAACCATCTTGAGCAGCACGGAGGTGCGCGTCCCCCGCGTTAAAGGCATTCAACGCCTCAGGGGAGAAGCACGCGTCACGAAAAACTGTCCGGCGGCGCCTGTGGTTCATGGCGCTCTCCACCTCAGACTTGGTGGCGGACAGTCTGTCAGCATCCTCCATTGGAGGAGTATCCGGCTCGCGCCTTGCGCTCGCCTCCCCCTCCAGACCAGGTGCTGGAGCTTGGCTGGTAGAGGCTGGGTTGGCAACCTCTACGCCCGCAGTCCGGCGGGCGCTTTTTCTCCTACAAAAGTCATGAGCACTCAAATGCTTCCTAGGAACGTTGCTCTAAATAACAAACCGTGAGCTATACCTTTGCGGCGGCGTTTCAATCCATGTTGCGCTCCTCTCCCGCCTACTGGGCCGGACTGACCCTTGTTGGTCAGCCGCCGCGGGCTCGGCTTCCCGCCTTGAAGGCGCCTCCTGCAAAACACCATTATATACGGGGGTCAGAAAAGAGCAAGGAAGAAATAATGGTGTCAGGACTTCAGTCACAATCACCTGGGAAGCCGGATATAGGCCGGGGTAGTCAGCTGTAATGGCGACTAAAGCATTGTGAATGCTGAGTTGGTGGAACACCCCGTCAATGAGCTCCACCTTTATGTCCGGGTCCTCTTCGGAGGCCGGATCCTGGGATCTCTCTGGATCCTCGGGTTGCGGAGCTAGACTAAGCATGCCCTCCACAACCCGACGCAGCTCCTGCGTCGAAAGCATAATATAAGAAACTTAAACTTTGAAAGCATGGGTCGGGCACTCAAAGTGTTCGCTTACCCAACGCCGAGGGTTATTCATGGAGAACCCATTCAACAGGCTCGTCTGGAGGAAATCCTCCTTCTCCCCCTTGTATAGGCCGGACAGGATCTTCGCCAGGTCTTCGGCCGATCCCGGCCCTTTGCGGCCATGACGGGTGGCATCGTCCTCCCCGTTGAAATCCCACATAGGGTGGCCCCTATATTGCAGCGGCTGCACCCCTCGCATAATGCACGTTGCCATGACTCCAATCATGGTCAACCCGGAATGGGCCAGTAACCTTATCCGGCCCATCAAATAATGGACGCTCCTGTCTTCCTCCAGCTGGGGGCTCCGTGGGCACCAGCTAAGGCGTTTCTTCAGAGGAGCATTACTGAACTTCGGGAGGCCGATCCGAACAGGGTCCGGCAGCGGAGCGTCTTCTACGTAAAACCATTCTGAAGGCCAGTCTTCGGACGCCTTCTTAGGGGTTCTGGATGGATATTCGGTCCCGGCGATGCGCCATATTTCGGCACCGCCCACTTGATATATGGACCCCTCGTGAGAGCGGGGTACAAGGCAGAACAACCTCTTCCGCAGCGTGAAATGGGGCTCGACACCCAGAAATAGCTCGCAAAGAGCTACGAAACCCGCGATATGCAGGATAGAGGCAGGCGTGAGGTGATGGAGCTAGAGTCCGTAGAACTCCAGGAGCCCGCGGAGGAACTGATGTATAGGAAATCCGAGCCCCCTTATCAGATAGGGGACGAAGCATACCCGCTACCCTTTGTTGGGACTTGGGGTAGCCTCCGCTTGCTTCCCACCTTTGTAGGTGGCCAGCCCGGCTCGAACCGGAACCATGAAGGCCGGAGGGAGATATCCCTCCGCTTGGAGCGTCACCAGCTCGTTGTGCGGGACAGAACATCTCCTCCAATCTCCTGGCAGAGGGCTGCGAGCGCGAGAAGAGGAGCCGCGTCGACGGTCCATGATGGAATGGATTTCTGGTCAGAAGCGCTCCGATGAGTACTCGCGGAAGGAAGATGGTATGATTGGGATCTGGATTCTTGCCTCTCTTATAGGCAGGTTATTTGCACAGCTAGGGGGTAAAACATAAAAGATACCCTGGCTTTTCGCATTCGTGCGACGCGTGGAAGAAGGCCATTATTGCGCGTGGAAGCCAAGAAGCGCGACATTGATAAGGAAGCCGGACACTGTTCGGCAGGTACATGGAACTTAAAGGAGAACCCGCCTTGCAACACCGAAGACTACATACGTGCTGGGCTTATCGTCATTGAAGCCTGGTTCGGGGGCTACTGAGGGAGTCCTGGACTAGGGGGTGTCCGGACAGCCGGACTATCATCGTCAGCCGGACTCCAAGACTATGAAGATACAAGATTGAAGACTTCGTCCCGTGTCCGGATGGGACTTTCCTTGGCGTGGAAGGCAAGCTTGGCGATACGGATATGTAGATCTCCTACCATTGTAACCGACTCTGTGTAACCCTAGCCCTCTCCGGTGTCTATATAAACCGGAGGGTTTTAGTCCATAGGACAGGACAACCATTACAACAATCATACCATAGGCTAGCTTCTAGGGTTTAGCCTCCTTGATCTCGTGGTAGATCCACTCTTGTACTACCCATATCATCAATATCAATCAAGCAGGAGTAGGGTTTTACCTCCATCGAGAGGGCCCGAACCTGGGTAAAAACATCGTGTCCCTTGTCTCATGTTACCATCCGCCTAGACGCACAGTTCGGGACCCCCTACCCGAGATCCGCCGGTTTTGACACCGACAGCGTCCGTGAGACCATGACCAGCAGCCCTTGCCTATCCAGTCACTCATCTGATGGCTACTCCAGCCTAAGCACACTTAAATTGAGAGTTCTCTTAGATGAGCTACTGGTGGACCAGCTAGTCCTTGCTGATATAGGATGCCTCTTCGCATCCTTATGGTGTATCCGGATGACCGCCCGTCCCCCAATGGCCAATACATGTTGTGTAGACAGAGCATATCACATACGTCTTATTTGAAGCAATTGTTTGTGTTATTATATGTCTTCGCAGACATTTTTGATTACAGACCTGTTTGCCGTGTATCACACACATCTTGTTATATTGAACCATTTATGTTCTGTTGTCTCAACACAAACAATTCATCCAAGTGAACCACATGTTGTATATCGCACACACCTTGATCTGGCTGACCATTTCTTTTGTGTTGCCTAATCACAAACAGTTCATCCTAGTGAGTCGTATGCTGTGTATCGCACATGCCTTCATCTGGCTGCCCGTTTCTTTTGTTACTCCTCATCGCAAACAGTTAATTGAACTGAACTGTATGCCCTGCATTGCATATGCAACTAAAATCTGAACTGTATTTGATTCATCCATTATCGCAAATGTTTTGCACATTTTTGACGGTTCTCTTACACCACCATTTGCGATTATTGCATCACACACAGTTTCTCAAAGGGTCTCTGATCGTAGTGTCACGTTAGCAGCATCCTGCATTAGTGTAGTATTATGTGAGTTATGTGATTTGGTCACCGAATGTTGTGCGGAGTCCCGGATGAGATCAAGGGCATGACGAGGAGTCTCAAAATGGTCGAGAGGTAAAGATTGATATATAGGACAATGGTATTCGGACACCGGAAGTGTTTCGGGGGGTACCAGGTACTTATCGGGTCACCGGAAGGGGTTTCAGACACCCCTGGCAAAAGATATGGGCCTTATGGGCCAAGAGGGGAAACGCACCAGCCATATGGGGCTGGTGCGCCCCCCATATGGGCCGGCCGAAGGAGGAGAAGGAATGTGGGGAGGGAAAGGAAAGTGTGGCTTAGGATTCCCACTTCCTTCCCTCTCCTCCCCTCTTTCCTTCCCCCTCCGACAAACATGGCAGGGGGGTGCGGCCAAGGGCAGGAGCCCAAGTAGGATTCGGACCTACTTGGGGCACCCCTTGGCCTCTCCCCTCTCCCTCCCACCTATATATATGAGGAGGGGGGTGCCTAGCACACCCTAGACAAATGCCTAGCCATGTGCGGCGCCCCCTCCACCGTTTACAACCCCGGTCATATTTTCATAGTGCTTAGACGAAGCCCTGCGAAGATCACTTCACCATCACCGTCACCACGCCGTCGTGCTGACGAAACTCATCTACTACATCTACGTCTTGCTGGATCAAGAAGGCGAGGGACGTCACCGAGCTGAACGTGTGCAGAATGCGGAGGTGACGTGCGTTTGGTACTTGATCGGTTGAAGCGCGAAGAAATTCGACTACGTCGACCGCGTTGTGAAACGTTTCCGCTTACGGTCTACGAGGGTACGTAGACACACTCTCCCTCTCGTTGCTATGCATCTCCATGGATAGATCATTGCGTCTGCGTAGAAAGTTTGTTTTCCATGCAACGTTTCCCAACAATTATTGCCTCTAGGGCATATTCCCAACACTTTATCAATATAGTTGGATCTTATGATGTTCGCTTTTGTGGTGAATTGAGTCTTGCTCTTTAAGGTTCCTTATGTTGGAATGATTACTTTGGATTTGAGATCACTTGATGCATGTCTTAACTTGTGGATACCCGTGGAGACAATGGGGTGTTCCAGGTAACATAAAGGTTAATTGATATGTTTCATATGGTGTTGTCATAGTATGATCTCTAGGGCTATTTGTGATACTGTGGGGTGGTTTAATAGATTGATTGATTGGAAAGACGACTTCGAGGTCGGTTTCGTACCTACACGATTTCATCATACTTTCTCCGGAAAAACAACAAGGTTGTGGGGTGGCCTAATTGTTGATGAATCGGGGGTATGGGACAATCCGGTCGAAAGCACCGGACAGCCCGGTAGTAGAAATCTCAAGGCTCGTCAGGGTTGACTAGACAGTCCGATCAAAGCCATCGCACATTCTGTAGTGGAATTCCTGGGATTAGTTAGGGCCCAACTGGACAATCTGCTCGGTCTAGGGACGGTTGGATACGCGTGCCGAGCTGAGTAGATAGTCCAGTTCCTGACCGGACTATTTGGTCGGAGAACCGGACTGGCCGGTAGTGCAAATTTTTGCACTCCCCTTTTCTTTTTCTTGATACTCCCACTCCTCGCTTGAGTCTTGGGGTTTCCTCCTTGCTTGTTCAAGATCCTTGCCTTCCTACCTAACCATACATAACATTTAAGATTGAAATAGAACCTAGGATTCACTGATTGAAGGGAGGCTCGAGTAGAAGTGAAGTCAGCTGGTGGTAAGTGCTCGTGCTCCAGTCATCGGTTCACTTGAAACTTTGAGGGTGTTCGTGTAGAGTCCATCGTATGATTTATATACTACAAAAAGTATTTCAATACATTCTATTCAAAAGAGGATTCCTAGCATATAATTTTTACGATATATAGCTTATATTTTAGTAGTTAATTTTCAATTTTATGATCAAAGTTTGACTCGGAATACGAGGGCGCTCAATTAATCCGAACGGTAGTAGTAACCCGAATGGTTGAATTTCTTTTCTTCCTTTTTTCGTGACTGCGCGAATAGATGCATCTCTTTCACTCTGATCCACTACCGACTCAATATTCTCGCTTTCCAAAATCATCGTTCTCTTATGCTTTTCTTGAGATCTGGTGGCGGCAGCGGCTGCGATGCGGCTGGGCGCAGGTGGCGGGGGGCGTGATTTGCGTCGTACGCGACCGTCCTTGGGCTGGTCCTCTGGCTAGGTGGGGTTGGGTGCGGTTGGCTGCCCTTGGCCAGACGCTGGTGCAGCCATGGTGGCGGCATGCGGGCTCCAGGCAGATCCCGTGGGGCTGCACCTCCTGGCGGCGCGTCTTTTGGCGGCGGGGTTGGCGGGCGGAGGTGCGGCCGGTGGTTGCGTGCTCTGTCGGGCCTTCGGCTTGGTCCCGGCGAGCGACGCGGAGTAGGGCAGCGGCCTGGTGTGGTGGCTGCTCTGGTCGTGGGATACGGCGGCGCACGGAGGTATGGTGTGGCCTTCCTGCTGCGTAGTGTCTACACAGCAGCTTGGCGGTCCCGGCTGCAGTGACGGTTGGCTTCTTCGTCGGCGTCGGCTCGTTTGCAGGTGGACTGTTTCGGCCTTCGATCTCTTCCCTCGGCGCTCGGGCACTACTTTCGTCGAAGGGCTGTCCCTTTCCCAGTTGCAGACCATCGCCTGTCTCACGCCCGATGCAGCAGGGCCGAGCTCGTCCCATGCCCGGCTGTTGGATCGAGCTCGTCTCCGCCCGGCAGCAGGACTGTGCTTGTCTCGCGCCTGGCTGCAGGACCATGCTCGGTTCGCGCCCGGTTGCAGGATCATGCTTGTCTTGCGCCCGGTGCAGCAGGACGGGTCGATGGTGGCCAATTTTGGTGGCTTTTTGGGTCTCAGCGCTGCGGCCCTGGTGGTGGTGGTGCGGCGCTCTAGGGCAGAGCCCGTGGCTTGGTGCTGCCCGGTGGCCATGGCCGTGTGGGCGGCGTGGTAGCCGGGGTGTGGCGTTCGATGGGGGTGAGTGTTGGCCGGGGTGAAAACATGCTCTGTCTTCGGACAGACCGGCGGCGGCGAAGCTTGTTCCCTTCTTGAAGGCGTCGTCGCGGCTCTCATTGCCAGTCGTGTTGTTCCTGGGGAAACTCTGATCCTCAGATCGGGCGGCAGCAACGCCCCGGTGTCGTAGCTTTACTGAAGGCGCCGTCTTAAAGTCCACGGTTCGTCGTATGTGGCTTCATCTCTTCGCAGTGGCATGTTCACGGGGGAGTCCCGATT
Source organism: Triticum aestivum (assembly GCF_018294505.1). NCBI lineage: Eukaryota > Viridiplantae > Streptophyta > Magnoliopsida > Poales > Poaceae > Triticum > Triticum aestivum. The sequence goes on along the minus strand of NC_057807.1, from coordinate 213,443,339 downwards.
ACTCTTGTAGTGATAGGGATGGTGTTGTTGCGCTTAGCGCCTATGTATCATGTCTTAGATGTGTGCGTGTATTATGATGGCGTTTGTACCAGTTTGTTGTGGATCGTTGTTTTATATATAAAGCAGGACGAAAGCTTTTTCAGTTATGTGCGGTAGTAGTTGTTTACCAGCTGCCGCAGCACGCGGGCAGGTGCCTTTCACAGCAGAACTCTGCCTGCGGCTTTACGCTTTGCAGGACAACCAACTACTATATAACAGAAATAACGGTTACGAGCTAAAGGCTAAAAGGAGCTAGTACCACAAGTTTGGTTCGGCACTCGCCAGCCGATGTTACGTAGCTTGGTTGGGAAGTCTGTGCAGGCCTGCTGAATCTGTACTGGCCTATAGCTTGCGTAGTTTCTACAACGCCGACGGCGCCAAGCTATCCCTTTCAAACTTCTTTGGCCCATAATAATTAGTTTCTTTTTTGTCAATTTAACTTAGTCAGCACTCCACCTGTTCTTAAACATAAATATTTTGATAAAATTCATACATTTTATGTTTGACCTAGTTTATAGAAAACCATATTAACATATTATACTCCCTCCGTTTCATAATATAGGACGATTTGATAGTTCAAATATCATATATTTAGAAGCAGAGGGAGTACAATACCAAACAAATAAGCATGAAAATATATGTTCTATGATGAACGTAATTATACCGATCTGGCATCGTAGTTACGAACAATTTCTCTATAAACTTGATAAAACATAGAGGAGTTTTTTTCAAAAATTAATGCACCTTATATTTTAGAAAGGATTGAGAAGGGATTGAGTATATGTAAATGGTACTAGCAGATTATGGGACTAAACTACTCCCTCTATTCCATAATATACGAGGTTATCATAACCAATATAATAACATCTTATATAGTGCCACCTCTGTATTTAAATATAAGACGTTTTTAGACTAAACTAGCCTACAAAAAATATTTTATTTTTTTGTATGGAGGGAGTAGGACGGAGGGTGTAGCAATAAATTTAGGACTCTGATATGTACCGAACGTTAGGTACGAGCACATGGCAACTCAAAATGTTTTCGACGACAAGTTTACTGATGCGACGATGACCACTTTATTTGCCAAGAATGGCAACTTTCGTGATTCAGTTTAGTTTTGACACAAACTTGACGTGTGTCACCGATAATTGACATCCTTACGTGACTGGAATTGCGATCGAAAAACATCAGGGCTAGAGTAGCACGCACCTGACATGTGCCACTTATCATTTGGGTAAATTTATAACTAAAAACAATTTATATAGGGTGCGGCGTGAACTTGATATGTCATTTGCTGGTCGACAAAACAGAATCATTGTGAATATTGATTGAGAAATGAATTGTTAAGCATCAACATCTTTCTCTACACCATCGCGAAAAGAAAAAGGAAACCATCTTTCCCCACTATAGATTATCCACTGCTACCTAATTAGCGACTATATGTATGTTGAATTTCTCACAAATGCATCTAGATATCTGTATAGAGACGTACATGTTTGTATTTGTGTGGTACTATCAACCTCTCATTTACCACAACTATCTTGCACCCCATCCGTCCTATATCAAAACATTATTATACTATGGGACTGAGGGAGCGTCACATTTTTATTCTTTAACGCAATTGAGACACTCGTGCATCTACATGTAAACTTAACATTGGCTTTGTATTCCCGCAACAAAAGAAATGGTTATAGTACACAGCAGTGCAATGATGCTAGCGTAGCACGCGCAGTGTGGCTGGAGCGGCTGCTCAATTATCTAGTGCATGTCTTGTGTAAGCAGTTTGGTGATGGAGCCCCATCGGGTTGGATCCATGTCGCATTCACCTACATGCACGTTTTATTCATCCGGACACAAACATGATAGATATGCGTGCGCAAGTACAACGATCTGTCGGCACTGAGCGTGCAATCAACGGCCCACTCTCGTTTAATTCCGATGTTTCCATCCATGCTCAATCACGACCTGACATAGAGACCATACAGCGACCTGAACTGAAGGCCGCATACCGGTACGCGTGGTGCGCGTCCTCTAGAAGGAGCAGCTGAAGTGCAAATAGAGTTTTCAGATATGAGATGCAAATAGATCTACGACGGGACATGCATATCCATTTTGTGTAACATACTCTGAGGCTGAGGGGTGTTGGAGACATCTGCATTTTCCACGCATTGAGCTAGAGAGCTCTACAAGTGGACCACTCATATCTGTTAGGAATAAAGGGAAACGTTTAGTGCCGGCGAACCGGCTGAGTGATCCGCCGGTCGCGCACTGGCCGCTCGATTTGAGCTAATCATACGGCCACAAAACAGCTAACGACCCACGTGCCAACTCTTTTTCACATCCACGTGCTTCCACACCTCAAAAAAAAAGTCCACGTGCTTTCCAAAGGGCCCACGTGCACCGCACTTATCTTCTCCCGTGAGACAATGCCATCCACTGATTTCTTTTCTTCCCCACCGGATCCCATGGCTTTCCTCATCTCCGGTAGTGATCAGCGCCGACCACCGCCGCAGCCCTGGCGCTATGCGTCCTGCCCTGGTTCTTCCGTGTTCTTTCCCATCCTCATCTCTCCCATAGCTTTTTCCTCCTCCTTTGTGTCATGCTTCATCGCAAAACAAATCCATCATAGATCCGACGAGCTGCTGCCCATTGGTTGCTTGGCCGGTGCCGCGCCGGCCGCCACGCCATGATCCGAGCTCCATCCCAGGGGGTGGTGCTGGAACCGGCAAGGGGTGGTGCTGCAACCGTCCTCATCTGAAGCTGGAACCAAAAGCTGTTGGTGCTGCAAGACCAGGCCGTTGTGCCGGGGACGATGGCTATGTCGTGCTACAATGGGTGGACGAGATGTTGGAACCAGCCTCGGTGGGAGCAGCAACCAGCGACAAATTTTGCTTCATCCGGCTTTTTTTTTCTAGAATCGGTGACTTTTTCTTGCTAGTATCCGCAATTTGAGTGTTTTCTGCTGGAACAAGAGGATCTTTTTGCTACCATCGTCTCTGAATTTTGCTGGATCCGTTGCTCATTTTTTTGCTACCATTGTTTTGGTTTTAGCTGGAACCAACGCCATTTTTGCTACCACTGTCTTTGAGTTTTGTTGGAACCACATGATTTTTTTGCTACCATTGTCTTAGTTTTTGCTGGAACTGGCACCTATTTTTGCTACTACTGTCTTTGGATTTTGTTGGAACCGTCGTCGATTTTTGCTACAACCGGCAAATGTTTTTGCTACGTCCATTAGTTGCTGCCCGCGGCGACGACGGCGACGCTTTTTGCTACGATCAACAAGTTTTTTGCTACATTCGTTTTATGATGCGATTGGTGCCATTTGTGTCGCGGAAACTCATGCAGCCAACGGCGAGGCCGAGGCGACGCATAAGAGTGCTGCAACCATGGACCTTCGGTGGCAAATGTAGCCACCGATCGATGGGGAAGTTGTAATCGATCAACGACGGGATCTGCATCAGAAATTGAGAGCGGGGAACGTTCCCTGGCAAGCACCGCCGCTGGAGAAGATGTGCGGCCTCGCCGTCGTGAGCGGCGGCGATCCAGCGAACGGCAGCGATCTGGCAAGCTTCGTTGTCTCGTTCCTGTCCAGGAGGTTCTCTCCCGATTTGAGATGAGCAAGTTTTTGGTTACCGAATGAGGCAATTTTACCGAGGGGGACTGGTAAATGTGGTTACCACGGTTACCAAGAAATACCAAGAAATACCGATTATATTTCGAGCGAATTTTATAGTTGAATTTTGAATTCAAATAAGTGAACGAACAAATGTTCGAACTAGAGACCTCTCAAAACTGAAACTAGGTAGCTACCAACATGCCAAAACCAACTCTCATGGTACTAATTAGATCCTACGTACTTTACTGTAAATCAAGTGTTTAAATTCAAAATTTTCAAAAAAATGGTATTTTTTGCTCGGTATGGCAATTTACCGAGGGGCGCGGAAATACGCGGTAACCATGGGAAATCTTGAAATTTTAACCGGTAACCAAAACCTTAGAGATGAGAAGGTGGGGAAGACAGAGTCGTGCGCGCGGGGAATAAAGGAGTGGGGATGGGATTCTTAGATCTGACGGTTTCCACTCTTCGCATCTAACGCCCAGGGTTGGACTGGCCCAAAGTTTGGGCCAGCGGACCGGCGCAAAGTACTCGCCAGGAATAAATCACAACTCGTTGTCGTGACTAGGGTGTGTGTCCCGATGGCGCGTGAGTCCGTGCTCGCGTTCGTGTCTATAGTATAGGTTTAACCCAGGTCGAGTCGGAGGCTGTTGATGATTTGTTGTAGGCTGGCCGCGTCGTACGTGGCCGGAGCCTGCGGATCAATCAGCTGAATGTGGCGTGCATGTAGTTAGCTGGTTGTTAGCTACATGGACGGCCGGGTCGTGTGTGCGTGGTGAGTTAGTCAGTGGGTGAGCCGGCTGTACGTGCTAGTGGTGGTCGGGGCTTGCGTGCGTGCGTGTGCTAGCATGTGTGGGCAGTCCGGTATAAAAAACCCCTCCCTCTGTATTGATAGCAGCCGGTCTGTTGTCGGGGCACGGTGCCGGTATGAGGCATGTAGCCATGTAGCCACTGTAAGGAAGAAAAGGATTGGGGCGCTCGCGCGCCGGTCGGAAAATCTTGTGTCCACTGTTCTTCTTCTTTCACCTCCGTTCGAATGAGAGGAGAGGTAGCTAGAGGACTGCGGTTCCAACATTTGTTATCATGAGCTGGTTCTTCTTGGGTGTCGTCCCCTTGCCGGAGGCGTGCCGGCGGGGCGGCATTCGCCGGCGGCTGCGCGGTGAAGCTCCGGGCCGTGTGTCGGTCTATGGAGGTGCGCGGCGTGGCGAGGAGGCCTCGGTGGCTGCGGCGGCACGGTGAGGAGGCCGCGGAGGCGCTGCGTGGTGGCGTGTGTTGGGGAACGTAGTAATTTCAAAATTTTCCTACGCACACGCAAGATCATGTTGATGGCATAGCAACGAGAGGGGAGAGTGTTCGTCCACGTACCCTCGTAGACCGTAAGCGGAAGCGTTATGACAACGCAGTTGATGTAGTCGTACGTCTTCACGATCCGACCGATCCTAGTACCGAACGTACGGCACCTCCGAGTTCAGCACACGTTCAGCTCGATGACGATCCCCGGGCTCCGATCCAGCAAAGCGTCGGGGCGAGTTCCGTCAGCACGATGGCGTGGTGACGATGATGATGTTCTACCGGCGCAGGGTTTTGCCTAAACTCCGCGACGATATGACCGAGGTGGAATATGGTGGAGGGGGGCACCGCACACGGCTAAGGAACGATCCGTATATCAACTTGTGTGTTGTGGGGTGCCCCCCTGCCCCCGTATATAAAGGAGCAAAGGGGAGGGGGCGGCCGGCCAAGGGAGGGCGCGCCAGGGAGGAGTCCTACTCCCACCGGGAGTAGGACTCCCTCCTTTCCTAGTCCAACTAGGAGAGGGGAAGGAAGGGAAGGAGAAGGAGAAGGAAGGAGAGGGAGGAAAAGGAGGAAAGGGGGGGCGGCCCCCTAGTCCAATTCGGTTTGGGCTAGGGGGGCCGCGCGCCCTGCCTCCTCTCTTCCACCACTTGGCCCATGAGGCCCATTGCTTCTTCCTCGTATTCCCGTAACTCCCCGGTACCCCCGAAAATACCTGAATCACTCGGAACCTTTCCGAACTCCGAATATAGTCGTCCAATATATCGATCTTTACATCTCGACCATTTCGAGACTCCTCGTCATGTCCCCAATCTCATCCGGGACTTCGAACTCCTTCGGTACATCAAAACTCATAAACTCATAATATAACTGTCATCGAAACCTTAAGCGTGCAGACCCTACGGGTTCGAGAACTATGTAGACATGACCTAGAACTATTCTTGGTCAATAACCAATAGCGGAACCTGGATGCCCATATTGGCTCCTACATATTCTACGAAGATCTTTATCGGTCAAACCGCATAACAACATACTTTGTTCCCTTTGTCATCGGTATGTTATTTGCCCGAGATTCGATCGTCGGTATCCAATACCTAGTTCAATCTCGTTACCGGCAAGTCTCTTTACTCATTATGTAATGCATCATTCCGTAACTAACTTATTAGCTACATTGCTTGCAAGGCTTATAGTGATGTGCATTACCGAGAGGGCCCAGAGATACCTCTCCGACAATCGGAGTGACAAAACCTAATCTCGAAATATGCCAACCCAACATGTATCTTTGGAGACACCTGTAGTACTACTTTATAATCACCCAGTTACGTTGTGACGTTTGGTAGCACCCAAAGTGTTCCTCCGGTAAACGGGAGTTACATAATCTCATAGTTATAGGAACATGTATAAGTCATGAAGAAAGCAATAGCAATATACTAAACGATCAAGTGCTAGGCTAACGGAATGGGTCATGTCAATCACATCATTCTCCTAATGATGTGATCCCGTTAATCAAGTGATAACTCTTTTGTCCATGGCTAGGAAACATAACCATCTTTGATAAACGAGCTAGTCAAGTAGAGGCATACTAGTGACACTATGTTTGTCTATGTATTCACACATGTATCATGTTTCCGGTTAATACAATTCTAGCATGAATAATAAACATTTATCATGAAACAAGGAAATAAATAATAACTTTATTATTGCCTCTAGGGCATATTTCCTTCAGTCTCCCACTTGCACTAGAGTCAATAATCTAGTTCACATCGCTATGTGATTTAACACCAATATTCACATCTGCATGTGATGAATACCCATAGTTCACATCGTCATGTGATCAACACCCAAAAGAGTACTAAGGTATGATCATGTTTTGCTCGTGAGAGAAGCTTAGTGATGCATCACTAATTAACTTAAATACATCATGTGTTGAGTTACCTGTTTATTTGAGCACGCCACCTATTTTAGAGAATCATGTTACTATCATGAATGCATCATGTGATCAAACAACTGAAATACCAATAATTTTGAGTGCACCCATTGAATTAACTATTGATGCAAAAGAACCAATATTTAATCATTTTGATATGACCTCTAATCTTGGTGATGATTCTGTGTCCAATGACTTACTGCATGTTTGCTTATTTAAGCATGTTGCAGCATGTAAATTTGATGCAAGTAAGGTTTATTCACCAATGTTGGGATGGTTTAGTGATGAATATTGTCAATCTTTTGATAGGAATAAGAGCTTCACTTATATGTGCAAACTGAGTTACAATATTTTCATGCCTTCTATTTATGATAATATTTTGGCTTTATATTTTATGATTCATAAAAGTTACTCATGTATACATGTGTCATATGTGCAAAAATCAAGCGAAGTAAAAATGGATGACATATACATATACAACATGTATACCTTGTCTCTTTTCTTAGCCACATTTCAGATTAAGCAACGCCGAGGACGGCTTTGTTTTCAAAAAGGGGAGGATGATGAGGACATGACTACCTTGGATACGAACAAAAATATTGCATACATGCATATTTGTCAGGTAATTTCTAGTGCAAACTATTCAATAATCTATTTATGTTATCCAGAACAAAAATACTTCACACACTTTTGTGTTTTGTCTAATTGCAGGTGTATGGGATATTTGTACAATTCACATATGAAGATAAGAGAGAAAGAGATGTTTAAGTGCTGTTCAAAAAGTTCTCACGTCACTTTTGGGCCAAGAGAAGATAGAGTCCAAGTCTCCCACGTTCTGGATTCAGATTCGGACTGCACAGACATACCTGTCTCAAAACGCCAACACCTTTTTCATACGGACTCCGAATTGGGTGATTTATTTTTTGTTGGATTCTAGATTTTGTGCTCTTTCCAGCCCAATTGGATTCACCTTCAAATTCATCTGGAGCGTTGAGATATAGACGAAACAATCACACGCTGCAGCAGAATCTGAGTCAAACAACAAGTCCAAAGGTGTTGCATCACCTCCACTTGGGCCCATTGGCCTTGTACGACCTAGGGTTAGTTTTAGGCTGCCTTGGGACGTCCTCCCACCTCCTAGGCCGCCACCCCTTGATCCTATATAAGTAGATCCATCTAGTAGCTTTTCGCTTGGGATTTGTTTAGTTAAAAGTTAGCCATTGCAACTTCGTGTACTTTGTTTGTGTCCAACGACCAGACCAAGACCGCTTACGGATCCCCATCTTTATAAAAACTTCATATATACTCGCAATATTCAGATTGCTTTTATCATATTCTTGCTTGTGCTTCGATTGCTTGCAGGAATAGACCTTCATGGTCAGGTTGACCGTGCTTCCGGCGTGGTCAATAACCTCAGGAGATTGGTTTAGCGATTGCTAAGGCGCAACGTCGTGCACGTTTGTAATCGGATCGTCAAAGTCGTCTCCACCAAATTGATAGTTATCATCTCATCGAAAGATCGGGACACCCCGCCTCTATCACTTAGTCAACGGGTCTGTCATATTCAGAGCCGTATGTATTTTGCAAATATTCTATGTCCACAATGCTCTGCACGAAGCTACTCTAGCTAATTGCTCCCACTTTCAATATGTATCCAGATTGAGACTTAGAGTCATCTGGATTGGTGTAAAAGCTTGCATTGTTGTAACTTTTACGACGGGCTCTTTTATCACCTCCATAATCGAGAAACATCTCCTTAGTCCTCACAAAGGATATTCTTGACCATGTCCAGTGATCTACTATTAGATCAAAATTATATTCCTTTGCCAAACACAGAGCAAGGTATACAATAGGTCTGGTTCACAGCGTAGCATACTTTATAGAACCTATGACTGAGGCATAGGGAATGACTTTTCATTCTCTTTCTATTTTCTGCAATGGTCGGGTTTTGAGTCTTACTCAACTTCACACCTTGTAACACAGGCAAGAACTCCTTCTTTGATTGTTCCATTTTGAACTATTTAAAAAAATTTATCAAGGTATGTACTCATTGAAAAATCTTATCAAGCATCTTGATCTATCTATATAGATCTTGATGCTCAATATGTAAGCAGCTTCACCGAGGTCTTTCTTTGAAAAATTTCTGTCAAACACTCCTTTATGCTTTGCAGAATAATTCTACATTATTTCTGATCAACAATATGTCATTCACATATACTTATCAGAAATGTTGTAGTGCTCCCACTCACTTTCTTGTAAATACAGGCCTTTCCAAAAGTCTGTATAAAACCATATACTTTGATTAACTCATCAAAGCGTATATTCCAACTCCGAGATGTTTGCACCAGTCCATTGATGGATTGCTGGAGCTTGCACATTTTGTTAGCATCTTTAGGATTGACAAAACCTTCTTGTTGCATCATATACAACTCTTCTTTAATAAATCCATTAAAGAATGCAGTTTTGACATCCATTTGTCAGATTTCATAAAATGTGGCAATTGCTAACATGATTCGGACAGACTTAAGCATCGATACGAGTGAGAAAATCTCATTGTATTCAACATCTTGAACTTGTCGAAAACCTTTTGCGACAATTCTAGCTTTGTAGATAGTAACACTATCAGCGTCCGTCTTCCTCTTGAAGATCCATTTATTCTTAATGACTCACCGATCATCGTGCAAGTCAATCAAAGTCCACACTTTGTTCTCATACATGGATCCTATCTCAGATTTCATGGCCTCAAGCCATTTCGCGGAATCTGGGCTCATCATCGCTTCCTCATAGTTCGTAGGTTTGTCATGGTCAAGTAACATGATCTCCAGAACAGGATTACCGTACCACTCTGGTGCGGATCTCACTCTGTTTTACCTACGAGGTTCAGTAGTTACTTGATCTGAAGTTACATGATCATCATCACTAGCTTCCTCACTAATTGGTGTAGTAGTCACAGGAACAGATTTCTGTGATGAACTACTTTCCAATAAGGGAGCAGGTACAGTTACCTCATCAAGTTCTACTTTCCTCCCACTCACTTCTTTCGAGAGAAACTCCTTCTCTAGAAAGGATCCATTATTAGCAACGAATGTTTTGCCTTCGGATCTGTGATAGAAGGTGTACCCAACAGTTTCCTTTGGGTATTATATGAAGACGCACTTCTCCGATTTGGGTTCGAGCTTATCAGGTTGAAACTTTTTCACATAAGCATTGCAACCCCAAAATTTTTAAGAAACGACAGCTTAGGTTTATTGCTAAACCATAGTTCATACGGTGTCGTCTCAACGGGTTTAGATGGTGCCCTATTAAATGTGAATGCAGCTGTCTCTAATGCACAACCTCAAAACGATTGTGGTAAATCGGTAAGATATATCATAGATCGCACCATATCCAATAAAGTGCGGTTATGACGTTCGGACACACCATAACGCTGTGGTGTTCCAGGTGGCATGAGCTTGTGAAACTATTCCACATTGTTTTAATTGAAGACCAAACTCGTAACTCAAATATTCGTCTCCGTGATCAGATCGCAGAAACTTTATTTTCTTGTTATGATGATTTTTCCACTTCACTCTGAAATTCTTTGAACCTTTCAATTATTTCATACTTATGTTTCATCAAGTAGATATACCCATATCTGCTCAAATCATCTTGTGAAGGGTCAGAAAATAACGATACTTGCCACGAGCATCAACACTTATTGGATCGCATACATCGGTATGTATTATTTCCAATAAGTCAGTAGCTTGTTCCATTGTTCCGGAGAATGGAGTTTTAGTCATCTTGCCCAAAAGGCACAGTTCGCAAGCATCAAATGATTCATAACCAAGTGATTCCAAAAATCCATCTTTATGAAGTTTCTTCATGCGTTTTACACCGATATGACCCAAACGGCAGTGCCACAAATAAGTTGCACTATCATTATTAACTTTGCATTTTTTGGCATCAATATTATGAATATGTGTATTACTACGATCGAGATCCAACAAACTATTTTCATTGGGTGTATAACCATCGAAGGTCTTATTCATGTAAACAGAATAACTACTATTCTTTAACTTCAAATGAATAACTGTATCGCAATAAACATGATCAAATCATATTCATGCTCAACGCAAATGCTAAATAACATTTATTTAGGTTTAACACTAATCTCGAAAATATAGGGAGTGTGTGATGATGATCATATCAATCTTGGAACTATTTCCAACACTCATCGTCACTTCCCCTCAACTAGTCTCTGTTTATTATGTAACTCCTGTTTCGAGTTACTAAGCTTAGCAACCGAACAAGTATCAAATACTCAGGGGTTACTATAAACACTAGTAAGGCACACATCAATAACCTGTATATCAAATATACCCTTGTTCACTTTGCCATCCTTCTTATCCACCAAATATTTAGGGCATTTCCGCTTCTAGTGACTATTTCCTTTGCAGTGTAAGCACTCAGTTTCAGGCTATGGTCCAGCTTTGGGCTTCTTCGCAGGAGTGACAACTTGCTTGTCTTTCCACTTGAAGTTCCCTTTCTTTCCTTTGCCCTTTTCTTGAAACTAGTGGTCTTGTCTACCATCAACACTTGATGTTTTTCTTGATTTCTACCTTCGTCGATTTCAACATCACGAAGAGCTCGGGAATCGTTCTCGTCATCCCTTGCATACTATAGTTCATCACGAAGTTCTAGTAACTTAGTGATGGTGACTAGAGAATTCTGTCAATCACTATCTTATCTGGAAGATTAACTTCCACTTGATTCAAGTGATTGAAGTACCCAGACAATCTGAGCACATGCTCACTAGTTGAGCGATTCTCCTCCATCCTTTAGCTATAGAACTTGTTGGAGACTTCATATCTCTCAACTCGGGTATTTGCTTGAAATATTAACTTCAACTCCTGGAACATCTCATATGGTCCATGACGTTCAAAACGTCTTTGAAGTCCCGATTCTAAGCCGTTAAGCATGGTGCACTAAACTATCAAGTAGTCATCATATTGAGCTAGCCAAACGTTCATAACGTCTGCATCTGCTCCTGCAATAGGTCTGTCACCTAGCGGTGCATTAAGGACATAATTCTTCTGTGCAGCAATGAGGATAAACCTCAGATCACGGATCCAATCCGCGTCATTGCTACTAACATTTTTCAACACAATTTTCTCTAGAAACATATCAAAATAAACATATGAAAGCAACAACGCGAGCTATTGATCTACAACATAATTTGCAAAATACTACCAGGACTAAATTCATGATAAATTAAAGTCCAATTAATCATATTACTTAAGAACTCCCACTTAGACAAACATCTCTCTAGTCATCTAAGTGATCACGTGATCCAAATCAACTAAACCATAACCGATCATCACGTGAGATGGAGTAGTTTTCAATGGTGAACATCACTATGTTGATCATATTTACTATATGATTCACGCTCAACCTTTCGGTCTCCGTGTTCCGAGGCCATATCTGCATATGCTAGGCTCGTCAAGTTTAACCTGAGTATTCCGCGTGTGCAAAATTGGCTTGCACCCGTTGTAGATGGACGTAGAGCTTATCACACCCGATCATCACGTGGTGTCTGGGCACGACGAACTTTGGCAATGGTGCATACTCAGGGAGAACACTTCTTGATAATTTTAGTGAGAGATCATCTTAAAATGCTACCGTCAATCAAAGCAAGATAAGATGCATAAAGGATAACATCACATGCAATCAATATAAGTGATATGATATGGCCATCATCATCTTGTGCTTGTGATCTCCATCTTCGAAGCACCGTCATGATCACCATTGTCACCGGCGCGACACCTTGATCTCCATCGTAGCATCGTTGTCGTTACGCCATCTATTGCTTCTACGACTATCGCTACCGCTTAGTGATAAAGTAAAGCAATTACAGGGCGTTTGCATTTCATACAATAAAGCGACAACCATATGGCTCCTGCCAGTTGCCGATAACTTCGGTTACAAAACATGATCATCTCATACAATAAAATATAGCATCACGTCTTTGACCATATCACATTACAACATGCCCTGCAAAAACAAGTTAGACGTCCTCTACTTTGTTGTTGCAAATTTTACATGGCTGCTACGGGCTTAGCAAGAACCATTCTTACCTACGCATCAAAAACCACAACGATAGTTCGTCAAGTTGGTGCTGTTTTAACCTCGCAAGGACCGGGCGTAGCCACACTCGATTCAGCTAAAGTGAGAGAGACAGACACCCGCCAGCCACATTTAAGCACGAGTGCTCATAACGGCGAAACCAGTCTCGCGTAAGCGTACGCGTAATGTCGGTCCGGGCCGCTTCATCTCACAATACCGCCGAACCAAAGTATGACATGCTGGTAAGCAGTATGACTTGTATCGCCCACAACTCACTTGTGTTCTACTCGTGCATATAACATCAACATAAAAAACCTAGGCTCGGATGCCACTGTTGGGGAACGTAGTAATTTCAAAATTTTCCTACGCACACGCAAGATCATGTTGATGGCATAGCAACGAGAGGGGAGAGTGTTCGTCCACGTACCCTCGTAGACCGTAAGCGGAAGCGTTATGACAACGCGGTTGATGTAGTCGTACGTCTTCACGATCCGACCGATCCAAGTACCGAATGTACGGCACCTCCGAGTTCAGCACACGTTCAGCTCGATGACGATCCCCGGGCTCCGATCCAGCAAAGCGTCGGGGCGAGTTCCGTCAGCACGACGGCGTGCTGACGATGATGATGTTCTACCGGCGCAGGGTTTCGCCTAAACTCCGCGACGATATGATCGAGGTGGAATATGGTGGAGGGGGGCACCGCACACGGCTAAGGAACGATCCGTAGATCAACTTGTGTGTTGTGGGGTGCCCCCTGCCCCCGTATATAAAGGAGCAAAGGGGAGGGGGCGGCCGGCCAAGGGAGGGCGCGCCAGGGAGGAGTCCTACTCCCACCGGGAGTAGGACTCCCTCCTTTCTTAGTCCAACTAGGAGAGGGGAAGGAAGGGAAGGAGAAGGAGAAGGAAGGAGAGGGAGGAAAAGGAGGAAGGGGGGGCCGGCCCCCTAGTCCAATTCGGTTTGGGCTAGGGGGCCGCGCGCCCTGCCTCCTCTCTTCCACCACTTGGCCCATGAGGCCCATTGCTTCTTCCTCGTATTCCCGTAACTCCCCGGTACCCCCGAAAATACCCGAATCACTCGGAACCTTACCGAACTCCGAATATAGTCGTCCAATATATCGATCTTTCCGTCTCGACCATTTTGAGACTCCTCGTCATGTCCCCGATATCATCCGGGACTTCGAACTCCTTCGGTACATCAAAACTCATAAACTCATAATATAACTGTCATCGAAACCTTAAGCGTGCAGACCCTACGGGTTCGAGAACTATGTAGACATGACCTAGAACTATTCTTGGTCAATAACCAATAGCGGAACCTGGATGCCCATATTGGCTCCTACATATTCTACGAAGATCTTTATCGGTCAAACCGCATAACAACATACTTTATTCCCTTTGTCATCGATATGTTACTTGCCCGAGATTCGATCGTCGGTATCCAATACCTAGTTCAATCTCGTTACCGGCAAGTCTCTTTACTCGTTATGTAATGCATTATTCCGTAACTAACTTATTAGCTACATTGCTTGCAAGGCTTATAGTGATGTGCATTACCGAGAGGCCCCAGAGATACCTCTCCGACAATCGGAGTGACAAAACCTAATCTCGAAATATGCCAACCCAACATATATACCCTTGGAGACACCTGTAGTACTCCTTTATAATCACCCAGTTACGTTGTGACGTTTGGTAGCACCCAAAGTGTTCCTCCGGTAAACGGGAGTTACATAATCTCATAGTTACAGGAACATGTATAAGTCATGAAGAAAGCAATAGCAATATACTAAACGATCAAGTGCTAGGCTAATGGAATGGGTCATGTCAATCACATCATTCTCCTAATGATGTGATCCCGTTAATCAAGTGACAACTCTTTTGTCCATGGCTAGGAAACATAACCATCTTTGATAAATGAGCTAGTCAAGTAGAGGCATACTAGTGACACTATGTTTGTCTATGTATTCACACATGTATCATGTTTCCGGTTAATACAATTCTAGCATGAATAATAAACATTTATCATGAAACAAGAAAATAAATAATAACTTTATTATTGCATCTAGGGCATATTTCCTTCAGCGCGGCGGTGCACCACGGCGTGGCGGCATGGAGGCACTGCATGGTGGCATGGAGGCCGCGGCGGTGCAGGGCAATAAGCTGCAGCGGCGAGCCGGGCGCGACCGGTGCGTGTTATGGGTGCACACTGGACGCGTCGGGCGCGTCGGGACCGCGGGCGTGCGTACGGGCGTGCAGTTGGCGTTGGGAGGAGGCGTATGTCGCCGTTGTGCTCGAGTCCGTGCTCGAGTTCGCCTACATCCTTCCGGCGTTTGTTGCTGGCGGCTGCCATGGCGGACGCGGAGGCGGCGCGCGGTGAGCGTCTGGTGTTGTCGGACTCGTCGTGCGCGTCGGGCGTGCGCGGGACGTGCGGGATGCACTGGTGCCGTCGGGCTCGTCGGATGCGCGTGGGACGTGCGGGGCGCAAAGGGACGCCATGCGTGTGTCGCCGGCGGAGAAGGAGCTCGGCGTGTGTCACCGGAGTCGTGACGGAGCACGGTGCGACCGGCGTCGGTGCGCCAGGTCGGGTCCGTGGGCTGGGTCACGGCTGTGACGACAACAATAACAAGAGCTGCAACAACTACGGTGACGACGAGATCTTGATTTAGGGAGAGATTGTTAGGAATAAATCACAACTCGTCGCCGTGACTAGGGTGTGTGTCCGGATGGCACATGAGTCCGTGCTCGCGTTCGTGTCTATAGTATAGGTTTAGCCCAGGTCGAGTCGGAGGCTGTTGATGATTTGTTGTAGGCTAGCCGCGTCGTGCGTGGCCGGAGCCTGCGGATCAATCAGCTGAATGTGGCGTGCATGTAGTTAGCTGGTTGTTAGCTACATGGACGGCCGGGTCGTGTGTGCGTGGTGAGTTAATCAGTGGGTGAGCCGACTGTACGTGCTAGTGGTGGCCCGGGCCTGCGTGCGTGCGTGTGCTAGCATGTGTGGGCAGCCCGGTATAAAATGCCCCTCCCTCTGTATTGATAGCAGCCGGTCTGTTGTCGGGGCACGGTGCCGGTATGAGGCATGTAGCCATGTAGCCACTGTAAGGAAGAAAAGGATTGAGGCGTTCGTGCGCCGGTCGAAAAATCTTATGTCCACTATTTTTCTTCTTCCACCTTTGTTCGAGTGAGAGGAGAGGTAGCTAGAGGGCTGCGGTTCCAACAATATCTTTCCCAAACATCCAGACGGACGGCCCGTTCATTATCCGGACAGAAGAGAGATGAAAAAAGTAATCCAACTGGACTCTCACTTTGTCCACATATGACTGGCTTGTCCGCAAATCTCCATATCAACTTCATATATAGGAGGATATGGGGGTGACGGGCAAGTCAGGGCAGTTTTTCATGTAGAATGCGGCCCATACTGGACCATTTTTTTTTCTATCTTCATTATCATCAATCACATGCATTTGACCGGATAATTTGAAAACAAAGTATTAAGTAGAAACATGGTTGCATGCATTTACAAATAGAGGCTTAAAACGAACGCGCCCGGGTACTGACTAGGTGCGCCCACGGATGTTTGGGAGTTGAAATTAGACAATCCTAGTTGTAGATACTTTTAGATGCGGTTTATTTGAGCATGTGGTTGAAAATCCCTAGCAGCATTCCTACCTTCATTAAAATTAAAATTAAGAGCTGAACATGTATAGATAGAGAGAATCACCACGAGACAGAAAGATACGTCACATCAGAGTTTCGCATGCCATCCTTTGTCAAGAGCTTGAACGAGCAAACACACTAGTATTAATTAAGTAAGTACACTCTCCGTAACTTAATATAAGGCATTTTTTGATACTGTTGAGAAACAACTTACATTAAGACTCTGTTCGGAAGCTCTCCAGCTTCAGCAAATCCACAACTCCAGCTTCATGTGCCAACTTCCAGCTTCTCGCGAGGAGCTACACGCGTTCGGAGGGTGTAGTCGGCTTCTCCAACGCTGCATGGGCAGCTCTATATTACTTTTTTTTAGCTTTGCATGGGCTAGCACTGCGGGTTGGTTCGTACAACAACTCGGGAGAAAATGAATCGAATCGGTACCAACTTAGCGGTAGCATACGTAATTTGGACGAACTCCATGGTTTGGGCTTCGCGGAGCTGGACTTCCCTCGCTCCACCGATTTACACTAAGGTGAGTCCCCGCTTCATGGAGCTGGCTCCACCGAGCCGAGGCGTTCGGCCTAGCTCCTCGCATGGAGCCGGCGAAGCACGAAGCTGGAGAGCTGCTGAACAGCTCCTAAGTTACAGAGGGAGTAGCATTGTGTTTTCTTTTCTCAGACTTGATATTGCAGCACATTGCAAATTATGGCATTGGATTCCATGTGTTGTGGCATTTGATTCCATTTTTTTGATAAAGGAAGTATATTAATATCGCAAAGATACCAATTACACACAGCCTCTGCATCAACAGGATATCGAAAGATATCAAGGATGCACACAGCCAAAAAAAGAGAGAAATATAAAAAACAAAGACCCGTCGCAGTACTGAAACACTCACAACAGCAACACTCTAACCACCACCAAAGACAACACCTGAACTACAGAAGAGGTTCTCCAGAAGCGACGCCTCCAAGAAGGAAACAATGCATAAGCGTTGTCTTTAGTCACCCGATCAAGGATCTTGAGTTTTCATCCTGGAGAGAGTCCGAGATTCCAAAAACAATGCCTTTGCAAGTCCATTGTCAGGTACAACCAATGAAGGCAAGACCTTGGGTTTTCACCCTGGAGATCGCGGCTCGGTACTCGAGAAGCACCCCCAAAACTGTTGTCCACCTATGTTGGCTTTGTCGGTGTCAAAACCGGCGGATCTCGGGTAGGGGGTCCCGAACTGTGCGTCTAAGGTTGATGGTAACATGAGGCGGGGGACACGATGTTTACCCAGGTTCGGGCCCTCTCTATGGAGGTAAGACCCTACTTCCTGCTTGATTGATCTTGATGAATATGATTATTACAAGAGTTGATCTACCACGAGATCGTAATGGCTAAAACCCTAGAAGTCTAGCCTATATGATTATGATTGCCTCAACGGACTAAACCATCCGGTTTATATAGACATCGGAGGGGACTAGGGTTATACAAAGTCGGTTACAGAGAAAGGAATCTTCATATCCGGATGCCAACCTTGCCTTCCACGCCAAGGAGAGTCCCATCCAGACACAGATGGGAGTCTTCGGTCTTGTATCTTCACAGCCCATCAGTCCGGCCCATGTCAATAGGACGGACGCCCGAGGACCCCTTAATCAGGACTCCCTCAGTAGCCCCCAAACCAGTCTTTCAATGACGATGTGTCTGGCGCGCAGATTGTCTTCGGCATTGCAAGGCGGGTTCCTCCTCCGATTACTTCAAAGTACCTGACTTAAAGAGCAGTATTCGGCTTTCCATTTAATGTCGCGCCCATCAGCTTCCACACCTTCATGACTTCAGCTTCCATGTGTCAAGCGAATACGAGAGGTCGGGGTACACATATCACCCTGACCATGTAAGAAAGTTGTCTATTTAAAGAGATTGGGATTTTCAGATCCATTCCACGCCAAGCGAGGAATCCTCAGAGCTTGCTAGGAGAAACCATTCCAACATGGCTAGTGCCCCCAGCTCTTCCACCCATCCCCACGGCCCCGGAAAAGGCGATTGGGAGACATGTTCTGTACCCCACAGTCAGCTAGTGAACCTGCAAACACAGGGATTTCTTCCCCCCCCCTCCCCCGCGGATCTAGTCCCCGTTCGAGCAGGATTGACTTCCTTCGACGGCGGGGCTCAGGCAGACAATTTCCCCAATCCATCCACGGGGGAACGAGTGTGCTTTGTTCCCTACTTGTTGAGAGGTGTTGGATTTCCAATCCACCCGTTCCTCTGAGGGCTTCTGGAGTATTATGGCCTCCAACTGCACGATTTCACTCCTGCCTCCATCCTGCACATCGCGGGTTACATTGCTCTTTGTGAGCTATTCTTGGGTTGTGAGGCCCATTTTGAATTATGGAGGAAACTATTCTGCCTTGTCCCTCATAGCCAAGAAGGATCAATATTTGAAGTGGGCGGAGCCGAGGTATGGCGCATCGCCGAGACCGGATACCTGTCCGGCACGCTGAAGAAGGCATCCGAAGAGTGGCCTTTTGAATGGTTCTATATCGAGGATGTCGCCCTTTCCGACCCAGTCCGAATGGGTCTTCCCGAATTTTCAAGCGTTCCATTGAAGAAACGCCACAGCTGGCACCCCCGGAGCCCCGAGGAGGAAGATAGCTTGGAAGTCCGTCAATTGATGAGCAGGATAAAGACGCTCGCCCAGTCCGGATTATCAATAGTCGAGGTAATGGCGACTTCCATAGTACGAGGGGTTCAGCCACTCCAATTCAGAAGGCTTCCCATGTGGCACTATAATGGGGAAGATGACGCCTCCCGTTGCGGTCGGAAGGTTCCGGACACCCCTGCCGCTTTGACCAAAATACTGGCCGAACTATACAAAGGGGAGAAAGAGGAGTTCACTCGTATTAAGTGCCGAGATGGATTTTCCATGTACAATCCTACTAGCTGGGTGAGTTTCAATCCCACTACTCTACTCATTCTACTCCTTGAGTCACTTTCCAGGGACATTAATCCGTCCATTTGTAACAGGAATGGCGGAAGATCACCAAGGGGCTCCACAGCCCCGCCCCATAGCCCGAGGACCACAACCGGGACCTTGACCCCGGTTCGAAGAGGATCCGGACATATTCGTGGAGCTCGAGGATGGGGTGTTCTACCGGGCGAGCTATGACGACATGGAAGTGGCCATCACTGTTGACTATCCCAGTCTTCTTCCTGCCTCACACGTAAGTAATCAGGAGACATCTCCTCCGAAAGGGCTTCCTCATTCTGCCTCACCCACCGCACTATCTCGTGCTCCAAAGTGGAGGTGCTCGGCGCGCCATCCTGCACCAGAGGCGACTCCAAAGAGAGCGGCGCCCGCATCGAGCAAACTTTTGAAGAGGAAGGCAAGCAAAGACGCATCGGAGCCGTCATCAAAGAGGTATGGCTTTGTAAATATGCCCTTTGGCAGTCACATCCAACTGTGACATTATCCGTTCGCGTATTATCAGGAAGAGCGTTCGCCGGACTATGTCCAGGAATCCTACTAGTCACACTCCCTACAGCCAGGTCCCAGACCCTACCGTAACGACAAGGGCTGATGCGGGAGTGCCGTTGGATTGTCCTTTGGGAGCGGATTCGGATGATGTGTCCGTCACAAACTCGGAAGTGGAGAGCGCCATGAACCATCGGCGCCAGAGGGCCGCTCTTCGCGACCCCAGCTTTACAACAGAGTCATTCAATGCCTTCAGCTCGGGTGATGCATACATCCGAGCTGCTCGAGATGGGCTTGCCAGAGCCACAGACCAATATTTGAAAGATATGCGGGTGAGCTCACATTATATACTAGTAGCCCCCGAGACTTGAAGCAGTTGATTCAGCTAATTGATGGATCATTGTAAAACCAGGTGCTTACGAAGAAGAACAACCTATTGTCTCAAGAGCTGGAAAAGTGTCAGACCCAGCTAGCATCTGCGACAGCCGAACTGGAGAAATCCAAGAAGGCATCGCCTGGTAATTTGTCCCTTCATCGAGAAAAATAGAATTATGTACCAGCAATGCTAACATAGTTGCATATCTTATGGCAGGATCGTCAGATCATCCGAGAGAGGCACCGGAAGTCACACAAGCGGGTGATCAAGAAGCCAAAAGGCAACTGGCTGCGGGCGAACGTATACTGACATGGGTCAGGGAGGAGAAAAACAAACTCTAGGATTCCAACCCAGCTGGGCGAAGAACTAAAAGATGTGCGGGCCCAGCTGGCTGACTCCGTGAAGGAAAATAAGAGGCTGCAAGGCGGCATATTTAGTATGTGTTCAAATTTACCTCCGCGTAATTTGGCGAGAAAAGGAACTGAAAGAGTTATGTCTTTAGGTATGCTGACTGGTCGTCCCGAAGAGGAGATGTCCCGATATGCGGGCGATCTGCTACAAGAGCTGCCGCAAATGCACGAGAGAGCTCGGCGGGCGATGCAAAGTGTCGCCAAGGCCTTATGTCCATCCGCTTCCCCTCCATGAAGTATGGAGGAGCTGGTACAGCTATTCAAGGGAGCACGACGGCGCTTCTGATTATGGAAGATATCGGCTTGCCGAGAAGGTGCGCGAGAGGCCTGGGCCATGGTGAAAACACGGTATACCAAGCTCGATCCAAATCATATGGCCCGGGATGGACCTTTAGGGTCAGATGGAAAAGAAATTCCCGTTAGTTTGGTATATGACCAGGTAAAAGTAGCCGCAAAATATTCTCAACAGGATCGTATGCTAGACAACCTGTTGGACGGCATAGAAGAGGAAATTTTTGAGTCCAAGTGACTGTGTACTTTCCTTGACATATTTGTCCCTAGCCAGATTGTAAAATAATTGTCATGGCAGACCTTTTCGCTTCAACCTCTGGACCCGAGGGTGCGGAGTGTTTCCGAATACCTAAGCGGCAAAATAAACCAGGGTATGCGTGGAAACCAGGCGTAGGGGTCATAGTTGCTTGAACAGACAAGTATCCAGCTAGCTATGTTATATTACATTGTGATTGTAAGAAACATCTTCCAGAGAGAATAGTTCCGTTAAGGGTTCCTTTCCCTGGGTGAGCATGCGTTAACGTGCATGTCCGAACTGTGATTGAAAAATTGCGGCATACGTAACATATGGGGGTTCATAGTTTACTGAGTAAAAAAACATCTTTAGTCCGCCGACCGAATATTCCCTTAAGAACGCTAGCTTTCGGCTTCACCCAGTCTGAGGTACACATCCGGATGACCCGGCAATAACAATCGCAGAGGTGCTCCCTTTATGCCCTAGCCGAACTAACGAGAACATATGGCATAAGCACAGGAGCCAGGCAACCCAGCTTGGCCAAAACTTAAGTCATATCGATGCATATAATGGCGAAGAAAAGGTACATACGAGGAAAAGACACATATGTGGCGAGCTTAATGCTCGAAAAATAATAATAATAAGCTTCTGTAAAGAAGCCCCCAGGTATAATGGACGTACATATTTGAGGATGTGTACGTCGTGGGTGCACGATTTAACCGCACGAAAGCTTTAAGGCTAAAACAAGAAAAAGCGAAAAGAGAGAGAGAAAGATAATGGAAACAAAATGGAGAAGGAGACGAACAAAGAGTCCGGCGCGAGGCATAGAATCTTCGGAGTCTGACCGTATTCCATGGGTTCAGCTCTAGGCGATTGTCTAATGCATCACGCAGGCGGTACGATCCTCCAGTGAGAATTTCATCAATGATGAAGGGACCCTCCCACTTGGGCTTGAGTTTATCTTTTTTCTTCTCTGGCAAGCGTAGAACAAGTTCGCCAATATTATAAGTCTTGGCCCGTACTTCTCTGCTTTGATATCTGCGAGCATGTTGTTGATAAAATGCGGAATGGGCTTTGGCGACATTGCGCTCCTCCTCCAGGGCATCTAAGCTTTCCTGCCGATCAATCTCGGCCTCTCTCTCTTCATACTTGCGCACTCGAGGTGAGTCATGAATAATGTTGCAGGGTAACACAGCCTCTGCACCGTACACCATGAAGAAAGGTGTATATCCTGTAGTGCGATTGGCGTGGTCCGGAGCCCCCGGAGTATGTAGTCAAGCTCCTCGACCCAGTGCTTGTATGATTCTTTCAAAGACCGCACTAGGCTGGGCTTAATACCGCTCATAATAAGACCATTGGCTCGTTCGACTTGACCGTTTGTTTTCAGGTGATAGACGGAGGCGTAATCGAGCTTAATGCCCAGATTAACACACCAGGTTTTCACCTCATCAGCTGTGAAATTGGACCCGTTATCGGTGATGATGTTGTGTGGAACACCATAACGGTGCACAACACCGGATATGAAGTCTATCGCTGGTCCTGCTTCGGTCGTTTTAACTGGTTAAAATTTATCCACCATGACCAACAGGTATTTTTTTTCTTATGGCTTCCTCCTTAAAGGGGTCCGACCATATCAAGCCCTTAGACCCCGAAAGGCCAAGTGATGGGTGATACGTCTCCAATGTATCTATAATTTATGAAGCATTCATGCTATATTATTATGTGTTTTGGATGTTTATGGGCTTTATTATACACTTTTATATTATTTTTGGGACTAACCTATTAACCGGAGGCCCAGCCCATATTGTTGTTTTCTTGCCTATTTCAGTGTTTCAAAGAAAAGGAATATCAAACAGAGTCCAAATGGAATGAAACCTTCGGGGGCATTATTTTGGAACGGAAGCGATCCAGGAGACTTGGAGTTGAAGTCAAGGAAGCTTCGAGGTGGCCACGAGGGTGGGGGCGGCCCCCCTACTGGGCACGCCCCCTGTCTCGTGGGCCCCTCAAGGCTCCCCCGACCGACTTATTTCGCCTATATATTCCCATATACCCTAAAACCATCGAAGACAAGAATAGATCGGGAGTTCCGCCGTCACAAGCCTCTGTAGCCACCAGAAACCTCTCGGGAGCCCGTTCTGGCACCCTGCCGGAGGGGGGATCCCTCACCGGTGGCCATCTTCATCATCTCGGCGCTCTCCATGACGAGGAACGAGTACTTCACCCTCGGGGCTGAGGGTATGTACAAGTAGCTATGTGTTTGATCTCTCTCTCTCGTGTTCTCTCTATGGCATGATCTTGATGTATCGCGAGCTTTGCTATTATAGTTGGATCTTATGATGTTTCTCCCCCTCTACTCTCTTGTGATGGATTGAGTTTTCCCTTTGAAGTTATCTTATCGGATTGAGTCTTTAAGGATTTGGGAACACTTGATGTATGTCTTGCCATGTTTATCTGTGGTGACAATGGGATATTCACGTGATCCACTTGGTGTATGTTTTGGTGATCAACTTGCGGGTTCCGCCCATGAACCTATGCATAAGGGTTGGCACACGTTTTCGTCTTGACTCTCCGGTAGAAACTTTGGGGCACTCTTTGAAGTACTTTGTGTTGGTTGAATGGATGAATCTGAGATTGTGTGATGCATATCGTATAATCATGCCCACGGATACTTGAGGCGACAATGGAGTATCTACGTGACATTAGGGTTTTGGTTGATTTGTGTCTTAAGGTGTTATTCTAGTACGAACTCTATGATAGATAGAACAGAAAGGATAACTTTGAGGTGGTTTCGTACCCTACCATAATCTCTTCGTTTGTTCTCCGCTATTAGTGGCTTTGGAGTGACTCTTTGTTGCATGTTGAGGGATAGTTATATGATCCAGTTATGTTATTATTGTTGAGAGAACTTGCACTAGTGAAAGTATGAACCCTATGCCTTGTTTCCTAGCATTGCAATATCGTTTACGCTCACTTTTATCATTAGTTACCTTGCTCTTTTTATATTTTCAGATTACAAAAACCTATATCTACCATCCATATTACACTTGTATCACTATCTCTTTGCCGAACTAGTGCACCTATACAATTTGCCATTGTATTAGCTGTGTTGGGGACACAAGAGACTCTTTGTTATTTGGTTGCAGGGTTGCTTGAGAGAGACCATCTTCATCCTACAGCTTCCATGGATTGATAAACCTTAGGTCATCCACTTGAGGGAAATTTGCTCCTGTCCTACAAACCTCTGCACTTGGAGGCCCAACAACGTCCATAAGAAGAAGGTTGTGTAGTAGACATCAAGCTCTTTTCTGGCGTCGTTGCCGGGGAGGTGAGTGCTTGAAGGTATATCTTAAGATCTTGCAATCGAACCTTTTTGTTTCTTGTTTTATCACTAGTTTAGTTTATAAAAGGAAAACTACACAAAAAAATAATTGAGTTTGTCTCATACGCTTCATCTTTTTAATATCTTTCGTGAGAATGATGGAAAGGAAAATTGTGCTCAAGTGCTAGAAGAAGAATGCATTAAAATGTTTGGTACTAGATCTTTGTATGATGAGCATGATTGCAATGTTGTTAGTATGAATTCCTTGAATATCCATGATGCTAATGATATGCAAAGCCACAAGCTTGGGGAAGCTATGTTTGATGAATATGATATGTTTAGTCCCCCAAGTCTTGATGAGAATATTTGTTATGATGAAAGCATGCCTCCTATTTATGATGATTATATTGATAAAGTAGGTTTGGAAGAGTGTCAACTTTAGGAAGTAATGATCCCACTATTTTGGAGGATGTTGAATATTATTGTGATAATTATGAAAGTGGATTTGGAGAGGTCATGACTTTATTTAGTGATGATTCCACTATCTTGGAATAGGTTTCAATCGATTATGATGAGAACAAAGTTGCTACTTATCATGATTATTGTGATGAAACTTTTGCTATAAAAGGTAGTGATGATTATATTTATAAAACTTGTCATGATTATGATTACCCTTTTTCTGAATATTACTCTTTTAGTGTGGTAACAATCTATAGTATTCAAGTCTGTTATGATACTCCCACTATTCCGAATAAGAAGAATTTTGCTTATGTGGAGAGTAGTAAAATATCTATGTTTGTAGATCATCAAAAGAATGCTTTATGTGCTGGTTATATTGTTGAATTCATTCATGATGCTACTGAAAACTATTATGAGGGAGGAACATATGCTTGTAGGAATTGCAATAATATCAAGTTTCCTCTCTATGTGTTGAAAATCTTGAAGCTATGCTTGTTTTACCTTCCTATGCTAGTTGATTATTATTTCCATAAGTTGTTTGCTCACAAAATCCCTATGCATAGGAAGAGGGTTAGACTTAAATGTGCTAGTCATATGCTTCATGATGCTCCCATTATGTTTCAATTCTTATGTTTTATGTGAGCATCATTGTCATCATCATGCCTACCTAGAAACGCATTAAAGAAAAGCGCTTGTTGGGAGACAACCCAATATTTACCTTTACTGTTTTTGTGTGTCCACATGATTATGCTAATGCAGTAATCATGTTTTACTAGACCATGATAGCGCGCGTTGCCGCGCCTGTCCCTTCTCACGATAGAACAATAGAATAAACAAAATCATGAAAAAAATACCAAGCTCGAATGTTTTTAATTTTATAAATACCGTGTCCTTGCCTCCTCTTTCTTATCCTTTTTATTTTTGCATGTTTGGACTTCCTCCTCTTTGGTTCTCTTTTTTTAATTAATCGATGAGGCAAAAATTTTGCCTCCTACTTCTGCTATGTTTTGCAATAGTTCTTGAAAGATGTGTACATCATCTAAGTTAAAATCATTTAAACACAAGAAAATACTATCTACTTCTTCATCTAATCAGTCATGAAGACAAACAACTTATGAAATACGGCACAGATCTTACATGTAGTTAAACCGCAAGAAATTCCAGAAATCAAGTACAATATGTGCAAGAATTTATGCAATGTTTTAGAGGTAAATCAGAATTAAAACTGGGAATCAAGAAGCATTACATGATAACTCCATAAATCAAAACATATACAATCTTCTGGAAGGAAATGACTAAAAATACATTCTCACACTTTCTAATACGTAACAATAGTACAAGTCAAAAAGTATTATTCTTACATGATCCTGGAAGA
Source organism: Triticum aestivum (assembly GCF_018294505.1). Lineage (NCBI taxonomy): Eukaryota > Viridiplantae > Streptophyta > Magnoliopsida > Poales > Poaceae > Triticum > Triticum aestivum. Next base: position 213,416,793 of record NC_057807.1, on the reverse strand, counting down.
TGGTGGATCTACAGGCACTGTCAATGGCAACATGAATTTGCTTATATTCTTATTACACGATTTCCTTGTCACTCTTCTCCTTGCTCATCCTCGAAGCAACATTTAGAGAGACGATGCGACAACCTTGAATCATTGGGGCGGTTGACCTTCCTAGTTCAATTGGAACTAAAAAAATCAATGGGATAGAAAGGAGAGGAACAAGAGCAACATCGCATATTACCTTCTCAACGCCTTTTTTTATGCTAGTTATAATATTGGTTTTCCTGCGGTCTAGCGCCTGACAAAGACAACACAGCTTCCCTGCCATTAGCCATTCTATAGTTTGTACTGTAGTAACATAGATGGGCATAATAGAAATGATTTTTGCAGGTGGTACAAGGCAAGTCTCCATGAGAATTAACATTAGAGCTGTTGCTCCCAGCCCCTCATTCGCGGGGAACGTCTTTGCCACTAAATTACACATGGAGCGACCATCAAGGGTAGAGCACGGCGGCGCGATGTATTGCCATGGAAGGGGAGAGAAGAACCATGGGATGTAGGAGAGAGGATGTCACCGGCATCTTGGCGCCATCCGCTGCCGCCGCCATCGCGCAATTAGGTTTCGTCAGAGAAGGAAATGATCGACGGGGGACGAGGCTGGTTTGCGCGGACTCGCGTGGCCTAGCAGGCCCTGTGGGAGTTTCTTGGCCCGATTAACGAGAGGGCTTCCAGGTCCATCTCCAGAGCAGCAGCCCTGTGACGTTTGGGCTTAGCCATAACGCGCGGCGTACGGGTGAAGAGTCCCCAGGAACGCATAGTTGGAGGTTTAAACAATCTAGTACATCCGTTTGCGGGATCCAACGGTATAGAACATCAAATCGTTGTGAGGGGCCCTAGCTAGCTGAGTTATACTGTTTAGTAATAGCTTTTGTTTCAATAAAGTGCCAAGTAAGACCTTTATGATAGCTTACGGTGATAGTTGTGTTGATCCTGCTGAGAATCAGAAACTTCCGCACCCAGTAAATTAGTTTTTATAATTCACAGAAACGTGCTTATGATCTGATTCTTTTTCCGCTGGATTGGTACACAAATTACTTAGGACTTCCTAATTTTGTGGGAATTTTGGAGTTCCAGAAGTATAGGTTTGATACAGATTACTACAGACTGTTCTGTTTTTGACAGATTCTGTTTTCTATGTATTGTTTGCTTATTTTGATGAATCTATGAGTAGTATCGGAGGGTATGAACAATAGATAAGTTGAAATACAGTAGATATTACACCAATATGAATTTATAATGAGTTCACTACAGTACCTAAGTGGTGGTTTTATTTTCTTATACTAACGGAGCTTACGAGTTTTCTGTTGAGTTTTGTGTTGTGAAGTTTTCAAGTTTTGGGTAAAGATTCGATGGACTATGGAATAAGGAGTGGCAAGAGCCTAAGCTTGGGGATGCCCAAGGCACCCCGAGGTAATATTCAAGTACAACCAAGAGCCTAAGCTTGGGGATGCCCCGGAAGGCATCCCCTCTTTCGTCTTCGTTCATCGGTAACTTTACTTGGAGCTATATTTTTATTTACCACATGATATGTGTTCTACTTGGAGCGTCATTTTCTCTTGTTAGTATTTGCTTGCTGTTATTTACAACAATTTTTTCATCTATATTTTCAATAAAAATGTCAAGGATAGCCTTTACCATGCTTATTATGCTAGTATACATGTTGCTGTTTGAAAACAGAAAGTTTACCGTTGTTGCAAAACTTCCCCAGAAAATTCAGAGAATGGTATAATGTTGAAACTTTTTGCATATTGAGCTATGATAAATCTGTTGGGGAACATTGCAGAAAATTAAAAATTTTCCTACGGTTTCACCAAGATCCATCTATGAGTTCATCTAAGCAACGAGTCAAGGGAGTGAGTTTGCATCTACATACCACTTGTAGATCACGAGCGGAAGCTTGCACGGTGATGGTGATGATGGAGTCGTACTCGCCGTGATTCGGATAACCGATGACCAAGTGCTGAACGGACAGCACCTCCGCGTTCAACACACGTACGGGACGGACGACGTCTCCTCCTTCTTGATCCAGCAAGGGGAAGGAGAGGTTGAGGAAGATGGCTCCAGCAGCAGCACGACGGCGTGATGATGGTGGAGTGACAGTTCTCCGGCAGGGCTTCGCCAAGCACACGCGGAGGAGGAGAGGTGTTGGGGAGGGGAGGGGCTGCGCCTTCAATTGTGTGTTGCAGCCCTCCCCTCGCCCCTCTATTTATAGGGGGAAGGGGCAAGGGGGCCGGCCCCTCTAGATGGGAATCTAGAGGGGGGCGGCGGCCAAGGGGAGGGGGGCTTGCCCCCCAAGCAAGGGGGGCGCCCCCTCTAGGGTTCCCCCCCCCCCCAAACCCTAGGCGCAAGGGCCCAAGGAGGGGGGGCGCACCCAGCCCACTAGGGGCTGGCTCCTGCCCCATGCAGCCCATGTGGTCCCCCAGGAGGGGTGGCCCCTCCCGGTGGACCTCCGGAACCCTTCTGGTGGCCCCGGTACAATACCGGTATGCCCCCGAAACTTTCCGGTGTCCGTTTGACAACTTCCCATATATAAAACTTCACCTCCGGACCATTCTGGAACTCCTCGTGACGTCCGGGATCTCATCCGGGACTCCGAACAACATTCGGTAGTCACATACTAGTCTTCCTAATAACCCTAGCGTCACCGAACCTTAAGTGTGTAGACCCTACGGGTTCGGGAGACATGCAGACATGACCGAGACCACTCTCCGGTCAATAACCAACAGCGGGGTCTGGATACCCATGTTGGCTCCCACATGCTCCTCGATGATTTCATCGGTTGAACCACGATGTCGAGGATTCGATCAAACCCTGTATACAACTCCCTTTGTCAATCGGTACGTTACTTGCCCGAGACTCGATCGTCGGTATCCCAATACCTTGTTCAGTCTCGTTACCGGCAAGTCACTTTACTCTAAACCCGGGCATGGGCAGCCCGGCCCGACGACCCGGCCCGAGAACGGCCCGAAAAACCCGGGCCGGGCCGGGCTTGACACTCGGGCTAGGCTCGGGCTTTGTTTTGCAGCCCGAAAGGTAGTTCGGGCCGGGCTCGGGCTTGTCTTTTTCTATTTTTCGGGCCGGGCTTTCGGGCTTCGGGCCGGGCTTGCACGTGCGCGTACTAAAAAACAGCGTTCGGGCCGGGCTTTCGGGCTTCGGGCTTGATTTCGGGCCGGGCTCGGGCTTGATTTCAGGGAGTATTTCGGGCTTCGGGCCGGGCTCGGGCTTGACGGGCTTTTACAAGCCCGGCCCGAAACCCGGCCTGGCCCAACGTTTGCCCAGGTTTACTTTACTCGTATCGTAATGCATGATCCCGTGGCCAACAGCTTGGTCACCTTGAGCTCATTATGATGATGCATTACCGAGTGGGCCCAGAGATACCTCTCCGTCATACGGAGTGACAAATCCCAGTCTCGATCCGTGTCAACCCAACAGATACTTTCGGAGATACCTGTAGTGCACCTTTATAATCACCCAGTTACGTTGTGACGTTTGGTACACCCAAAGCACTCTTACGGTATCCGGGAGTTACACGATCTCATGGTCTAAGGAAGAGATACTTGACATTGGCAAAGCTCTAGCAAACGAACTACACGATCTTTGTGCTATGCTTAGGATTGGGTCTTGTCCATCACATCATTCTCCTAATGATGTGATCCCGTTATCAACGACATCCAATGTCCATAGCCAGGAAACCATGACTATCTGTTGATCACAACGAGCTAGTCAACTAGAGGCTCACTAGGGACATATTGTGGTCTATGTGTTCACACGTGTATTACGATTTCCGAATAATACAGTTATAGCATGAACAAAAGACAATTATCATGAACAATGAAATATAATAATACTTTTATTATTGCCTCTAGGGCATATTTCCAACAGTCTCCCACTTGCACTAGAGTCACCAATCTAGTTACATTGTGATGAATCGAACACCCATAGAGTTCTGGTGTTGATCATGTTTTGCTCGCGAGAGAGGTTTAGTCAACGGATCTGCGACATTCAGATCCGTATGTACTTTGCAAATTTCTATGTCTCCATCTTGAACATTTTCACGGATGGAGTTGAAACGACGCTTGATGTGCCTGGTCTTCTTGTGAAACCTGGGCTCCTTTGCAAGGGCAATAGCTCCAGTGTTGTCACAGAAGAGTTTGATTGGCCCCGACGCATTGGGTATGACTCCTAGGTCGGTGATGAACTCCTTCACCCAAATCGCTTCATGCGCTGCCTCCGAGGCTGCCATGTACTCCGCTTCACACGTAGATCCCGCCACGATGCTCTGCTTGCAGCTGCACCAGCTTACTGCTCCACCATTCAACATATACACGTATCCGGTTTGTGACTTAGAGTCATCCAGATCTGAGTCGAAGCTAGCGTCGACGTAACCCTTTACGACGAGCTCTTTGTCTCCTCCATAAATGAGAAACATGTCCTTTGTCCTTTTCAGGTACTTCGGGATATTCTTGACCGCTGTCCAGTGTTCCTTGCCGGGATTACTTTGGTATCTTGCTACCAAACTTATGGAAAGGTTTACATCAGGTCTGGTACACAGCATGGCATACATAATAGATCCTATGGCTGAAGCATAGGGGATGACACTCATCTCTTCTTTATCTTTTGCCGTGGTCGGTGACTGAGCCGAGCTCAATCTCACACCTTGTAACATAGGCAAGAACCCTTTCTTGGCCTGATCCATTTTGAACCTTTTCAAAATCTTATCAAGGTATGTGCTTTGTGAAAGACCTATGAGGCGTCTCGATCTATCTCTATAGATCTTGATGCCTAATATATAAGCAGCTTCTCCAAGGTCCTTCATTGAAAAACATTTGTTCAAGTAGGCCTTAATGTTGTCCAGAAATTCTATATTATTTCCCATCAAGAGTATGTCATCTACATATAATATGAGAAATGCTACAGAGCTCCCACTCACTTTCTTGTAAACGCGGGCTTCTCCATAAGTCTGCATAAACCCAAACGCTTTGATCATCTCATCAAAGCGAATATTCCAACTCCGAGATGCTTGCACCAGCCCATAAATGGATCGCTGGAGCTTGCATACTTTGTTAGCGTTCTTAGGATCGACAAAACCTTCCGGCTGCATCATATACAGTTCTTCCTTAAGATGCCCATTAAGGAATGCCGTTTTGACGTCCATCTGCCATATCTCATAATCATAGTATGCGGCAATTGCTAACATGATTCAGACGGACTTCAGCTTCGCTACGGGAGAGAATGTCTCGTCGTAGTCAATCCCTTGAACTTGTCGATAACCCTTAGCGATAAGTCGAGCTTTATAAATGGTAACATTGCCATCCGCGTCCGTCTTCTTCTTAAAGATCCATTTGTTTTCTATCGCTCGCCGATCATCGGGCAAGTTTGTCAAAGTCCATACTTTGTTTTCATACATGGATTCTATCTCGGATTTCATGGCTTCAAGCCATTTGTTGGAATCTGGGCCCGCCATCGCTTCTTCATAGTTCGAAGGTTCACCGTTGTCTAACAACATGATTTCCAGGACGGGGTTGCCGTACCACTCCGGTGTGGAACGTGTCCTTGTGGACCTACGAAGTTCAGTAGCAACTTGATCCGGAGTACCTTGATCATCATCATTGGTTTCCTCTTCAGTTGGTGTGGGCATCACAGGAACATTTTCCTGAGCTGCACCACTTTCCCATTCGAGAGGTAGTACTTCATCAAGTTCTACTTTCCTCCCACTTACTTCTTTCGAGAGAAACTCTTTTTCCAGAAAGCATCCGTTCTTGGCAACAAAAATCTTGCCCTCGGATCTTAAGTAGAAGGTATACCCGACAGTTTCCTTAGGGTATCCTATGAAGACGCATTTTTCCGACTTGGGTTCGAGCTTTTCAGGTTGAAGTTTCTTGACATAAGCATCGCATCCCCAAACTTTTAGAAACGACAGCTTAGGTTTCTTCCCAAACCATAATTCATACGGTGTCGTCTCAACGGATTTAGATGGTGCCCTATTTAAAGTGAATGTAGCTGTCTCTAGAGCGTATCCCCAAAATGATAGCGGTAAATCGGTAAGAGACATCATAGACCGCACCATATCCAATAGAGTGCGATTACGACGTTCGGACACACCGTTTCGCTGAGGTGTTCTAGGCGGCGTGAGTTGTGAAACGATTCCACATTTCCTTAAGTGTGTGCCAAATTCGTGACTTAAATATTCTCCTCCACGATCTGATCGTAGGAACTTTATTTTTCGGTCACGTTGATTCTCTACTTCATTCTGAAATTCCTTGAACTTTTCAAAGGTCTCAGACTTGTGTTTCATTAAGTAGACATACCCATATCTACTCAAGTCATCAGTGAGAGTGAGAACATAACGATATCCTCCGCGAGCCTCAACGCTCATTGGACCGCACACATCGGTATGTATGATTTCCAACAAGTTGGTTGCTCGCTCCATTGTTCCGGAGAACGGAGTCTTGGTCATTTTGCCCATGAGGCATGGTTTGCATGTGTCACACGATTCATAATCAAGAGACTCCAAAAGTCCATCAGCATGGAGCTTCTTCATGCGCTTGACACCAATGTGACCAAGGCGGCAGTGCCACAAGTATGTAGGACTATCGTTATCAACTTTACATCTTTTGGCATCCACACTATGGACATGTGTAATATTACGCTCGAGATTCATTAAGAATAAACCATTGACCATCGGAGCATGACCATAAAACATATCTCTCATATAAATCGAGCAACCATTATTCTCAGACTTAAATGAGTAGCCATCTCGTATCAAACGAGATCCAGATACAATGTTCATGCTCAAACTTGGCACCAAATAACAATTATTAAGGTTCAAAACTAATCCCGTAGGTAAATGTAGAGGTAGCGTGCCGACGGCGATCACATCGACTCTGGAACCATTCCCGACGCGCATCGTCACCTCGTCCTTCGCCAGTCTCCGCTTATTCCGCAGCTCCTGCTGTGAGTTACAAATATGAGCAACGGCACCGGTATCAAATACCCAGGAGTTTCTACGAGTACTGGTAAGGTACACATCAATTACATGTATATCAAATATACCTTTGGTGTTGCCGGCCTTCTTATCCGCTAAGTATTTGGGGCAGTTCCGCTTCCAGTGACCCTTCCCCTTGCAATAAAAGCACTCAGTCTCAGGCTTGGGTCCATTCTTTGACTTCTTCCCGGTAACTGGCTTACCGGGCGCGGCAACATCCTTGCCATCCTTCTTGAAGTTCTTCTTGCCCTTGCCCTTCTTGAACTTAGTGGTCTTATTGACCATCAACACTTGATGTTCTTTCTTGATTTCAGCCTCTGCTGACTTCAGCATAGAGAACAATTCAGGAATGGTCTTTTCCATCCCCTGCATGTTGTAGTTCATCACAAAGCTCTTGTAGCTTGGTGGGAGCGACTGGAGGATTCTGTCAATGACCGCCTCATCTGGGAGGTTAATATTCAGCTGGATCATACGGTTGTGCAACCCAGACATCTTGAGTATGTGCTCACTGACAGAACTATTTTCCTCCATCTTACAACTGTAGAACTTGTCGGAGACATCATATCTCTCGACCCGGGCGTGAGCTTGAAAAACTAGTCTCAGCTCCTCGAACATCTCATATGCTCCGTGATGCTCAAAACGCTTTTGGAGCCCCGGTTCTAAGCTGTAAAGCATGCCGCACTGAACGAGGGAGTAATCATTAGCACGAGTTTGCCAAGCATTCATAATGTCTTGGTTCTGTGGGACGGGAGTGTCACCTAGTGGTCCTTCTAGATCATATTGTTTCCTGGCAGCTATGAGGATGATCCTCAGGTTCCAGACCCAGTCCGTATAGTTGCTGCCATCATCTTTCAGCTTGGTTTTCTCTAGGAACGCGTTGAAGTTCATGTTGACATGAGCGTTGGCCATTTGATCTACAAGACATATTTGCAAAGGTTTTAGACTAAGTTCATGATAATTAAGTTCTAATCAAATTATGAACTCCCACTCAGATTAGACATCCCTCTAGTCATCTAAGTGTTACACGATCCGAGTCGACTAGCCCGTGTCCGATCATCACGTGAGACGGACTAGTCATCGTCGGTGAACATCTTCATGTTGATTGTATCTTCCATACGACTCGTGTTCGACCTTTCGGTCTCCGTGTTCCGAGGCCATGTCTGCACATGCTAGGCTCGTCAAGTTAACCCTAAGTGTTTTTGCTGTGTAAAACTGTCTTACACCCGTTGTATGTGAACGTAAGGATCCATCACACCCGATCATCACGTGGTGCTTAGAAATGACGAACTGTAGCAACGGTGCACAGTTAGGGGAGAACACTTCTTGAAATTTTTGTAAGGGATCATCTTATTTACTACCGTCGTCCTAAGTAAACAAGATGCATAAACATAATAAACATCACATGCAATTATATAGTTGTGACATGATATGGCCAATATCATATAGCTCCATTGATCTCCATCTTCGGGGCTCCATGATCATCTTGTCACCGGCTTGACACCATGATCTCCATCATCATGATCTCCATCATCGTGTCTTCATGAAGTTGTCACGCCAACGACTACTTCTACTTCTATGGCTAACGCGTTTAGCAATAAAGTAAAGTAAGTTACATGGCGTTCTTCAATGACACGCAGGTCATACAAAAAATAAAGACAACTCCTATGGCTCCTGCCGGTTGTCATACTCATCGACATGTAAGTCGTGAATCCTATTACAAGAACATGATCTCATACATCACAATTCATCATTCATCACAACTTCTGGCCATATCACATCACATGATCAATTGCTGCAAAAACAAGTTAGACGTCCTCTAATTGTTGTTGCATCTTTTACGTGGCTGCAATTGGGTTCTAGCAAGAACGTTTTCTTACCTACGAATAACCACAACGTGATTTTGTCAACTTCTATTTACCCTTCATAAGGGCCCTTTTCATCGAATCCGCTCCAACTAAAGTGGGAGAGACAGACACCCGCCAGCCACCTTATGCAACTAGTGCATGTCAGTCGGTGGAACCGGTCTCACGTAAGCGTACGTGTAAGGTTGGTCTGGGCCGCTTCATCCCACAATACTGTTGAAGCAAGAAAATACTAGTAGAGGCAAGCAAGTTGACAAGATCCACGCCCACAACAAAACTGTGTTCTACTCGTGCAAAGAGAACTACGCATAGACCTAGCTCATGATGCCACTGTTGGGGAACGTTGCAGAAAATTAAAATTTTTCCTACGGTTTCACCAAGATCCATCTATGAGTTCATCTAAGCAACGAGTCAAGGGAGTGAGTTTGCATCTACATACCACTTGTAGATCACGAGCGGAAGCTTGCACGGTGATGGTGATGATGGAGTCGTACTCGCCGTGATTCAGATCATCGATGACCAAGTGCTGAACGGACAGCACCTCCGCGTTCAACACACGTACGGGACGGACGACGACTCCTCCTTCTTGATCCAGCAAGGGGAAGGAGAGGTTGAGGAAGATGGCTCCAGCAGCAGCACGACGGCGTGATGATGGTGGAGTGACAGTTCTCCGGCAGGGCTTCGCCAAGCACACGCGGAGGAGGAGAGGTGTTGAGGAGGGGAGGGGCTGCGCCTTCATTGTGTGTTGCAGCCCTCCCCTCGCCCCTCTATTTATAGGGGGAAGGGGCAAGGGGGCCGGCCCCTCTAGATGGGAATCTAGAGGGGGGCGGCGGCCAAGGGGAGGGGGGCTTGCCCCCCAAGCAAGGGGGGCGCCCCCTCTAGGGTCCCCCCCCAAACCCTAGGCGCAAGGGCCCAAGGAGGGGGGGTGCACCCAGCCCACTAGGGGCTGGCTCCTGCCCCATGCAGCCCATGTGGTCCCCCGGGAGAGGTGGCCCTCCCGGTGGACCTTCGGAACCCTTCCGGTGGCCCCGGTACAATACCGGTATGCCCCCGAAACTTTCCGGTGTCCGTTTGACAACTTCCCATATATAAAACTTCACCTCCGGACCATTCCGGAACTCCTCGTGAAGTCCGGGATCTCATCCGGGACTCCAAACAACATTCGGTAGTCACATACTAGTCTTCCTAATAACCCTAGCGTCACCGAACCTTAAGTGTGTAGACCCTACGGGTTCGGGAGACATGCAGACATGACCGAGACCACTCTCCGGTCAATAACCAACAGCGGGGTCTGGATACCCATGTTGGCTCCCACATGCTCCTCGATGATTTCATCGGTTGAACCACGATGTCGAGGATTCGATCAAACCCTGTATACAACTCCCTTTGTCAATCGGTACGTTACTTGCCCGAGACTCGATCGTCGGTATCCCAATACCTTGTTCAGTCTCGTTACCGGCAAGTCACTTTACTCGTACCGTAATGCATGATCCCGTGGCCAACAGCTTGGTCACCTTGAGGTCATTATGATGATGCATTACCGAGTGGGCCCAGAGATACCTCTCCGTCATACGGAGTGACAAATCCCAGTCTCGATCCGTGTCAACCCAACAGATACTTTCGGAGATACCTGTAGTGCACCTTTATAATCACCCAGTTACGTTGTGATGTTTGGTACACCCAAAGCACTCTTACGGTATCCGGGAGTTACACGATCTCATGGTCTAAGGAAGAGATACTTGACATTGGCAAAGCTCTAGCAAACGAACTACACGATCTTTGTGCTATGCTTAGGATTGGGTCTTGTCCATCACATCATTCTCCTAATGATGTGATCCCGTTATCAACGACATCCAATGTCCATAGCCAGGAAACCATGACTATCTGTTGATCACAACGAGCTAGTCAACTAGAGGCTCACTAGGGACATATTGTGGTCTATGTGTTCACACGTGTATTACGATTTCCGGATAATACAGTTATAGCATGAACAAAAGACAATTATCATGAACAATGAAATATAATAATACTTTTATTATTGCCTCTAGGGCATATTTCCAACAAAGTCTTCTACAGTGAGGTATGTTTCTCATAATTTTTGGAGTTAGGGAAGTATGATGAATCTTGCATTCTTTACAGACTGTACTGTTTTGGCAGATTGTTGTTATGTTTGCATTGTTTGCATATGTTTGCTTGTTTGATGATTCTATTTGAGGATAGGAGTATTAAATATGCAGAGGCATTTAGTATGCAATGTTGAATAATAATTTTAGTGATTTGTTACAGAAGAAAATGATAAGGTTTTGCATTGGTTTATACTAACTTATCTCACGAGTTCTTGTTGAGTTTGGTGTGGATGAAGCTTTCGAGATTTAGGAAACCGAGATATAAAAGGAATTTAGGAGACACAAAAGCTCAAGCTTGGGGGTTCCCAAGGCGCCCCAATATAATATTTCAAGAAGTCTCAAGCGTCTAAGCTCGGGGGTGCCTCGGTATGCATCCCACCTTTCTTCTTCAACAATTATTGCTTAGTATCGGTTGAACCTAAGTTTTTGCTTCTTCACATGAGTTGTGCTATCCTTGCAATGTCATTTTATTTTGCTTTGCTTGCTGTTTAAATAAGATACCAAGATCTTAAATTCTTAAATAAGAGATAGTCTTCATATAGTTACATAATTATTTAGCTACTCATTTATCTTCACTTATATCTTTTTGGAGTAGTTTGTCATTTACTCGTGTGCTTCACTTATATCCTATGAGTAAATGGTTGAATGAGTTGATTGTCATAAATCTGAAATTATATATGTCTCATTTGCTTATCCCATGGGGAGTAATGACTTCACATCTAAGAAGTAGAGGTTGTAAATTTATTGAAGGTTAGCAAGCATTGTATTGGTCACTTGAACAATTCATGAAAGAATATTGAAGGAAGAGAGATTTCACATATAAATATACTATCTTGGACATCTTTTATAATTGTGAGTACTCATTAAGTATGACATGCTAAAGAGTTGATGTTGGACAAGGAAGACAACGTAATGGGTTATGTTTTCTCACATCTCAGTTAAAGTATATTGTCATGGATCATTCAAACATGTTGAGCTTGCTTTTCCCCCTCATGCTAGCCAAAATTCCTTGCACCAAGTTGAGATACTACTTGTGCTTCCAAATATCCTTAAACCCAGTTTTTGCCATGAGTGTCCACCATACCTACCTATATGCAGTATTTACTTGCCATTCCAAGTAAATTTGCATGTGCCAAACTCTAAACCTTCAAATAATAATTTGTTTTGTATGCCCAAATTGCTCATGTAGCGACCAGGGGCTGTCAGTATCTTCCATGCTAGGTGGGTTATTCTCAAGATGAGTGGACTCCGCTCATCATTCACGAGAAAAATGGCTGGTAACCGGGATGCCCAGTCCCATGATCAAAAGATAAAAATCAAATAAAAAATAATTGCAAACAAAACTCCCCCAGATTTGATGTTAGCCGGATGACACCAGTTGTTTCGGACAAGCCGTGGAGTGTGATTGTTGGTGGAGGGGGAGTAAAATCTTTACCATTCTGTTTGGGAACCGCCTATAATGTATGTAGTATGGAAGATATTGGGAACTCTTGGTTGTTATGTTGACAATGAAAGCATACCTCTCAAAATTATTTTCATCTCTATTTCAAAATCGAGCTCTGGCACCTCTGCAAATCCCTGCTTCCCTCTGTGAAGGGCCTAACTGTTACTTTATGCAAGAGTCCAGGTGATCTTCACCTTTCCCTTTTTCATTTTATCCTTTGGCAAGCACCTCCTGTTGGAAATATCCTGATATATATAAATCCAGTTGGATGTAAGTTCTACGTCTTAAGCTTGCGTTGGTTTTCCTCGAAGAGGAGAGGGTGATGCAGCAAAGTGTAGTGTAAGTATTTCCCTCAGTTTTGAGAACCAAGGTATCAATCCAGTAGGAGGCTCCTCAAAAGTCCCACGCACCTACACAAACAAACTGAGAACTCGCAACCAACGCAATAAAGGGGTTGTCAATCCCTTCATGGCCACTTGTGAAAGTGAGATCTAATAAAGATAGTATGATAAGATAAATATATTTTTGGTATTTTTGATATAGATGCAAAAAGTAAAGATGCAAATAAAGTAGATGGAAAACAAATATGATAAGAGATAGACCCCGGGGCCATAGGTTTCACTAGAGGCTTCTCTCGAGATAGCATTAGTATTACGGTGGGTGAACAAATTACTGTCGAGCAATTGATAGAAAAGCGCATAGTTATGAGATTATCTAGGCATGATCATGTATATAGGCATCACGTCCATAACAAGTTGACCGACTCCTGCCTGCATCTACTACTATTACTCCACACATCGGCCGACTCCTGCCTGCATCTAGAGTATTAAGTTCATAGGAACAGAGTAACGCATTAAGCAAGATGACATGATGTAGAGGGATAAACACATGCAATATGATATAAACCCCATCTTGTTATCCTCGATGGCAACAATACAATACGTGTCTTGCAACCCTTTCTGTCACTGGGTAAGAACACCGCAAGATTGAACCCAAAGCTAAGCACTTCTCCCATGGCAAGAAAGATCAATCTAGTAGGCCAAACCAAACTGATAATTCGAAGAGACTTGCAAAGATAACTCAATCATACATACAAGAATTCAGAGAAGATTCAAATATTATTCATAGATAAACTTGATCATAAACCCACAATTCATCGGATCTCGACAAACACACCGCAAAAAGAGATTACATTGAATAGATCTCCACAAGAGAGGGGGAGAACATTGTATTGAGATCCAAAAAGGGAGAAGAAGCCATCTAGCTAATAACTATGGACCCGTAGGTCTGTGGTAAACTACTCACAACTCATCGGAGGGGCAAGGATGTTGATGTAGAGGCCCTCCGTGGTTGCTTCCCCCTCCGGCAGAGTGCCGGCAAGGGCTCCAAGATGGGATCTCACGGATACAGAATGTTACGGTGGTGGAAATTGTGTTTCGTGGTGCTCCTGGATGTTTTCGGGGTACGTAGACATATATAGGAGGAAGAAGTACGTCGGTGGCCGCCCGAGGGGCCCACGAGACAGGGGGCGCGCCCTACAGGGAGGGGGCGCCCTCCTATCTCATGAGGCCCTCGGAGCTTTCTTGACTTGCACTCCAGGCTCTCCGGATCAGATTTGTTCCAAAAATAACGCTCCCGATGGTTTCATTCCGTTTGGACTCAGTTTTATATTCCTTTTCTTCGAAATACTGAAATAGGAAAAAAACAGCAATATGGGCTGGGCCTCCGGTTAGTAGGTTAGTCTCAAAAATGATATAAATGTGTAAAATAAAGCCCATAAACATCCAAAAGAGGTAATATAATAACATAGAACAATCAAAAATAAACTAAGTGGGGTGCATCCAACTTGCTTGCTCACGAAGACCTAGGGCACTTTTATGGAGGCCCATCATTGGAATATACAAGCCAAGTTCTATAATGAAAAATTCCCACTAGTATATGAAAGTGACAACATATGAGACTCTCTATCATGAAGATCATGGTGCTATTTCTGAAGCACAAGTGTGGAAAAAGAGATAGTAGCATTGTCCCCTCTCTCTTTTTCTCTCATTTTTTTTATTTTTTTCTTTCTTCCTTTTTTTTCTTTCCTTTATCTTTTTTTTTCTTTTTCTTTGGCTTTTCTTTTTTTGGCCTTTCTCTTTTTTTTGTAAAGTCCGAAGTCTCATCCCGACTTGTGGGGGAATCATAGTCTTCATCATCCTTTCCTCACTAGGACAATGCTCTAATAATGAAGATCATCACACTTTTATGGATTTACAACTCAAAGCTAGAACAAGATATGACTCTATATGAATGCCTCCGGCGGTGTACCGGGATATGCAATGAATCAAGAGCGACATGTATGAAAATTATGAAGGTGGCCTTGCCACGAATACGATGTCAACTACATGATCATGCAAAAAGCAATATGAAAAAAGTATTGCGTGTCATATGAACGGAACGGTGGAAAGTTGCATGGGAATATATCTCGGAATGGCTATGGAAATTCCATAATAGGTAGGTATCGTGGCTGTTTTGAGGGAGGTATATGGTGGGTGTATGGTACCGGCGAAAGTTGTGCGGTACAAGAGAGGCTAGCAATAGTGGAAGGGTGAAAGAGTGCGTATAATCCATGGACTCAACATTAATCAAAAGAACTCATATACTTGTTGCAAAAATTTAGAAGTCATCAAAAACCAAAGTACTATGTGCATGCTCCTAGGGGGGTAGATTGGTAGGAAAAGACCA
This sequence comes from Triticum aestivum, assembly GCF_018294505.1. Lineage (NCBI taxonomy): Eukaryota > Viridiplantae > Streptophyta > Magnoliopsida > Poales > Poaceae > Triticum > Triticum aestivum. The sequence goes on along the minus strand of NC_057807.1, from coordinate 213,401,610 downwards.
TCGCTCGTCCCCGACCGCCACTCATAAGGAAGACAATAAATAAATAAAATTGTGCTCCAGCTTCATCACAAAGCGGTTCACCATACGTGCATGCTACGGGAATCACAAGCTTCAACACAAGCATTCTTTAAATTCATAATCACCCAACTAGCACGACTTTAATATCACTACCTCCATATCTCAAAACAATTATCAAGCATCAAATTGATCATAGCATCCAATTCACTTTCTATGATAGTTTTTATTATACCCAACTTGGATGCTCATCATTCTAGGACCAACTTTATGATAATAGCAAATACCATGTTGTTCTAAAAGAATCTCAAAATAATATAAGTGAAGCATGAGAGACTAGCAATTTCTTCAAAATTAAGACACCACCGTGCTCTAAAAGATATAAGTGAAGCACTAGAGCAAAAACTATCAAGCTCAAAAGATATAAGTGAAGCACATAGAGTATTCTAGCAAATTCTAATCAAATAGGCTTCTCCCAAAAGGTGTGTACAGCAAGGATGATTGTGGTAAACTAAAAAAGCAAAGACTAATATAATACACGATGCTCCAAGCAAAACGCATATCACATTTACTCATATCAATGGCATAATCAACTAGCGAGCAATAATAATAAATCTCGGATGACAACACTTCCTCAAAACAATCATAATATGATATAACAAGATGGTATCTCGCTAGCCCTTTTAGAGACCGCAAAACATAAATGCAGAGCACCCGTGAAGATCAAGGACTGACTAGACATTGTAATTCATGGTAAAAGAGATCCAGTCACGGTCATACTCAATATAAATTAATAACAATGCCTACAAATGACAGTGGTGATCTCTACTGGTGCTTTTTATGAGAGGATGATGACTTAGCAATAAAAGTAAATAGATAGGCCCTCCGCAGAGGGAAGCAAGGATTTGTAGAGGTGCCAGAGCTCGAGTTTTTGAAATAGAGATAAATAATATTTTGAGCGGTATGCTTTCATTGTCAACATAACAACCAAGAGATCTCGGTATCTTCAATGCTACATACATTATAGGCGGTTCCCAAACAGAATGGTAAAGTTTATACTCCCCCAGCACCAACAAGCACACTCCACGGCTGGTCCGAAACAACGGGTACCGTCCAACTAACAAAAATCCTGGGGGAGTTTTGTTTGCAATTATATTTTGATTTGATTTGAGCATGGGACTGGGCATCCCAGTTACCAGCCATTTTCTCGTGAATGATGAGCAGGGTCCGCTCATTGTGAGAATAACCCACCTAGCATGGAAGATATTGACAACCCTAGTTGCTACCTGAGCGATTCGAGCATACAAAACAGATTATTATTTGAAGGTTTAGAGTTTGGCACATGCGAATTTACTTGGAACGGCAGATAAATACCGCATATAGGTAGGTATGGTGGACTCATATGGAAAAACTTTGGGTTTATGGAAGTGGATGCACAAGCGGTATTCCCGCTTAGTACAAGTGAAGGCTAGCAAGAGACTAGGGAGCGACCAACTATAGAGCGACAACAGTCATAAACATGCATTGAGATTAACCAACATTGAGTGCAAGCATGAGTAGGATATAAATCACCACGAACATAAATATCGTGGAGGCTATGTTGATTTTGTTTCAACTACATGCGTGAACATGTGCCAAGTCAAGCCACTCGAATCTTTCAAAGGAGGATAACATCCTATTATACCACATCACAACCATTTTAATTTGCATGTTGTCACGCAAGGTGAACCATTATAAACTCCTAGCTAATTAAGCATGGCATGAGTAACTATAATCTCTAATTGTCATTGCAAACATGTTTCATTCATAAATGGCTGAATCGGGAACGATGAACTAATCATATTTACAAAACAAGATTGGTCGAGTTCATACCAACTTTTCCTCATCTCAATCATTTCATCATATATCGTCATTATTGCCTTTCACTTGCACGACCGAACGGTGTGGATAATAATAATAGTGCACATGCATTGGACTAAGCTGGAATCTGCAACATTTATTCAAAGGAGAAGACAAGGTAATATGGGCTCTTTGTTAGATCAACAATAATGCATATGAGGGCCACTCTACATTTTCAACGTGGTCTTCTCCTCTCGCCCCCAAAGAAAAGAAAAGAATTTCAAAGAAACACATTGAAATGTTTTTGCAGTTTTTGTTTTTCTAAAGAAAGGCAAAACAAGAACGAGAAAAACTATTTACACAGGAAAGCTCCCAACAAGCTAAAGAAGAATGATAAATCTTTTTGGGTTTTCTTTTAATACTACTGCTAAGTGAACATGGAAAGTAAACTAAGCTACAACTATTTTTTTTGGATTTTCTTAAGGTTTTTCAAACACACAAGAAGAAAGCGGGAAAAAAAAATAAACTAAACGGATAATGCAATGAAAAAGTAAGAACACCGACAACTGAAATGACTGTGTGAACACGAATGTAATGTCGGTGAGAAATACGTACTCCCCCGAGCTTAGACTTTTGGCCTAAGTTTGTCTAAGGCCACCACTGGTCCAGATGATATCCGAAATCATAGTTGGGGTCGTATTGAGCTGCGGCAGCTATCGCTTGGCGAGCTGCCTCCTGGAGGCGAGCAGCCTCCGTTGTTCTCTCATACTCGTTTGCCTCCTCTCTAGTTATAGAAAATCTCCCTTTTACCTGAAAGTTAAAGACGGCAGGAGGAGGTAGGGTAATATGGACGGCACGCCGTCTGTCAAAGATTAATCGGTACTGGAGGAACTGTTCATTCCTCTCAAGAAACTGGTACCGTACCATAGCATTATAATCAAGAAAAGCAGGCGGCAACTCTATATCATTCCCTCTAATAGGTACACCAAGATAATTAGCTAAACGAGTTTCATAAAACCCACCAGATAATTCTCCTTCTTTAGCATTAAGATGTAACCTCTTTGCAACAATGGCCCCCAAGTTATATCGCTTATCCCCTAAGACCGCACACTTGAGGACACTACAATCTGGAACGCAAAGGTGGCAATGTTCATGCTTACTGTTAATGCATCTTCCTATAAAAAAGAGCAAAATAATGTATGGTAGGAAAGTGAATGCTCCCTATGGTGGCTTGTGTGATATTTCTAGTTTCTCCCATAGTGATGCTGGAAAGGAAGTCATTGTATTCAGATTTGTGAGGCTCACTAAGAATACCCCATTGTGGAATTTTGCATGCATCACAAAAATCTTCTAGGTCCATGGTATAAGATTTATCATAGAGATCAAACAGGACAATATGAGTATTGCGCTTAGATGAAAACTCAAACCTCCGCACAAAGGAATTGATGAGGTGATAATATTGTTGGCCCTTGTCTGACAAGAAGTCCTCAAGGCCGGCATTTTGTACATATGCATAAAACTCATCCATGAAACCTACACGAACCATAAATTCATCCGACGGCCATTCACAAGGCCGCATTTGAGCTTCCCTTGGTGGTTCAAGGTAGGACTCATGTAACGCGATCCTCGGTGCTTGCTTCCTCGAAGAACCACCTTGGTACCTTCTCCTAGACATTTTTCTTCCTCTAGAAAATTTCTGAAATTTTTAGTGACTCAAAATAAAAGTGAACCAAACTCAACAAAATTGATAGCAACTACTCCTACAAGTGTCTAGAGGCTATATCATGCATCAAAACTACTTTGGACCATATAAATTTGACATGCAAGCTCAAGAACAAGGTCACCACAGCAGCAAAAATTTGCGATAAATAAAGCACTAGAACAAAAACTAACTGGACCATTGGAGGAGTCACATACCGAAGAACAATCCCCCAAAGCAGTTTTGTGAATGGAGCTTTGAGCAAGGAGATCGAAAATGGCAGCAAAGTGAGCAAGAACACGAGTTTGAGCTATGGGTTGATTTTTTCTGGAGGAAGACGAAGTGGATGGGTGCTGGAATAAGTGGAGGGAACCCACGTGGGGCCCACAAGGTAGGAGGGCGCGCCCAGGGGGTAGGGCGCGCCCTCCACCCTTGTGGACCACTGGTGAGGCCCCCTAGTGTGTGTTCAGTGCCAGAAATTCTCAAATATTCTATAAAAATCATACTAAATTTTGAGGGCATTTGAAGAACTTTTATTTTTAGGACATTTTTTACTGCATGGATAATTCAGAAAACAAACAGTAAATACTATTTTTGCTTTATTTATTCTAAATAACAGAAAGTAAAAAGTGGGTACAGAAGATTGCGCTTTCTAAATTCATCCATCTCATGCACGTCAAAAGGAATCCATTAACAAGGTTGATTAAGTCTTATTAACAAACTTCTTCCGAATGACATGAAACCTGAGAATTTTCGAATAACAGTAGGTTACCTCAACGGGGATATGCATGTCCCCAACAATAAGAATATCATATTTCTTTTTGACAGTAGGAAGAGGGAATTCAAAACCTGCAATATAGTTGAAATTTTTCCAATAAAATTGATACTATGAACTTGACGTTGTTTCTTCGGAAAGTGTATCGTATGCTCACTACCATTAACATGAAAAGTGACATTGCCTTTGTTGCAATCAATAACAGCCCCTGCAGTATTCAAAAAGGGTCTACCAAGGATGGTTGACATACTGTCGTCCTCGGGAATATCAAGAATAACAAAGTCCATTAAGATAGTAACGTTTGCAACCACAACATGCACATCCTCACAAATACCGATGGGCATAGCAGTTGATTTATCAGCCATTTGCAAAGAAATTTCAGTAGGTGTCAAATTATTCAATTCAAGTCTATGATATATAAAAAGGCATAACACTCACACCAGCTCCAAGATCACATAAAGTTGTTTTAACATAGTTTCTTTTAATGGAGCATGGTATAGTTGGTACTCCTGGATCTCCAAGTTTCTTCGGTATTCCACCCTTAAAAGTATAATTGGAGAGCATGGTGGAAATTTGAGTTTCTGGTATCTTTCTTTTATTAGTAACAATAGCTTTCATATACTTAGCATAAGGAGGCATTTTAAGCATATCAGTCAAACGCATATGCAAAATATAGGTCTAATCATTTCAGCAAAGCGCTCAAAATCCTCATCATCATTTTTCTTGGATGGCTTAGGAGGAAAGGGCATGGGTTTCTGAACCCATGATTCTCTTTCTTTACCATGTTTCCTAGCAACAAAGTCTCTCTTATTATAATGTTGATTCTTTGATTGTGGGTTATCAAGATCAATAGCAGGTTCAATCTCTACATCATTATCATTACTAGGTTGAGCATCGACATGAAAATCATTATTAACATTATCACTAGGTTCAAGTTTTCATCACCAGATTGTGTCTCAGTATCAGAAATAGAAATATCATTCGGATTCTCAGGTGTATCTATAACAGGTTCACTAGAGGCATGCAAAGTCCTATCAGTTTTCTTTTTCTTTTTGTTACTAGGACTAGGTGCATCAGTATTAATTCTCTGAGAATCTTGTTCAACTCTCTTTGGATGACCCTCGAGATACAAAGGTTCCCGAGTCATTTTACCACCTCTAGTCATAACCCTAATAGCATTATCAGTATTCTTATTATTCAACTCATTAAGCAAATCATCTTGTGCCTTAAGTACTTGTTCTACTTGAGTTGTAACCATGGAAGCATGTTTACTAATAAGTTTAAGATCATTAAAAGTTCTACTCATATAATCACTCAAGTGATCAAGCATGTAAGCATTACGCTTCAATTGTCTACTAACATAAGCATTGAAGTTTTCTTGTTTAACAATAAAATTTCAAACTCATCCAAGCATTGACTAGCAGACTTATTATGAGGCATATCACCTTCATCAAATCTATGGAGATAGTTTACCTCTACTACCTGTGTCGGGTTATCAAGACCATGTATTTCGTCAATAGGCGGTAGATTCTTAACATCTTCAGCTTTAATACCTTTTTCTTTCATAGACTTCATTGCCTCTTGCATATCTTCAGGACTGAGAAATAGAATACCCCCTTTCTTTGGAGTTGGCTTCAGAGTTGGTTCAAGTTTCCAATCATTATCATTACTCAACATATTACTCAATAGCAATTCAGCGTGCTCAATAGTTCATTCCCTCAAAACACAACCAACACAACTATCCAGGTGGTCTCTGGAAACATCGGTTAGTCCATTCTAAAAGATATCAACTATTTCATTTTTCTTGAGAGGATGATCAGGCAAAGTATTAAGTAATTGGAGAAGCCTCCCCCAAGCTTGTGGGAGACTCTCTTCTTCAATTTGCACAAAGTTAAATATTTCCCTTAGGGCAGCTTGTTTCTTATGAGCAGGAAAATATTTTTGAGAGAAGTAGTATATCATATCCTGGGAACTACACACACAACCAGGAGCAAGAGAATTAAACCATAACTTAGCATCACCCTTTAATGAGAAAGGAAACAATTTGAGAATATAGTAATAGCGAATTTTTACCTCATGAGCAAATAGGGTGGCTATATCATTCAATTTAGTAAGATGTGCCATAACAGTTTCAGCTTCATAACCATAGAAAGGATCAAATTCAACAAAAGTAATTAACTCAGAGTCGAAAGAGAATTCATAATCCTTATCAGTAACAAAGATAGGTGAATTAGCAAACATAGGGTCATATTGCATTCTAGCATTCAAAGACTTTTCTTTCAACTTAGCTAACAGTTTCTTAAGACCATTCTATCATTACAAGCAAGAAAGTCTCTAGCAATCTCTTCATCCATAATATAACCCTCAGGTACAACAAGCAATTCATATCTAGGGGGAGAATCATAATCTTCAGTTTCAGTAATATCATCAATTTCAGTAATTTCATTCTCTCTAACCCTAGCAAGTTGTTCATCAAGAAATTCACCTAGTGGCACAGTATTATCAAGGAGTGAAATAGTTTCATCATAAGCACCATGCATAGCAGAAGTGGCATCATCAATAACATGCGACATACCAGAATCAATAGCAGGTGTGGGCGTCACAAATTTACTCAAAACAGAAGGAGAATCAAGTGCAAAGCTAGATGACAGTTCCTTACCTCCCCCCGTAGTTGAGGGAAAAATCTTAGTTCTTTGATCTTTCAAATTCCTCATAGTGATCAACGGATATAAATCCCAAGTGACTCAGAAAATAGAGCTATGCTCCCCGGCAATGGCGCCGAAAAAAGGACTTGATAACCCACCAGTTGTAGCGACCAGACCTCAACAGTCTGATCTCTGTGCATCAGTGTCATCCCTGGATCAGTAATGCTGACACGCACAGTACTTGAAGGATTTATAACAGAGTAGCAATCACACACTTATTACATCGAATGTCTCCAAAGAGAACTTATTACAATAAATATGGCTTAAGGCCATCTAATAACAATAACAGCGGAAGGCTTGGAAGATAAGTGAGTCCATCAACTCCAACGGCATCACTAAGTATAGAATCATGTTCCTAAGGCATCTTAGTCGTCGTCTGAAAAGTCTGCAACATGAACGTTGCAACCCGAAAACGGGTCAGCACATGAAATATGCTGGCAATGTAACACATAGAGAGTAATGAAAGAATAATGCTATACTACATGCATATATGGCTTGGTGGAAAAGCTCAATGGTTACAGTTTTGCGTAAAGCTAGTTTTTCCCTACTAGAAAGGAATAAATTTATTTAACTATCATGGTGGTTGTTAAACATTGAGAATGGTTGACAGCATTCTCAATCCCAATTAAGTAACATCATCATTAAACAAACCCAACAATATTAATTAAAGTAACATGATGAGATTCACATGATAATCCAAGTACTAGATACTCAGGATGTCCATAACCGGGGACACGGCTAACCATGATTAGTTTATACACTCTGCAGAGGTTTGCGCACTTTTCCCCACAAGACTCGATCTCCTCCGTTGGGATTCTTGCACTACATGGTGTTTGAGAAAACGGATGACCGAGACATAGTCTTTCAAAAGCGCTAGCACCTTACGATCGGGTAGACAGTACCAACCTACATCCCCTACATCTTCTAGTCTACCACTATAAGAGTTCGCACGACTTAGTCAACTATGCTAGAGCCCATAGTAGCTTGTGGCTGCACACGGAAGTTTCTAGCATGAATAATCTCATGATCCCTTTGAGCCTGGGTGGCGGTCCAGAAAGAAAACAGGCAATCGCTGGAATACCCAGGTGCCTCAATCCACCCAGATGTGCATTAAAGTTGCCACCTTAAATAAACCATTAAATTAACAATCTCACATCTGTCATGGATACACTCACCCAATCCACATCTACTAGCATAGCATGGCATAATAAGCAAACGTAGAGTAACTCCCAAGGGTTTAATAATAAAACAGGTAATAGGTACTACCTCATCTACTTCCCAAAACCCACATATTAATCAAATCCTAGTCATGCAATTGTTTGAGGATTGATCTAATGCAATAAAACTGGGTAGTAAAAGGGTATGATCAAAGTGTTACTTGCCTTGCCGATGATCCGTGAAACCTAGGGATTCGAAGTAGCAAGCGGCGCAATCCGGGTACTCTATCGCAAACAAACAAGCATACAATAAGTACTCATCTAATACACAGGTAAAACTCAAATAAGAAATCTAACCAGAAATTTCAACTTAAGAACTCCGGTTTGCAAAAAGAATCAAATCAAATGAAGCAACGAAAATCAAACAGCGAAAGAAACAAGCTTCATTTACTAATCTAGATCTAAGTCAAATTTTACAGTATCAAAACTTGTTTGAGTTGATTATTCGGAAAGAGGGTTTCAAGACAAAACTCTAGGCGCTTGAATCGCCTGATTCCGATAAACGAGTGAAAAGTTACTAAAACGAAAATCGGATCAGAAATTGCGATCAGAAAATCACGGAATAAATCCGAGAAAAAGAAAAACGATGAACAGATTAACGAATGAACGTTTGTTATCTGGATCAAAACGATGAATGCGTTCGTTAAAACGAACGAACGAGCGAACGCTCGCTAATTAATATAAACCGAAAAAACCCGATCTAATAAAATAAAAACGGATCTAAAAAACCGACGAAAAACCGACGGAAAAACAGAACGGTTTTTTCTAAAAAACGGTGGCGGCTCGGGTTAACCTCGGGGTGCGGGCCCGGCGGCGGCGGCGGCGGCTCCTGCTCCGGCGGCGGCGGCGCGCTAGGGTTAGGGTTTGGGGGCGCGGGCACGGGTGGGCTAGGGCAGCGGCGCGGCTTGGGTTGGGGGTCGGCCCGAGCGCGGTATATAAAGACTCCGGCCAGGCGGAGTCCTGGCCGGTTACGGCCCAAGGTCGGTTCGGACTTTTTATTAAATAATTTTCACACAGAAAATCAAACGAAAGAAATACTAAACGGACTCCAAAAATCCCGAAATAAATTTTCCCCGGCTTCTAAAATCAAGGCGGTTTAGGTGAACATTTATTTGGGGCCTAAGTGAAATTCTGAAAAGCACGCATTTTCCTAAATTCAAATAAAATAGCAATAAAATCCAAAATAAAATGTTACTTGATTTTTTTATTAAATCCTCAATATTTCTTTATTTTGGGAAAGTCATTTTATTCCCTCTCTATATTTTTATAATTGAAATAATTGAAGATAAAATAAATAAAATCAAATGATCCTATTTCCAAAATTTGAGAAAGCTCAAATATGAAATTTACGAAATCCCCAACTCTCTCCGTGGGTCCTTGAGTTGCGTAGAATTTCTAGGATCGAGGCAAAATGCAATAAATATGATATGCAATAATGATCTATTGTATAACATTCCAAATTGAAAATTTGGGATGTTACAAACCTACCCGCCTTAAGATGAATCTCACCCTCGAGATTCGGGTTGGCTAGAAAATAGGTGAGGGTGGTCCTTCGGCAGATCTCCCTCTCTCTCCCAGGTGGCTTCATCCTCGGTGTGGTGGCTCCACTGAACTTTGCAAAACTTGATAACCTTGCTGCAGGTGACTCGGCTGGCATACTCAAGAATCTTAACTGGGTTCTCCTCATAGGTCAAATCACTGTCCAACTGAATCGCCTCTAGCGGCACTGTATCTCTCAGCGGTATATCAGCCATCTCTGCGTGGCACTTCTTCAATTGTGAAACATGGAACACGTCGTGAACTCCTGACAATCCCTCAGGCAATTCCAACTTGTAGGCAACTTCTCCCATACGCTCCAAAACTTTGTACGGTCCCACAAAATGTGGTGCTAACTTTCCCTTAACTCCAAATTGCTTAACTCCTCGAAGCGGAGATACACGAAGATAGACTCTATCTCCGACTTTGTAAACTATCTCCTTGCGTTTAGAATCTGCGTAGCTTTTCTGCCTGGACTGGGCTACCTTGAGCCTGCCGCGAATCAACTTCACTTTCCGTTCAGACTCCTTAATCAAATCCGGTCCAAACAACTGGCGGTCTCCAACTTCATCCCACGACAACGGGGTCCTGCACCTCCTTCCATATAGGGCTTCGAAAGGGGCCATCTTCAAGCTGGATTGATAATTGTTGTTGTAAGAGAACTCTGCATATGGCAAATTGTCGTCCCAACTAGATCCGTAATCTAGCGCACAAGCTCTCAACATATCCTCCAAAACCTGGTTGACTCTCTCTGTCTGTCCATCTGTCTGCGGATGAAAAGTTGTACTAAACTCTAGCCTGGTACCCAAAGTTTCATGCAACTGATTCCAGAACTTTGAGGTAAACCGGGTTCCTCTATCTGATACAATGCTCCTGGGAACTCCATGCAGACATACGATCCTGGTCATGTATATCTTGGCCAACTTAGCACTGGTGTAAGTGGTTATCACTGGAATGAAATGTGCTACCTTCGTCAAATGATCGACTACAACCCAAATCGAGTCATAGCCTGTACGAGTCCTGGGCAATCCCGTGATAAAATCCATGCCTAGTTTATCCCACTTCCATTCGGGTATCGGCAATGGCTGTAACAATCCTGCTGACTTCTGATGCTCTGCCTTCACTCTCTGACATGCATCACAAACTGCTACATACTCCGCAATATCCTCCTTCATTCCGGTCCACCAGAAAGTGTCCTTCAAATCCAAATACATCTTGGTATTTCCTGGGTGAATCGAGTACGGCGAATCATGGGCCTCCTGTAGAATCAACTTTCTGATCTCCGGGTCATTAGGCACATAAACACGGTCTTCAAACCATAAGGTATCATGCTCATCCTCACGAAATCCCTTAGCTTTACCTTTGCTCATCTTCTCCTTTATCTCGGCAATTTTCTTGTCGGCCTTCTGAGCTTCTCTGATCTTATCCATCAAAGTCGACTGAATTTCCAATGCTGCTACATAGCCTCTCGGAACTATCTCCAAACATAGTTCGCAAAGGTCCTCGGCTAACTCCTTTGGCAACCCTCCGGTCATGAGTGTACTGACATGGCTCTTACGGCTTAACGCATCGGCTACTACGTTAGCCTTTCCGGGGTGATACTGCAATCTCATATCATAATCCTTGATGAGCTCCTGAGATTCAACTCCTTCTGCGTGAAAATGTACTTAAAACTCTTGTGATCCGTGTACACCTCACAATGATTTCCGATAAGAAAATGTCTCCACGTCTTCAATGCATGCACTACGACTGCTAACTCCAAATCATGCGTGGCATAATTCAACTCATGAGATTTAAGCTATCGTGAAGCATACGAAACAACTCTCCCCTCCTGCATAAGCACTCCAAGTCCTCGACATGAAGCGTCGCAATACACCTCGTAGTCCTTGCTCTGATCTGGCAGAATCAACACTGGCGAGGTAACCAAACGTTTCTTCAATTCCTGAAAACTGGCCTCACACTCCTCAGTCCAAAAGAACTTGGTATCCTTCTTCAACAATTCCATCATGGGCTTTGCAATCTTTGAGAAATTCTCAATGAATCTCCGGTAGTATCCTGCCAGTCCAAGAAAACTCCGGATCTCTCCAACTGTTGTTGGCGCTTCCCAGTTTGTCACGATGACAACCTTGGTGGGGTCTACTGCTATACCTTCTCTGGATATAACATGTCCGAGGAATCCAACTTCCTTCAACCAAAATTCACATTTGCTGAACATGGCGTATAACTGGTGTTCTCTGAGCTTCTCCAGTACCAAACGCAAATGCTCCTTATGCTCCTCTTCGTTCTTTGAGTAGACCAAAATATCATCAATGAACACCACGACGAACTTATCCAAAAACTCCATAAACACCTTGTTCATCATGTTCATGAAATAGGCAGGTGCGTTAGTCAGACCAAATGACATAACGGTGTACTCGTACAGCCCATACCTGGCGGTAAAAGTCGTCTTAGGTATATCCTGCTCTCGAATCTTCAACAAATGGTATCTTGATCACAAATCGATCTTGGAAAATACCTTAGCTCTTTGCAATCGGTCAAACAAATCATTGATCATCGGCAGTGGGTACTTGTTCTTGATTGTTACTGCATTCAATCCTCGATAATCAACAACCATCCTCAATGATCCATCCTTCTTCTCCACAAGAAGTACTGGCGATCCCCAAGGCGAAGAACTTGGGTGAATATAGCCTTTATCCAGTAACTCCTTAATCTGATTCTTAATCTCCTCCAAATCTTTTGCAGGCATCCTGTATGGTCTCTTGGATATCGGCCCTGTGCCTGACAAAAGCTCAATCAAAAACTCGATATCTCTATTCGGTGGCATGCCTGGAACTCTTCTGGGAATACATCAGGAAAATCCTTCACTACTGGTACTTCCTCATGCACAACTCCTGATAAGGAATTTACGTGCATCCTCTTCGGCTCATGTCTTGATACATACCTTATCTTTCTCCCTTCTGGGGTAGTAAGCAAAATCGACTTACTCGCACAATCGATGTTTCCTCCATACATCGATAGCCAATCCATACCCAGAATCACATCCAAACCTTGAGGTGTTCCAAAATAATTAAATCTGAGGGGAAGACATGCTTGCCTATACTCAACGGCACTTGAAAACATCCTCGATTGGCCATATACTCCGCTCCTGGTGAGGTTACTAACATGGGTGTTCCTAGAACCTTGGTGGGCAGTTTATACTTATCCACAAATCCCCTTGATATGTATGAATGTGATGCACCAGTATCAAAAAGAACGAGTGCAGTAAATGACTTAACCAAAAACTTACCTATTACTGCATCTGGTTGGGCTTCAATCTCCTCCACATTAACGTGGTTCACCTGTCCCCAGTTGAAAGGGTTCGGCTTCTTCCCAGAGCTTCCATTGCCATTTCCATTCTGGCCTTCAGGACATTCATTAGCGTAATGTCCAGTCTTTTGGCACTTAAAGCAAGTGACTTGACTCAAATCTCTCTTGGCTGGTGTTGAGGGGTTGGTACGGTTCTGGTCGTTGCTTCCTCCATTCCCGTTACCATTCTTGGTACCATTATGGTTGTGTGAGCTACCACCTCCATGGGTGTGCTGCAACTGTCCTCCTGATTTCGGGGTAAAACGTGGCTTCTGCTGAGCTCCAGAATTGTACTTTCCTTGTCCATACTTCCTCTTGCGGTTTTCGATCTGCTGCTGCTTCCCTTCAATCATGAGAGCTCTATCTACCAATTCCTGGTAGTTATTGAAACTTGCTACCATCAACTACATAGTCAGCTCATCATTCAGTCCTTCGAGAAACTTCTCTTGCTTAGCTGCATTCGTAGCAACGTCGTTTGGGGCATAACGTGCTAGCTTACTAAAGTCATCCACATACTGGCCAACTGTACATCCTCCCCGGCGTAAGTTGCGAAACTCACGCTTCTTCATGGCCATAGTTCCTGCTGAAACATGAGTTGTACGGAAAGCCTGCTGAAACTGATCCCATGTGACAGTGTCTACTGGATAGGTGGCTGTGAAATTCTCCCACCATGATGCCGCGGGTCCTTCAAGCTGATGTGCGGCAAATTGCACCTTCTCTGCATCTGTGCATCCTGCAGTGGTCAACTCCCTGGCTGTCTTGCGAAGCCAATCATCTACAACAATCGGCTCAGTGCTACTGGAGAACACCAGCGGATTCAGCCTAAGAAAACGGGTTAACTGATCAACATGTGGTGGTGGTGGTGGGTTGTTGTTGTTGTTGTTGTTGTTCCCCTGATTCTGATTCTGGACTAACAACTGCATCAATGCATTCTGCTACTGGATCAACTGGGTGAGCTTCGGTGGGAAAGCAAATCCATTGTCACGTCTCGAAGGCATCTGAGGGTTTCAAAAAGATGAGAATACAGAATAGAATGAGGTCTAGAGGGAAAACACTACCCATATGCACATGAGACAAATTGCAATCAAAACACTTCATTCAATCAAGCAAGGGCATACAACAGTCTATCTATCGTTATAAAAGTGCTCGGTCTATACTAGATACATGGGGGAAAATACTACTACTGTTATGGTGGTCTACTAGAAAAACTGCTCCGATGAAGACTCCATGATATCTGCTCCAGCTTCGTCAACATAGTCATCATCACTATCGGTGTCGTCGATGATGATGAAATTCTCTGGACAAGTGCAAACTTCATCTTCTCCAGTTGCGGGAAATCCCATAAACACTCTTAGCTTCTTCTTCAGATCATCATTCTTCTCTACTAGCGTTACTATTTCCTCCTCATATCCATCGCGTGTAGACTTGAGTTCTTCCTCCAGTTCCGTGATTTTGGTCACGGCCTTCTTCAGATCCATCATGCCTGCACACATCTGGTTCTCCTGGCGTCGAATGTGCTGGTTTAACTCCTGGATGAAAGCTGCAATTGATCTGTCCTTCCTGGTGCTGATCATCTCCCATTGCTCATCTTGGCGCCCACAAATCTGGTAGATAGTATCCTTAAGCTCCTTGTGGTAAACTTCTCCAATACGTCCCATGGTGATGTGGGCTGCCATGCTCTTTTCGAGACTCCAGGTTGGTGCATCAAAGGAAAACTCTATGGGCTAAGTGACGGGCATGAACGTCCTTCCTGGAACTTGAACTTGAATCATCTAGTGCTCCTCTTCAGGTAAAGTGCCGTTAAGTCCCGGTGAAGCTTGGTACTCCGATGTTTAGGTATCTAGTGACTTCCTTCAGGTGTCGTCCAAAGGGTGTATCTTCATCCGGTTGCGTGAACTTGTTCCTTGCATCCTCCATCCTAAAAGAGAGTAGAAAAGATGAGGAGTCAGAAATGAGAAGAGAGAGTAGTGATCTAGGGGACCAGACCTCAAACAGTCTGATCTTTGTGCATCAGTGTCATCCCTGGATCAGTAATGCTGACACGCACAGTACTTGAAGGATTTATAACAGAGTAGCAATCACACACTTATTACATCGAATGTCTCCAAAGAGAACTTATTACAATAAATATGGCTTAAGGCCATCTAATAACGATAACAGCGGAAGGCTTGGAAGATAAGTGAGTCCATCAACTCCAACGGGATCACTCAGTATAGAACCACGATCCTAAGGCGTCTTACTCGTCGTCTAAAAAGTCTGCAACATGAACGTTGCAGCCCAAAAATGGGTCAGCACATGGAATATGCTGGCAATGTAACACATAGAGAGTAATGAAAGAATAATGCTATACTGCATGCATATATGGCTTGGTGGAAAAGCTCTATGTTTACAGTTTTGCGTAAAGCCAGTTTTTCCCTACTGCAAAGGAATAAATTCATTTAACTATCATGGTGGTTGTTAAACATTGAGAATGGTTGATAGCATTCTCAATCCCAATTAAGTAACATCATCATTAAACAAACCCAACAATATTAATTAAAGTAACATGATGAGATTCACATGATAATCCAAGTACTAGATACTCAAGATGTCCATAAACGGGGACACGGCTAACCATGATTAGTTTATACACTCTGCAGAGGTTTGCGCACTTTTCCCCACAAGACTCGATCTCCTCCATTGGGATTCTCGCACTACATGGTGTTTGAGAAAACGGATGACCGAGACATAGTCTTTCAAAAGCGCTAGCACCTTACGATCGGGTAGACAGTACCAACCTACATCCCCTACATCTGCTAGTCTACCACTGTAAGAGTTCGCACAACTTAGTCAACTATGCTAGAGCCCATAGTAGCTTGTGGCTGCACACGGAAGTTTCTAGCATGAATAATCTCATGATCCCTTTGAGCCTGGGTGGCGGTCCATAAAGAAAACAGGCAATCGTTGGAATACCCAGGTGCCTCAATCCACCCAGATGTGTATTAAAGTTGCCACCTTAAATAAACCATTATATTAACAATCTCACATCTGTCATGGATACACTCACCCAATCCACGTCTACTAGCATAGCATGGCATAATAAGCAAACGTAGAGTAACTCCCAAGGGTTTAATAATAAAACAGGTAATAGGTACTACCTCGTCTACTTCCCAAAACCCACATATTAATCAAATCCTAATCATGCAATTGTTTGAGGATTGATCTAATGCAATAAAACTGGGTAGTAAAAGGGTATGATCAAAGTGTTACTTGCCTTGCTGATGATCCGCGAAACCTAGGGATTCGAAGTACCAAGCGGCGCAATCCGGGTACTCTATCGCAAACAAACAAGCATACAATAAGTACTCATCTAATGCAAAGGTAAAACTCAAATAAGAGATCTAACCAGAAAGTTCAACTTAAGAACTCCGGTTTGCAAAAAGAATCAAATCAAACGAAGCAACGAAAATCAAACGGCGAAAGAAACAAGCTTTGTTTACTAATCTGGATCTAAGTCAAATTTTACAGTAGCAAAACTTGTTTGAGTTGATAATTCGGAAGGAGGGTTTCGAGACGAAACTCTAGGTACTTGAATCGCCTGATTCCGATAAACGAGCGAAAAGTTATACTAAAACGAAAATCGGATCAGAAATTGCGATCAGAAAAATCGCGGAATAAATCCGAGAAAAAGAAAAACGATGAACAGATTAACGAACGAACGTTCGTTATCTAGATCAAAACGATGAACGCGGTCGTTAAAACGAACGAACGAGCGAACGCTCGCTAATTAACCTAAACCGACAAAAATCGATCTAAGAAAAAAATGGATCTAAAAAACCGACGGAAAAACCAAACGGTTTTTTTCTAAAAAAACGGCGGCGGCTCGAGTCAACCTCGGCCTGCGGGTCCGGCGGTGGCGGCGGCTCCGACTCCGGCGACGGCGGCGCGGGGCGGCGGCGGCGGCAGCAGGCGGCGATGACACGCTAGGGTTAGGGTTTGGGGGTGCGGGCGCGTGTGGGCTGAGGCGGCGGCGCGGCTTGGGCTGGGGGTCGGCCCTGGCGCGGTTTATAAAGACCCCGGCCAGGCAGAGTCCTGGCCGGTTACGGCCCAAGGTCGGTTCGGACTTTTTCTAAAAAAAATCGCGCAGAAAATCAAACGAAAGAAATAATAAACGGACTCCAAAAATCCCGAAATAAATTTTCCTCGGCTTCTAAAATGAAGCCGGTTTAGATGAACATTTATTTGGGGCCTAAATGCAATTTTGAAAAACAAGCATTTTTCCTAAATTCAAATAAAATAGCAATAAAATCCAAAATAAAATCTTACTTGATTTTTTTAATTAAATCCTCAATATTTCTTTATTTTGGGAAAGTCATTTTATTCCCTCTCTCATATTGTTATAATTGAAATAATTGAAGATAAAATAAATAAAATCAAATGATCCTATTTCCAAAATTTGAGAAAGCTCAAATATGAAATTTATGAAATCCCCAACTCTCTCCGTGGGTCCTTGAGTTGCGTAGAATTTCTAGGATCGAGGCAAAATGCAATAAATATGATATGCAATAATGATCTATTGTATAACATTCCAAATTGAAAATTTGGGATGTTACACAAGTATAGGGGATCGCAATAGTTTTCGAGGGTAGAGTATTCAACCCAAATTAATTGATTTGACACAAGGGAGCCAAAAAATATTCTCAAGTATTAGCAGTTGAGTTGTCAATTCAACCACACCTGGAAGACTTAATATCTGCAGCAAAGTATTTAGTAGCAAAGTAGTATGGAAGTAACGGTAATAGTGGCAAAAGTAACAGTAGCAGTTTTGTAGCAATAGTAATAGTGGCAACAGAAAAGTAACGGAGCAAAGATCAATATGAAATGAACTCGTAGGCAATGGATCAATGATGGATAATTATGTTGGATGGCATTCATCATGCAACAGTTATAACATAGGGTGACACAGAACTAGCTCCAATTCATTAATATAATGTAGGCATGTATTCCGAATATAGTCATATGTGCTTATGGAAAAGAACTTGCATGACATCTTTTGTCCTACCCTCCTGTGGCAGCGGGGTCCTATTGGAAACTAAGGGATATTAAGGCCTCCTTTTAATAGAGTACCGGTCCAAAGCATTAGCACTTAGTGAATACATGAATTCCTCAAACTGCGGTCATCATCGGGATGTGTCTCGACTATTGTCACTCCGGGGTTGCCGGATCATAACACGTAGTAGGTGACTACAACTTGCAAGATAGGATCAAGAACACAAATATATTCATGAAAACATAAAGGGTTCAGATCTGAAATCATGGCACTCAGGACCTAGTGACAAGCATTAAGCATAGCAAAGTCATAGCAACATCAATCTTAGAACATAGTGGATACTAGGGATCAAACCCTAACAAAACTAACTCGATTACATGGTAAATCTCATCCAACCCATCACCGTCCAACAAGCCTACGATGGGATTACTCACGCATTGCGATGAGCATCATGAAATTGGTGATGGAGGATGGTTGATGATGATGATAGCAATGATTTCCCCTCTCCGGAGCCCAAGACGGACTCTAGATTTGTCCTCCCGAGGAAGAACATGGCTTGGTGGCGGCTCCGCATCGTAAAACGCGATGAATCCTTCTCTCTGATTTTTTTTCTCCCCAAACGTGAATATATTGAGTTGGAGTTGAGGTTGGTGGAGGTACAGGGGCCCACAAGGACAGGGGGCGCACCTCAGGGGGGTGGCCGCGCCCTCCACCCTTGTGGTCAAGGTGTGGGCCCCCTTCGGTTGATTCGTTCGCCAATATTTTTTATTTATTCCAAAACTAATCTCCGTGAAGTTTCAGGTCATTCCGAGAACTTCCATTTCTGCACAAAAATAACAACATGGCAATTCTGCTGAAAACCGCGTTAGTCCGGGTTAGTTCCATTCAAGTCATGCAAATTAGAGTCCAAAACAAGGGCAAAAGAGTTTGGAAAAGTAGATACGATGGAGACGTATCAGCCGGCGCCAGGCGACCGTGAAAGGCCCATCATTCTGGATGAAGACGATGAGGGGAAATGATGGTAAATGTGGTCGAGCTGGAGGTGGACGACAACAAGGCTATGGCTCCCCACCGCTCCAAGCACCTCTTGGGTCGCCACGACTAGGACGTATAGGGGCTTGTAAGGTTGATTTACCCCATCCCCAACCCCCTTGCACTCAAAATCCCCGTATGAACCCTAAAATCCATCAGTACTTCCTAAATCCATAATGTGGAGGACGATCCCCTTTCAAACCCCCACGTTCAACCCGATCCATAATGCTTGAATCAAATGTGGAAATCAAATCTGGAAATCAAAAGAGGGGACAAAGGGCTTACCTCCATTGCCGAACTCATGTCGATGCGGTGGTGAAGCCAGTGATCGACGGTAGTGCTCGCCTTGCAGTTAGTCACTCCACTGTTCGCTGTTGCTGGTGTGAGAGTGGGGAGACTGCCGAGAGGGTGGAGGGAGGTGAGTGTAATTATGTTGGCGCTTCAGGAAACAACGCGGCGTCTTGAAACTGCCTCCTTGCTTGCAGCCTCTGCCACCCCACATGCCTCGAGTTGCGTCGCTTGGGCGTGGCTATGAAAAAATGGCCGATTCAGCCGTTCCCCTCGAGCTAGACCTGGAGGTGTGACCTTGTCAACCAAACAACTCATTTCATACTGCACGGGTCTGGTTGTGCTTTATGTAGCCTACCAAACGCATCATAAGTAGTTGCCATCGAATCTTGCATAACTTGCATGCGGCTGAAGCAGTCATTGCTGCATTACCCACTGGATAGACCACTTACATCCTAACTCTGAGGGCCCGTTTACACCAACGGATACAAAATAGTGGAATTGAAGAAATCATAGGAACTGGATAGTTTTGGAGTAGCCAAAAGAGGAACTAAAACTAAAGGATTAGGCGTTCGAAGCTCATATAGAAGAGTAGCTAGAAGCAGTCCTCGCAGCATTTTTCTTGATTTAAGGGATGTTTGGGAGCTCTCCGGCTCTAGCCTCCATCGACTTCACAGGCAGAGCTGATTTGACCTATCGAACTCCATGGAGCCGACTTCATGGAGTGGCCGACCCCCATAGTGCAAAAATGAGAAGCTACACAAACCTGCCTCCAGGAAATCGAATGAGGCAGAGTTGGGCATTCTTATAGAAAAAATGACACCGCTAAGTGACCTCTGGACAGCCCCAACACGTCCTCACTCTCCGGCAATATTCCCCTACCCAAGCGCTACCAAACTCCACCGTCCACTTGTCAGAGCGACCTGGTCTTCAAATGCAAGTTGCGGCCTCCCCGACATCATTACCCTCCATGACTCTTGTGCTGTCATGGGTGCCCAGACTCCACTCCTCGTACACTATAGGTTTCACACTCCTCCCCTCTAGCTTTGTCAGTTGTCCAACTCCTCTGAGGAGCCCGAGCCTGCAAGCTTCTTACTCCTCCTTCGTGACACACTGTTCAGCCCCATCACGTCCTCTGCTCCAAACCCAACATGATGAACGGAGGTGGAACACGAAGTTGCAGCCGTTGGATGAGGCAGCATGGAGCAATCACGGTGTTTCACAACTTTCCTAAGCTCATACTCTTTCACATCCAAACAGGCCTAATAATAGTTCATAGATTGAAAGTTAGGGTTGGAGATTAATGATGGTGATGATGATGATCCCGATAAACGAAGTGTTGGTGTTGTCGATGGTTTCGAATTCTCCCTTTGAGAGGGTAAGGATACTGAAGAAACAACACTCATGGAGTAGAAAAGTGATATGCCTTTGTTCCTCCTCGCATATGGCGGCCGGAAAATCCCGTAATATCATGGAGCAAGTTTTAGGGTTAAATAGGGCCATGGAGCACTAGAGGCATCCAGGAGGCCACTTGTGGGCCCCATGCAGCCATACCTGTGTGAGCCTCACAAGTGGGAATAAATGCCCCTCGCTCTCTTCCCGCATAAGTAACATTTATCCTTTTTCCTCTATCTTTTGGTCTACAGAAAATATTTATCTTCATAGGTCCTTATTTTGCCCCTTTTCTAGAGATTTTCTGTAATCCCCTCTCGTAAATCATGTAGATTGAGAGGAAAAATCTATTAGAATTAAGCTATAATGTGTCAAAGATTGATAATAAACAATAATTTATAATGATAAAAATAGTAATGCAAAATGGACGTATCACACCTCAGAGAAAATTATTTTCATAGTTTTACTGAACTCTAACAAGTCTCTTATGCCCTCTTCCTTGTTCTGGTGTAGAGTTTTTGCATGGATTACATTTCCAACTCAGCAATAGTAGTGGAATTGGTAGCCTCCACCATATGGCTAGTATGGGGTTATGAAAAGCAAAGAACTTTGCAACCAAAGTAATGAGACTGGCAAAATGTGAAATTAAAGAAAAATGTCAACAATAAATTTTACCACAACAAGGCTGCAACTCAGGCTTGAAAACGTGCTTCTTCATGAACCACTACCCAAGCCGCTTCTTGCACACGAACTTTCTACTACTGCCAACGCCTCCTATGGAACCCATCACCGTCGTAGAGTAGAATGGGAAAAGGGATTCTACCGAGTGAAACTCGGCCTTATTCTCTTCTATATCTGCCATGCCTTCAAGAACCGATGGCTCTGAAATACCATGAATAGGATTTAACTCACTTAATCAACTCATGCACTCAAGACATCATAGGAGACATGAAAGTTCATGGAGATAAATGCTAGGGTTCCGCCATCAATAGGGGTGCATGTTGAAATATGATACAGGTTTATTCTAGAATCCAAAGCTTTATAGCCATTACAAAAAAGAGAGGAACAAAAAAGAAGAGAGGTGGAGCAAATATATTTTGCCATAAAGTAAACAGCTCGCGAGCCTTGACACGGATCCGCCAAGTAAAGATCAATGTCTGCTACGAGCTCCTGTTAGTGCGAAGCGGTATGGGAAGTTGTAACCTGTTAGATGGAGGGTGGATGTTTGAGTTTGGATACTCAACGTTAACTGAATCACGCCCAAGTGTTGATATCTTCAGAGTGGAGCCTGATAGCTACCCCCTTGTCATTCCCTTCCTCTGAATCTCCTGCTTCTATCCATCACGAGTACATCTCTTCTCCCCTCTCAGTGGCAGAGACGACGAAGCCAGACTAGGACACACAACCACTAAGAATATAGAAAAAAGGGAAACAATTGAAAAGAAGACACACCTCAAACGGAGCCGGTGTAACGAGAACGAAAACTCGATAACCCACAAATGATACAACCATGCAACAACTGGCCATGAAGAAACAAAAAGTGTGCTGAGATTTACGCCTTTAGTTGAAAGGCCATAAAATTTGGCTTGAAACCAAATGAAAATCAGTCAATTGATTTTTTTAGTAAAAGTGCTAATGTTCCTGCATACCGAAAGTTCTTTTAGAACCATCAGAATTCCAAAGTGATTCCGTATATATTGTGTGAATGAGGCCTTCACAGTATCATTTGTGTCGGGCTTCAAACCAGAAAATATATTTGCGAGACCTGCTATTCAGCACCATAAGCACCGATTAGCGCACCAGGTCATCCGCAATCTTAGCGGGTCGTGACCCAAATTAGCGCTCCATGTTGTCTCATTCACCCTGCTCTATGGCTAGTAAAAACAAGTCTCTACTATTTTAGGGGGAAACCCAACCTTTATTTTTTATAGATTAAAAGGTCGTACATTTCTAAAATGGTCCGAGACTTTGAGAAGTTCATGAACATGTAAGAAAATGGTATGAATTTTAAATGAGTTCATGATTTCAAAAAGAGTTCATGCAACAACAACAACAAAGCCTTTAGTCCCAAACAAGTTGGGGTAGGTTAGACGTTAAACCCATAAGATCTCGCAACCAACTCATGGCTCTGGCACATGGATAGCAAGC
Source organism: Triticum aestivum (assembly GCF_018294505.1). Classification (NCBI taxonomy): domain Eukaryota; kingdom Viridiplantae; phylum Streptophyta; class Magnoliopsida; order Poales; family Poaceae; genus Triticum; species Triticum aestivum. The sequence goes on along the minus strand of NC_057807.1, from coordinate 213,378,590 downwards.
TTCCACACACCCTTGTCCATAGCTAGCTCTTTGTCGATACTCCAGTCCTTCAGGTCTCTCTTAACGGACTCCTCCCATGTCAAATTCGGTCAACCCCGCCCTCTCTTGACATTCTCCGCACGCTTTAGCCGTCCGCTATGCACTGGAGCTTCTGGAGGCCTGCGCTGAATATGCCCAAACCATCTCAAACGATGTTGGACAAGCTTCTCCTCAATTGGTGCTACCCCAACTCTATCTCGTATATCATCATTCCGGACTCGATCCTTCCTCGTGTGGCCACACATCCATCTCAACATACGCATCTCCGTCACACCTAACTGTTGAACATGTCGCCTTTTAGTCGGCCAACACTCCGCGCCATACAACATTGCGGGTCGAACCGCCGTCCTGTAGAACTTGCCTTTTAACTTTTGTGGCACTCTCTTGTCACAGAGAATGCCAGAAGCTTGGCGCCACTTCATCCATCCGGCTTTGATATGATGGTTCACATCTTCATCAATACCCCCATCCTCCTGCAACATTGACCCCGAATACCGAAAGGTGTCCTTCCGAGGTACCACCTGGCCATCAAGGCTAACCTCCTCCTCCTCAAACCTAGTAGTATTGAAACCGCACATCATGTACTCAGTTTTAGTTCTACTAAGCCTAAACCCTTTCTATTCCAAGGTTTGTCTCCATAACTCTAACTTCCTATTTACCCCCGTCCGACTATCGTCAACTAGCACCACATCATCCGCAAAGAGCATACACCATGGGATATCTCCTTGTATACCCCTTGTGACCTCATCCATCACCAATGCAAAAAGATAAGGGCTCAAAGCTGACCCCTGATGCAGTCCTATCTTAATCGGGAAGTCATCGGTGTCGACATCACTTGTTCGAACACTTGTCACAACATTATTGTACATGTCCCTGATGAGGGTAATGTACTTTGCTGGGACTTTGTGTTTCTCCAAGGCCCACCACATGACATTCCGCGGTATCTTATCATAGGCCTTCTCCAAGTCAATGAACACCATATGCAAGTCCTTCTTTTGCTCCTTATATCTCTCCATAAGTTGTCGTACCAAGAAAATGGCTTCCATGGTCGACCTCCCAGGCATGAAACCAAACTGATTTTTGGTCACGCTTGTCATTCTTCTTAAGCGGTGCTCAATGACTCTCTCCCATAGCTTCATTGTATGGCTCATCAGCTTTATTCCACGGTAATTATTACAACTCTGAACATCCCCCTTGTTCTTGAAGATTGATACTAATATACTCCGTCTCCATTCTTCTGGCATCTTGTTTGCCCGAAAAATGAGGTTGAAAAGCTTGGTTAGCCATACTATCGCGATGTCCCCGAGACCTTTCCACACCTCAATGGGGATACAATCAGGGCTCATCGCCTTGCCTCCTTTCATTCTTTTTAAAGCCTCCTTCACCTCAGACTCCTGGATGCGCCGCACAAAACGCATGCTGGTTTCATCAAAGAGTTCATGAATTTGAAAAAAGGTTCATTAATTTTTTTTAAAACACTCTTTTGAAGAAATATTCATGGAATATTAAAAAAGTGCAACACACAAAAAGTTGAGAATTCAATAACTGTTTATGAATTTTTGAAAAGTTCATAATATCAAAAGTTATTTGTTTGGACAAATTTCATGAATTAAAAAATAAAATAAAAATGCATGAGTTTTAAAAAGATCAGGGAGTTTAAAAAGTTGAGGATTTTAAAACATACGAAAACAAACGAAAAAGCAAAATAATAAAATCATCCTGAAACTTTTAGAAGGCTCCGAAAACCAACTAGGCAAAGGACTACCATGGGCCGGCTCACTTAGAATCTAACAAAACAAGAATGGTGTGCGCTTGGTACAGATTTGTTAGTCTTAAGCGCTAAATAGACAATTCCTCTATTTGCATTGCTAGAACTTGCGATAGTATCAAAGATTGGGCCACAAAGCTGTAAATTTGATGATTTTGGCCCTTCAAGCCTAGCCCGGATCATTGTGCCCTCGACATGAAAGATTTTCTTTTGACCACGAGCAACGCGGAGAGGTCCTATGCAACACCTTATGTGCCACAAGGCTAGCCAGTGCTCATGCGCCTGGTATGTTGGGCCGTCCCATCAAATGCAAGTGATCGATCGACCGATTGCCCTCGACATGCAGTTCGCTCGATGCTTGGTTGCTTCGCTCGGTCGTCCGTTTGACCTTGACCATAGACCCTTTGACCCAGGGATTGTTGACTTTTCAAAAAAACATAAATTTGGAAATGATCGTGAATAAAAAATTATTTCATGAATTCTAAAAAAGTTTGTGCATTAGAACAAATTCATGAATTAAAAAAATATTAGAAATTTTTCAAAAAACATGAATCTAAAAAAAGTTTATTGGATTGGATAAATTTCACGAATTTGAAAAAAGTTCGTGCGTTAGAAAATTTTCATGGATTTGAAAAATTATTCATGCATTTTAAAAATCACCGATTTTAAAAAGGTTCGCGAATTTGAAAAACGTTCATGCATCACAAAAGTTTCATTGATTTGAAAATATAATCATGAATTTGAAAAGTTTCATGAAATTCAAAAAAGTTCACGATTTGAAAATATTTCACTAAAATTTTAAAATCAGTTCACAAATTTGAAAAAAAAACACTAGAAAAAGGTCATCGATTTGACAACATATTCATGAATTTCAAGAGAGTTAACTTATTTGGAAAAAAAGTTCGCGAAATTTGAAAATAAGTTCAGGTGTTTGAAAAAAAACACCCATTTTAAAAGATTGTGAATTTGAAAATGATCGTCCATTTAAGAAAGTCACTAATCTGACAAAAAAACCTGAATTTGAAATAAAAAAAAGCCAAGAATGCAAAAATATTTTAAAAAGCAGAAGAAAAAAGTAGAAAAACTAAAATGGAAAACAAAAACCCAGATGGAAAACCGAAAAAAGGGAAGAAAACCAACTAGATGCTTCCAAAATCATAATACACGAGCGTCTGAAAAACTGAAAGCACGCTATGTATTGTTTGACGTGTCCTCCTAAACCGCGCCTCGGCACCCCTTTGTAGAACTGGCGCTCACGCAGCCGCGCACTTGGGCCGGCCCAACACGCTCGCCCGCTCTCCGGTCGCCGCTTCGTTCGCTCGCTGGGCTGGCCGCTTCCTTCGCTGTTCATTCACGATTGAGCGGTCAACTGTTAACTATTTACCGTTGACTTTTGAGGGGAAAAAAGGTATATCTGAATAAAAACCGTAAATTTGAAAACAGTTTGTGAGTTTGAAAATAAGCACAAAATTTTACGAAATTCATGAGTTTGAAAGAGTTCATGGATTTAAAAAATCATGAAAATTCCGAAAAGTTAATGAGTTTAAAAAAGTTTATGAGTTTGAAAAGTTCACGAATTGGAGAAAAGTTCAGTTTTGTTAAAAAGGTTCACGAATTTAAATAGAGCAATGCTACATTCACGCAAAGTTACGCAGGTTTACGAAGGGATTGCCCAGTTGGCGTTTTTTCATTGGAGATTGGAGGGAAGGAGGGACCCACCCCCGTTGAAATCAGGGGGGTGAGAGGATTAGAAGGAACATTACGTAGGTTATTCGTAACAGTTTCGTAGGTGGAGCATTATTGATTTAAATAAGTTTCAACGAAAAGTATAGCAAAACTAAAGAAAGATCAGATATTTGCAAAATGTTGATAAAAATTGGAACAAAGTAGTAAAAATTGAGCTATTAGCGATTATTAAAAGTCGTAATGGTATAAATTATTGGTCAATTCCACTGATTCTTCTTTCCCGTTCCTTCACTGGCTATAGCGCCTTACCTCTTCTGTGACTTGTCCTGAGATGAGAAGTATCAAAAGTGTCGGGGTTTGGGTTTATGTCATGCTAGACTCACGTTTCTCGTTCTTACGCCGGGTCCGCGACCTTACAAGGATACACAAGCTGGTGAAGGTTTCGGAGAAGCAGCAAGCTGTTCGGATTCAAGTTAGCTTTGAGCAGGCCTCGGGCGAGGAAATGCTTTGGCTGTGCCAGGAGATAGTCGGCTCAGGGGCTTTTGGGCGGAGCCAAAGTGGTCCACATACGTACCATTTCCATCATCACAAGATCCAGAATTCGGCAACTTAGCCTACTAAAAGATCAGTTACAAGAGCACAATGCTTTTTGTGATGGAATTTCTTGAAACATAACTCACTTCACTTATAATCGAATTTGGAAAAGGGAGACTAGCTGCTGCAATAAATCAAGAAGAAAGCACTAACCTCATCACCATAGAAATCCCACCTTCGCTGAAAAAAAGTGGGTTGGATAGCTGTCCGGGCCAGGGGCCTTTCAGGGTACATCTTAAAAAGGTCACACTTCAGAACCAGTAAAGGGCGCAGTCAATTGCTCATTCATTGCCTGAGATACTTTCCGAGGAACTGTCGACAGAACGAACATCCTCCATTCTTTCAGTACCTTCAGCAGTATAGAGATGTTTAAAGAACTCATTCGTCATCCCACTCATCTCCTCTGAAGGGACAACGAAGGATTGTCTGAAGTAGGACCTATTCGTAGCTCATTTCAAATGGGCCAAAGAAACTAGGGCCACAGACCCCCCCGTTTAAAGCGGAACAGCAATAGCGAAAGCAGGTACAGTAACGGCGCAATTCCTAAAAAAAGAATCAAAATAGAGAAATTTAGAGTGCTGCGAATTTCCTTCTTTTGATAATGCTACCCACACAGTCACGGCTCCTATCCGGTCACCGGGTTAAACAATTGATTCCTCTCAACGCATCCCCGCGGTAAAGAGCTCATAGAGATCTAAACTCATGAAAGGGCCCGGCCAGCAAACGAGATCTCTTACATCCAAAGGACCATGCCAATCGAAGATGAACCATTCACCGAGCCGAGTATGTGCAAGACAAAAGTTCAGGGATTTGAAATACTTAATGAAATTTCAAGAAATATTCATGAATTTTAAAAGAGTTCATAAATTTGGGAATAGTTTACGAATTTAAAAAAAGACAAATTTATAAATATGTCACACATTTTAAAAGGGGAAAATAAAAACAAAAACAAAAATCGGTTCATAAAAACTCAAAAAAAAAAGATCGAAGCTTCCTAAAAACTAGGATGAACTTGTACCTGCTTACAAGGGCCGACCCAATCAAATCAAAGTGTGTGCGCTTGGTACGCTCATCAGCATAATCCTCCTCGTCGAACGACTCAACATAATGCTTGTAAATGTATTTCATGTCTGAATCCATTGCTTCAAAGAAAAGATAAAAAATTAGCACAAACATTTCACCAAACACTTGTCGGGCATGGTAACACCCGTAGGGGTGGATGGTAATTGCGTGGCGAACGGACAAGAGGTGTGGACTAGTGACGTGGCGACCAGGTAGAACGGCAGAGGTCACACGAGTTCGGAAAGGGCTTGCCGGGCGGCCAAGGTGGTAGAGCGACATCATCGACGAGGAAGAAAGTGTACTCCCTCCTTTTTATTTACTCTGCATATTAGATTTGACTGAAGTCAAACTTCATAAAATTTGACCAAATTTACAGAAAAAGAATAAACATTTAAAATAACATCTATATGATGTGAAAGTATATTCAATAATGAATCTAATTGTATTGATTTGTTATTTTGTATGTTACTATTTTTGTCTATAAACTTTGTTAAAGTTTACAAAGTTTGACTTTGACCAAAACTAATATGCGGAGTAAATAAAAACGAGCGAGTATGTAGGGAAGAGCAAAGAGATAAGGATGCGAGGTCCAAATGAGGTTTTGGGTGGGGTCAGGATATTGGAGTCCTACATGACGGCGGTCCAGACTCGTGTAAACTTTTCCTGTTTTGCTTCCGGTTTACGAGAAAGCGGACAAGTGGACCAGTGTGGAATGGTGTTTAACGGCAAACTGCATGTGTCCTGACAGTGTGGTCCGGACGTATGGCGATTTAATGATCCACTTCGAGGATGCCCTATAGTGATTTCTGTCGCAGGTGATCCGAAACGATGCAAAGGATCTCGGGCAGGCTGATCCGCCCTTCCGACCTTGATGGTATATGCACACGGACACGGGAATGGTTCCGTCAAAGACATGCGCCCGAATCTAAGTCAACGATGGCTGGAGCGTGTAACGACACTGCAACTTTGAAATGGATGCAAAGGATTCATCAAACAGAAAAGAAAAAAGTGCATATGCCGTAGCACAACTATCTTGGGGATTTCTTTTCAAGCTGTTTTGGGTCAGCGACCACCATGCAGGAACACGATGCATGATGCTCAACGGCTTAGCCTTTTGAACGACCTCCTATCTTGACTTTGTCGATTCTTGTTACAACCTCATGTGCTCTCTGCTTGGCTGCTCGAACGAACCCCATTTGGAACGCAGAATTTCGCAGGACCCAAGCTGCTCGATTCCTACCAAGAAATCGTGAAGATAAGATATGGCATCACGTCAACTCATCAAAAAAGAAAAAGATATGGTTCCACGTTCCAAACGGAGATCACGCTAGAGATGCACATGGAGAAGTCTCGGAGTCCGGTCCACCGGCCAACCACCCGCCGCATCAGGACTGCGTCACTGAACGCACGATGCGACCTGCACCGACCACCGCCTGGGACTGCATTGAACACACGCACTTTCACCAAGAAACAAAGAACCATGTTATTACCGTCCCTTGTTTGGTATTGGTTTTAGACAATCTACAATCGAACTTGTCAAATCCGGCTCCTACACGTTCGTGAGAGCGCACCCACGGGTAGCATCTGTCGGACCTTTATATGTTGCGTCGTACACTCACGTATCTCAAATGCCGATAGTTACATCCATGTAATTCATGCACGTTGATCATACGATACAAATTGTCTTAATTCAGCAGTTTGAAATAAAACAAAGCAAATTATAGTTCAATAAACCGGACATGTCAAACTGAAATCAATGTCCAAGCGTGGCCAATGGCTTCGGATCACTGGCCGGGCTCCTGCTCCGAGCGGAATGCGTCCTGCTCCAGGCGGAATGCGTGCTCGTCCTGCTCCGCCTGCATCCGGGTTGCCTTCTCCACCTGCATCCTAGCCGCATTATCCGTTGTCGTTGTCGTTGCCACTGCCGCCCTCGCCGCCTCGTACTCTCGACAGTCGTGGACCTCTTTCTTCTTGTTCGTCACTTCTTTGCATGCTCATTCAAGAGGATTTCGTCCAACAACATGATCTTCGCATCCTCCGTGTCCCGTACGAGTCGCAATCTCTCCTTCTCAAGCTCAATCTCACCAAATGTCTTGAGGCGTGTTTAGTTCAAGTTTTGAACAGTAGCTGCAATGCATACACTTCTCAACCCAGCCTAAGCAAAAACAACCCCAAATGCGTCATCTGCAAGTTGTTTGATTGCGTGCATCTAGGGTCCCTGCATTAGGTAATACGCAAGTACACTTTGTTTGGTTTCCTGCATTGGCCCAAGCGGTACATGAACACGGCGTTTGGTTGCATACGACGTATATGGTGTGCTTACCTTGTACCCTAGTTGGTGAGCTTACCCATAATGATCACACTTAGCACATCAACGTCACAACACAACAATGTCGATGAACTGGGCGAAGATGATGAAGTTCTTCAACTTCAGCCCAAACTGACGATCCACCTTAGCACCTTCCACTTTGACACCTCCAACCTTGCCATTGTCAACACTGCTGCCTCTATGCTTTCGCACCCAGTCGGAGTAACCTTATTCTGCTGCCTGCCTAGTCTTGAACCCTCTATGGCTGCTATTGCTATACGATGCCACTTGTGCACTGGCTTCTTCCCATGAACTGTAAACCCCTGGAGCCTTACCGATGAACACGGCATACCACTTGCCCTAGCAATGCACAAGAGCAAGAGTTGAAGCAGCAAATCAATGGAGCACACAATTAGCAAGCAAAGTAGCACACAAACAACAATGGAGCAGAAGAGAAGAAGTAAAACATGCATGATCATACGGCATAGCAAGTTCTACCTAGCACTACCATGGTGTTATCATACCACCACATTCAAAAAAGGGTATCGTCCTACCACCACAAGTTCACCATCATCGTGAGGGGTTAGTATGTACCACCTCACCAAAATATACAGGCCATCAAATAGTTTTCAAGCCCTAACTACACAAAATGTACGTCGTCATCGTCATCGTCGTCGTCATCGCCACCGCCATCGTCGTCGGGGATCATGCACGCTCACAGGCAACACTACTCTAATAGTAGTGCTTGCCCAGCCAGCTCTTGAGCCACAGCACCCTGTGAGCGTCTGCCATGGCAATGAACCCAACACCCTGAGCCTTGTTGTCAAGCAGGTGGCTGAGAGCTGCCATAAGAGCCTCGTCACTGAAGCCACCCTAGGTCATCACAACACCATACAGGTCAGGGTGGACGTCGAGGGGCTTGCACTCCCTGATGGTTGTTGCCACCTCCTTCACCGCCTCAGTCATGCTGCAAAAGACATCGATCTCCTCCTCCATCAGGCTTCCTCTCTTCCTCTTCCTATCATGGACAGGGTCAAATGGCTTGTCGAAGGGCTTCTTGAAGGGCTTGTCAGGGCCATCAAGGACCTTGACATCCGGGGTCCCAGGGAAGTCTGGCATGGGAGAACCAAGAGGCTCCCTCGAGCCCATGGCATGCTTCCCAGTTGCCAGCCTGAAGGAGAAGATGTGTTGCATCTGGCTGTAGTTCTGTATGGGTGTTTTGAGGAACTCAACGTCTATTGGGTGGTCCTAAGAAGTACAAGTGTTGTTAGTTGCGATCAGGAGTATGCAATGGTGGACAGTATGAAAAGAAAGAGGGTTGTGAGCTAACCGCGACATGGCCGGCATAGTGCTCTGCCTCCAGAACTATGGAGCAAGTGTTCTCATCCCATGAGGCGCCGCTAAGGTCTCTCGGCTTGGACACTTGGATCCATCGACCTCTCCACTTCCTCAGGTGGTTGTACACCTGGGTGGCGGACACCTCCTGCCCACAGAACTCAAACACCTGCTTCACAATGGTGTTCAAGTGCACCTCCTTGAAGCCCTTGTCAAACCTAACTCCACTAGAGATGAGCTCACACATCTTGTTTAGCACGAATGTGGACATGAAAGGCTGCCACTTCATGTTGTTCGACCTACCATCCTTCTTTGCCTTTGTTGTTGCTACCTTGAGTGTAGCGGTAGCAGCAGCAGAAGGAGGAGTTTGCTTAACGAGCACTACTGGCACATAGACAGAATTAGACGCGAACACCTCTAAATCAGGTGCCATCTCGGACATAGGTTGCGAGTCCTCGACAAACGATGAAGGAAACTGGCTGTCGGACAGGACAAGGGCCTGACTAAGATCTTGTGTCTGCGTGGTCAGGTCCTACAATCATAGCACGCATTGACAGTAAGCATAGCACACAACATACCAGACAATCCAGGAAAGCAGGAGCATACATGCCAAGCACATGCTTCATCACTATCAAACTAAGCACATGGTTCATCGCTATCATACTAACCATTTCGGACAATCTATGAGCAGGAACATACATCTACAACAAACAACATGCTACAAATGGACCACCAATAGCTACAAATCATAGATCTAAGCACGAATCAACACAAGCACAAGGTTCAACTTCAAACTCTACTACTAATCTAGCCTACCACATGCTTGAACATCTAACCCTACCACAAATTGCAACCGCAGCATAACAATCAACCCTATGAGCTCATAGATCAGAGCACTAATCAACCATGCATCTACATCAAACCCTAGATGTAGCTTAGATCTAGCTAGAAGGAATAGAGAGAAAGGGGGATTGAACTCATAGAGGCCATGGCTACAACTCGAGGACCGGGGAGGGGACAGTCGTAGATCACCGCCGGCAAGGACCGCCGACGTCGTGGACCGCCGGCCGATGAAGATGCGCCGCTTACCTGCTTGTCGGTGCCGATGCGCGTCAGCAGGAAAGCTTGAAGGGAGGGAGAATGGTGGCGGGAGTTGGGGCGGTGAGGGAGGGGCTAAATAGGGGTGGACTCGGCGGGAGGTGAGCCGAAATCCTCCCGCCGATTTTCCGGCGACGCGGATGAGCTCGCGCCATCTCCCTGGTCGCACGAGGAGAGAAGCGCGTCGCCCGAGCCAAGCTCGTGAGCTACTGTCGATTCGGGTGTTTCCCCTAGGACTGGCCTGGAGGTGCTTTAAGTTTTGTGCCATGTGGGCCACACAGTAAACGCAGGCAACCAAACGGGTCAATTTCTTCCCGCGCGGGCCAAGTTGGGCCATATGCTGGCAACCAAACACGCCCTTGGCCTTCTTGAGTTCCTGTTTGATCGCCGCCTCTTGCTTCTCCAACTTGATCTTCTCACTTTCAATTTTCAGCTTCTTCTTCGCCCTCTTCCGTTCCCACTCCATCCTCTTCTTTTGCGCATCCAACACGAGTTTGTACATCTCCTCTTGTTCTCCCTTACCGAATAAATGCCTATCCATGTGGACGACATTTTTGTAGCCACAGCGTCACGGGAGGCCCGTGCCTTCTCCCACTTGTTTCCCATGACTTGTCGGTTATCCTTTGGCATGGTGGCTCTTCCATTCGGGACGACAACATCGTCCTCTTCATCGTCCAACCCAATTGATTTGTGGGAGACTGAGCCATCATTCCTCTTCTTGCTGGACTTGAGATCGGCTACAAGTTGTGTCCACTTCGGCTTGCCATTCAATATGATCCAACAATGGCTAAAAGCAAATGACTTCTTCTCCACCTCGTGATACAAAGTGACCGCCACCATCATCTAGCAAACAACATATGTATGAGCACGAGAATGCAAACATAAGAAGCATATGCAAATGATGGCCTGATGAAGCAATTGAGCTTCCGTGAGTTGCCACTCCCATCCCACTTTGAGAGCGTTTGGTCACTTGTGAGTAGTAGCCGACATACTTGTTCACCTCTCCTTGAATGATCCCCATCGATGTTGGAGAGATGCCACATTGTGGGTGGTCACGATAGGATGCGGCTCCACATACTCTTTTTGTTCGTGATACTCCTTTCAAATCTTCTCCCAATACTTGTTCCCCTTTTGCTCGGTGTCGCATATTGAAACCATTGTTGTGGCCAACCAAGTTGTGACCAACAAGATGTCCTCAAATTTAAGAATTCCTGACCTCTTGCCTTCGTCATCTTGCTCTTCTTCTTCTTCTTGCTTGGATTGGGATCAGATGTTGTCCCAACTGTAAATGTGGTGGTACCCTCCAATTCGTACTCCATTTCGGTCGGATCTTCATTGTCAATTATCATATTCGACAAGAACGCCTCCTAGATGATCATGGTTTGTGTCGGGGATATACCCCGCGGCGTAAACCAGTCGGAAGTTTAACCCGGCCGGACTTGGCGGTTTATCTGAAGACCCCGCTGGCACTTGGCGATTCACCGGGCGACCCGTTTGGACCTGGCGGTTCACGACTCATTGGTAACCCGGCAGGTGGGTGCGAGGAGCGACAAGACCTGGTGGCCCAACGGGCGGTTCATGAAGGCCGGTTCATACTATGGTGGGCCGGTTTAAGAGGAAAGACTAGGACTTGTATCCGGTTTGTATTAGAGATAGACTAGTCCTAATCCTAATAGGACTCCACATGTAAACCGCCCCTTCAACATATATAAGGAGGGGCAGGGCTCCCCAAAGAGGGAGAGGGAAGAAGAAACAATCTTAGGGCTAGACACAAAGAGGAGAGCCAGTTCACGGCGACTCCCATGTGATGATAATGAGACCTAGCCTCAAACAGCATGTAGGGCTATTACCGGATGATGTTTCCCGGGGCCCGAAGCTGTCTAAATCCTTGTCTTGCGTGTTGATCCGCCCTGCGTCTCTCGATTCCGCTCAACCCCTCTCAAACTACCACATAGATGCGTTGGCCTCACGACTAAGTCCTCACATTAGGACATCTGACGTGACAATTCCACAACAGTTGGCGCCCACCGTGGGGCTTGCGCACGGTGGTGTTGAGCTCTTGGAGGGACCTTTCACAGGGTTTCGAGAAGTTCACAGCTTTTCGGATGAAGAAGAACCAGTTTGAAAGGATCTACATCGTCTCCATGGCAAGCAGCCGGAACGACGTACAAAATTTGAGTTGAAGAAAAATTAGGGTTGCATGATGCGCGTCGCTGTGATCAGACGATCCGTCAAAACCAGATCAATTTTCAGTGTATCGCCGAGACGGCAAAAGTTCTCCGCTGCAATACCTCATACGTGGCCACCGAGTCGCTTTAGGACAGATTATTGTTTTTTATTCTCTGATAGGAGACTATGCGCGAAGTAAATCGCATCCAGGGCAGCTGACGAGAGTAAAAGTAATCAAAAGTTGAAGCTGATCGTGATGGCAACAAAAGGACTAGAGCAACATCCCTCGATTTGGATTTACACGGGAAGGTTATAAAAAAAGGGAGTGGGGCCATGACGGGAAGTGGATAACGCCACGGAGTCGGTCTCCGCCGCGAAATCGCCTCGAGCGCCTGCTGCCTCCGTAGCTGAGACGAGGAGCAGCATCTCCAACCAGCCGTCCGCGACCCGCCTCGCCTCCGCTATCGTAGTTCTGCTATGGCCGGCGCAGTTTTCCGCCGTTACGGCATCAAGCCGGCGTCCCCGAGCTGCCTCCTCCACCATGGCTCTTCGCCGTCGCCAGGACTCCGTGCACCGCCCATACTCCACCGCCACCAGGGTGCCTCTATTCCGTTTTACATCAGGTCGAGGACCACCTCATCGGTTCAGCCTTGGCTGCCGCCCCGGCCCTGCCCCGGTCGGCTCCGGTGCGCCCGGCCGGCTCACCGTTCCTCCGTCCGTTCCTGGCGTGGCCCGATGTCCTCTTCTCCGCTGCTCCTAATTCGGGAGTCAAGGACCTTCATAGCCCGTCAGGCTGGAAAACTATTAAACAAAAAAGACCTGAAGATTGTGAATGGATCTGAAGTATTGAGAAAATTTGAATGGACCCGAGGATCAGCCATCTCTATGGCTGGCCCAGCCCTTCGCCTCTGCCGTGGGTCGCCCCTAAGTTGACGAAGGACTGCCTCAAAACGCTTGCAAGCCGCCGGCGGGCGCTGAGCTGTTGTGGCCCTTGTTACTGAACCGCCATGCTATCTCGTGCTTTCCTCGAGCTGCCGCGGTCACGTTTCCTCCGTCGCTTCGCGCCGTCTTTGGGTTGCCGCGCCTGCGGCTCTGCCTTGCTGTCTTGGCCCGTCGCCCCTTCACGTTCTACCTGGTCTTCGCCTCCAGCAGTGGCATGAGCCGCCTGATGCTCCTTTGGTCTTCTGCTCTGCTCCGCGCACACGCAATCCCGACTCGCCCATCTCCACTGAGTCGTCGTCATACTACTTCTAATATTGGTGCATGCGTGAGAAAAAATCAAGCGAAGGAGAGTCACTGGTTCCTTTGTTTCTTTTCTTTGGTTTTTGTTGTGGCCATTGCTGCTTCCATGTTGATCAAGACAAGTCACGTCAACTACTGGGAGCACTACTTAATCCATGTGAAATCAAGGATACTGTACCCCTTGGTTACTAGAGCTACTACTGTTGCAATTGGTCCAGCAATAGTAGCGCTGTCACATCTTGAAACTACAACCCTGCCACCCACGTGAAGGGCCAAGCGCCAACGGGTATAAAAACTGATATTACTAGTACTCCTACATGGGAAGGACAAAGATCGTCCGGTCCCTGCACGGGCGACGAGCGGCTCACGGGCAATAGTGGTGGCGGATCAAAGATAGTGCCTAGCTCCAAGTCGCTCCTGATCTACTTCGCCGGGGCTCTCTTGCTGCAGCCCAAGTCGCCGCTGGCCGGTCAAAGTCGCCGCAAGTAAAAACAACCAGGTGATATCCGTCCGGTTTATTTCAGGATATATTAATTTTTGTATGAACAATTACTATCTTGCGATACTTTTTGATGTAGGACAATTGTTCATAACTAATGAGGTGTTATATTACGGTCACTGTGGCCGACTCGCCCGTCCACGCCGTTTTCCAACGCCACGAACGGATCGCCCGTCCACCCGTGAGACCGGTTCATGCATCCACGCCGGTTTACAACGCGGAGGACAACTTGCTAGTTTGCACCCGCTTACAAACGTCGTGGCCGGTTTATCTGTCTGCTCCCGCGGCGATTCACCCGTGAGGGATTTCAGTTTCACCTAGGGATCATCAACTTCATGGCAGATTATTTATGGCCTAAACGCATCAGGTGATATCCATCTAAAATATATTTTATTAGCACATACTATTTTTTTCAAAAGAGCAGTTTATCTTTGCCTTGGTTTGCGATATTGTGTATGCAGGACAAATGTTCACTGCAAAAGCTATGGCCATGTCAGGGATGTATAGCTCGCGCCACCATTATGCGCTAGCATCTGGCCACACCATCAAGCTCGATGAACATATCTGCGAGCCGTCATTCTGCAGACCAGTTTATATCTACATGACGAGGCCGAACCGCCTGATCGACTCGCCTGTCCGCACTGACTTACAATGCCGCGGCCGACTCATCTATCCGAGTTGCCTCTGATGTTGCGGTCGTCTTTGTCGTCCGTCTCTCTCGGCCTAGTCTACATCAACATACTGGGTCGCATTTGTCTGGATGGGCTGTTTATTGAGTATGAACAAGTCACTACTTGGGAAACCCGGTTTTTCTTCCAACAAATTGGAGGCAAATTATCATATATTATCAGCCGCCGTCTGCACTGGATGTTTCAATGGGCAGGCGCACAAGTCGCCGCTACTACATTTTGGTTAACTTCAAACAGCCAATTGGAAGGAACCATTGGCCGAGTTGCTGACACGGCTCATACGGGATCATTTATAACCCGCTGCAGTCACCTCAACCTTCTGTGGATTCACATCATGCTATCAACACCAATGATATACAAGTTATGCCGGTTTATATGATGGTCAAATATGGAGAATCTCAAGCCAACTCTTCGAGTCACCTTGAGACTCGGGGGCTACGATGATATGACGCAACAAGTCTTGCCAGTTTCAGCAAATTTAAAAACCCCAGGACAATGGAGGCAAAGATAACCCGGTCCCGGAGGCTACTGTTATTTGAAGGCCGTCAGAAAATTTCCGGCTTAGAAAGTATATGACAATTACAAAATCTCGGCTCAATGAAGAAGTTCCGGGTCATCAGAAAAGATTCCGGTTTAGAATCCGGCTCAAGGGAAGCCAGTCTCACTGAAGCTCTCAAACCCGGTTTAAGAATTTCCGATTCAAAAAGGAATTAACTTCTCAAGTTCAGTTTAAAGGCCGTCAGAAAATTTCCGGCTGAAAATGAAGATTCCGGTTTAAAATCCGGTTCAAGGGAAAGATATCTCCCACAAAGCTTTGAAGCTCTCAATATCCGGTTTAACATCCGGTTCAAGAAGGATTTATCTCTTGCAAAAAGTTAAAAATTACCGAAGAGGACCTGCTGCCATGATGCGCGGTTCAAACATGGGTATCCTGCCTTATTGGCCTAACATATTATTGATCACATGGGGGCTTCTGCTTCATAAAGCGGGGTCTCTGTTCTTTTTTACATCATGTGTGGTTACACGAAGGTTCTGTCTTAAAGCGGCCTCCGGTTTACCTCTTGGGTTAGCTTTTCAAAGCACCATGTTATGTCACTTGGGGGCTTGGTCGTGTCCGAACCAATGCAACACCTCTTGATAGGCGAAAGCCACCAGATCACTTGGGGACATGGTCAAGTCTGAACCAGTCATGCCTCTTGATCGGCCTAAGGCCACAGAGTCACTTGGGGGCTTGGTCGAACCCGAACCATTGCCACGCCACTTGATCGACATAATGCCACGGTTTCAGTTGGGGACCTGGCTGACTTGAACCATAGCTACACCTATTGGGAGCTTGGTCGTGTCCGACCATGGTAACACCATCTGATCGACTCAGTAAAGCCTCCTTTTTTGCAAACGGTTTTATCATTGCCTTTTGCTTCAGTCTTTTTCTTAAATGACTATTATTTTTGTTGTGTTTTTTTTAAACCGACATTGTTAATCCGGTTCGACTGTCAATTACAAATTGGCGGAACACGGTCAAATCTTAATCCGGAGACTATCTGCCCGGTTTGATTTTATGTTACCATCTTATTATGGAATAAACCGGTGTTCATTAACCCGGCTTGACTTTCAATTACAAGTTGTCAGTACATGATCAAATCATAATCCGGAGACTATCCGCCCGGTCTGGTTTGACTACGAGTCGCCAGTATTATGTATGGTTAAACCGGTGTTTGTCACAACCCGGTACGGTTTTATCATAAACCGGCAAAGTATGAAAGGAATTATTATTACTCAAGATTGGGGTTATCACTCTTACTACAAAAAGTTGGTAAACCAATGATGTGATTCAATGTCACAGGTATGATATGTTCATATTTGATTATCCTTAAGTGCAGCCTTGGTTATAAACCCGGGTTATATGTTGGGCATTATGACCCGTCCGGCGATAAACCGCCAGGACATTTTAAACTTGTTGTATGCAGAAACAGGTTGAATAAAGCATAATTATAAATCACCGATGGTTATTAATCCAGCCTGGCTTTAAGATGATAAGTCGCCAGTCTATGAGGAGAAATTGTCCGGTGTTTATTAAACCGGCCTGGCTTTGAACTATAAGTCGCCAGTATATATTTGGATTGCGCCATTGAAATCATGCGCTTATAAATGATTGGGTTATATTATTCAAATAGCCAAACTTGGCTGAATTTTCATTATGATATTGGATGAAATTTTCATACCGGATTATATTATCTTGAATAGCCAACATGGCTGGATTTTTATTATGGTTATTAATATTATGATTGAGGTTTTCAAAGTCGCTTTAGCGCAATGGATATTATTTTATCGATGAATATGATTTATTCTGCAATGGAAGGAATAGTCCCGAGTCGCTGCAGGCTTACGACCCAGCACTTGGGGGCTACATTATTTAAGTTGATATTACATCAAATATGCAAGTCTCATGTCGCTGCAAGCATGCACCATGACACTTGGGGGCTAATGCAAAGTCATTTTTTGCTCATATTATTGAAGACCCGACTCATCACATTATAATGAGCTGGACCTAGGGGGCTACCAATTGCTCCTGTCAAACAATTCAAGGTAATATGGATATAAGGGAGAAACATCTTCAAACCGGCTGCATATCAGATGAGTATTTCAAGACCGATATTTCTTAAGCCGGCGCTTTGGAAGCCGACTCAAGTGGATTATTCTTCACAATATTTTTCTATGAGAAGCCAACATCAGCAATTTGAGTATGAAGCTGGTTATTGACCCGGATTTTCTAGGAGGAAATGACAAGGACTAAGGATGATCAGATGCCGGTTTACAAGAATTCTTAATCCGGAGCACAGCCTGTCAAATTTGTTCTTGTGTTTATTTTGCAGCATAAGTTTACCATGGATAAATCCAAGCTAAACTTGGGGGCTAATGTCGGGGATATACCCCGCGGCGTAAACCGGCCGGAAGTTTAACCCGGCCGGACTTGGCGGTTTATCTGAAGACCCCGCTGGCACTTGGTGATTCACCGAGCGACCCGTTTGGACCTGACGGTTCACGACTCATTGGTAACCCGGCAGGTGGGTGCGAGGAGCGACAAGACCTGGTGGCCCAACGGGCGGTTCATGAAGGCCGGTTCATACTATGGTGGGCCGGTTTAAGAGGAAAGGCAGGAGGAATATTTATCTTACAAGGAGTTAAGACCAGGACTTGTATCCGGTTTGTATTAGAGATAGACTAGTCCTAATCCTAATAGGACTCCACATGTAAACCGCCCCTTCAACATATATAAGGAGGGGCAGGGCTCCCCAAAGAGGGAGAGGGAAGAAGAAACAATCTTAGGGCTAGACACAAAGAGGAGAGCCGGTTCACGGCGACTCCCACGTGATGATAATGAGACCTAGCCTCAAACAGCATGTAGGGCTATTACCGGATGATGTTTCCCGATGTCTAAATCCTTGTCTTGCGTGTTTATCCGCCCTGCGTCTCTCGATTCCGCTCAACCCCTCTCAAACTACCACATAGATGCGTTGACCTCATGACTAAGTCCTCACATTAGGACATCTGACGTGACAATTCCACGACAGTTTGCAAGCATTCATCATGTGCGAAATGAGCTAGTGATCTATGGAAAACATTGAACATGTCGTATGCAACTTTGATCGGACGGGAGCAAACAAAACGTACTTACTCTTATTCTGTCATTCTGTCGAACATGTCGCGGGCAACTCGGGCGCCGCCAGTGCTCGTGCACATCCGCACCTGAACGAGCTGCGACAAGTCACATATGTCCACCGTAGGCATATGCGTGGGCGGAAAGCTCTTCGGAATGGCTCAGTCGGCCGTCAAATCCTCCTTTGTCCCAATAGAGTTGGACGTAATCCACGTCGGTGTTGGGATGGAAGGGGTGCGGGGTTCCGGGCGCGGCGGGGGAGACAGCTGCTCGACCATGTCCGCACCTTCCTATGTCGCCGCCGCCCTCTCCCGCTGCCAGTGTTGCCGCATCTTCCGGCGACATTCTCCGCCCTGCAAGACGGAGCCGAGGAAGTGGCGCCGACGGACGAGGCGGACTGCGTCTCCGTTGCGGCGGTCGGGGACGGGCTGGACGACATCTATGACGGCGGATCGGGACCGGTGGTGAGGGTGGGGAGTAAGGGTGGCAGACGGCGACGACTCAGGTGCGGGAAAGGTTGGAGGAGGACAGGAGGAAGAGGAAGGGTTTGGTGGATTTGGTGCAATATGCGGCGGGGGCGGGCTGTCGGGTTCGACATGGCGGGTGCGCCCGAGCGCCCCATATCCGCTCGGGCTGGATATGAGGGGTGCCGATCAGTCCGGGTGTTTGAGGCCCGTTTAAGGAGCCCGTCCGGGTCAAAATTTTGTAACTGGTCAGTGATCGGGCGGCCCGCATGGGCATATGAGGTGGGTTTGGGACGCTTGACTATAGATGCTCTTATATATGCATTGGCTCCGATTTTAGTTATATTTTGGCGATATTCATATTTCGTGTTGGGATGCTGTTGAATATGTTATTTATTGTGATAGGAAAGTGGAGTTGTTCCGTCCATGATTGGGGTTTCCTTACAAGTCTCGACATCGGTGTTTTCAAGTGTTTGTTGTCCGGGCCTTTAAGGAGCTCCTATTCCACGCTGAAACGATGAAATTGATGTTATAAGGCTCACATGGACCAAGTTCGGCTCTCCGCTCCTCTTGCTCACTTAATTTTTCCCACTGCTCTAGCACTAATTCAGAAAAAATCAACTACCTTTATTTATTTAGAAATGTTCATTAAATTAAAAATATTGACTGATCTTTAAAAACTATTGTGAATTTAAAGAACACATACTTTTTTATAAAATAACACAATTTAAAAAATATTCATGGATCTCAAACAATGTTCGTGAATTTGTAAAATGTTCATAGACCTGAAAAATGTCCATAAATGGTTAATTATATTCATGAATTTATAAAATGTCCATCTATTTCCAAAAGTCTTCAACCTGATGGAATTGGCAAAGCTCTCTAAAGAGTCTCCTTTGTATAGTGCAGTCATCTGGATTAGGGGTTGGGGGGGGGGAGGGGGTAAGAACTGTGCGATATGACCACGGGTACTACTGCTTGCGGTTGTACCATAGGTTGTCTTCACTTGTGAAGCTTCCTGTGACGACCCACTTTATATGAAATTAATGAACCCGCGCGTTGTTGCAGGAATCAGTTGCAATATATTTTAATTCAAGTTGATTGTGTGGTATATAATATTTATTAATAACGCGTCAAACAAAATTTAAAATACATATGATATATCATATTTGATTATGTATAGTTGTAAAAATACTTATTGAATATAAGTAGAATTATAGAATGATTTTTTTTCTATGCATGGTTGCATGAGGTGGTGGGTCTTTTTCCATACATGATAGCATGTTAAGGTGACCTTATCTGATCCATAATTGTATGATGATGTGACATTCTTGCGTGTTGAGATAAATACGATAATGAGAACAAAATCCTTAGATATATAGGATTAGTCTTGTCTTTAAGTACTTCCCTAAGGTCATCTACAACGCTAGGCGCTAGAGGCGGGCGCTAGGATTGATTTCCTGCCCGTTTAGCGGTTGTACTGTTAAATCCTGGTGTCAAACCTAGCGTCGATGCAAAAGCATGCGCCGAGCGCTTGGCTCATTTTGTTCCCGCACGAAGCATCCAGTTGCTTGATTTGCGCCTGCAAATTAGCGTCCTCCGTTGAAAGGTAAGGTCCTTAGGTGGGTTTTCAATTTTATAATATTTATTTATTCTTCCATAAGCACCTATGCAGGCGCCTAGCATTGGAGATGCCCTAATATGCTCATATTTCCTCATGAATACATCCATATCTGCAACAAACCATTAATATCCAGGCGTCTAGCATTGGAGATGCCCTAATATGGCCATATTTCCTCATGAATACATCCATATTGCAACAAACCATTAATTAAGACAAGGAGATTTGCACATCTTTGTCGATATTATGAGTAACTAGCAAAAGGGCACGTGCGTTGCAATGGGAGTAAAATAATATCATACACTCTTTATTTACAAAAAATGATCTATAATATGAGTATTTGTAGGTATGGCCCAAACAAAGATGGTCTTTGCGTACAAAAGCGCAAGCTCAAGATTGCACATGTCTTCTATTTAAACACGGCTTGCATGTAGATTTAATACGTACTAAAAAACGGGCAAGTGATCTTCAGTTTCGTCTTCAGTCCTGATTTTGCTGAGATGTTCATCCACAATCCGGACCAGTACTAATTTGAAAGAAAGACGGATAATGCATTGTTGATTATGATTGCACCCTAGATAGTATTTTTTTAAATGGTTAACATGCAAATTAACATCATATTCAGATTCTATATATTTTTCTAATCAAATTTCATATATAACATGTTAAATTTGAAGTTACGGTTTAAAAGATATGAGTATTTTAAAAGATATGTACCGCGGGATTAATGTCAGAAACATCAAGATGTTTCTTATAAAATAGCATGACGGATTAAGAATACCTATTTCTTTTTGTTTGAACATCAGTACAGACACAAGCGCTCATATACACGCGCATACACTCATCATAGGCACCTTTGTCGTTGACGGGAACGTCTCTAAAATAAATCCAGGAATAAATGCGAGCACCAGTATTTGAACCCTGGTGGGCTGGGATACCACAATCCCTCTAACCATCCAACCACATGTTGGTTCGTCCTATTTTTTTTATTAGTAGGTATAGATATAGATAGACAAGTTGAAGCGATAAGCGCAGAAAATATCAAGTTTAAACGAGGGAAAGTATGAATATTCGGCAAATAAAATAAAATAAAATAAAGAGGGGTAAAGTTATAAAGGCTGTCTATGGCGAACCTAAGTTTACACACAACATCTACAGTCTCCAAAACATTATAGAAGCACTCTGAAACAGTTTTGATTGCTACGGATCTACCATGATTGTTGTGGCATGTACCCTGCACACCCTTTTCTTTAAAGAATATACAAAAATCTGGCGATGGAATATTCTTATCATGATTAGGGTTTGACATGTTTACTAAAGAAAATTGTCATTCTCGTGACAACATAATTTGAGATAAAAAGGTTTGATTTGCTAAAGAAAATTGGCTCGCCACAACATAATTTACCATAAAAAACTTCTGATTTGGCATGATCAGAAAATTGTAGTTCGATTTATATTGGAGGTCCTTTTTTCGACAAAAAATATAGTTTTGTAGGATATCTTTTCTTACCGCGTGTAAACGCTCCGTGGGGCGCAAAAAGAATGGAGAAAATATCATAACCACAACCTATACGTGTCACGCCCATTCCGATCCTGTCCAAGAAGTAAGAGAAAGGCGATCGATGACTCCCAGTAGCAGCATAAAAAGGTGGGAGAAGGTCACCACTGAGTCGGACACGCCAACGCCTTCGGTCGAAGCAAAGCAACATCCGTCCATAATAAAAGCGGAAGCTTTGCTCTCACGGATACACATCCCTTCTCCTCCCATCCAAATTCCAAACAAGCAAAAAGGCGGAGCAAGACCAAAGCGGCCAGTCTCTTGCAACCCTCGCCGCCGGCTGATCAGCTCCGGTGCGTGCGTGCGGGATGGGCAGCGGGAGGCCGGCTGCGTGGCGGACGTGCGCGGCGGTGGCGGTGGCTGCGTGCGCCTTGCCGGTGGCCTTGTCACTGGTGCTGCTCTGGCTGCCCCTGCTTTGCTGCGCCGTGGCCGTGGTCCGGTTCCGGCGGACGAGGAGGAGGATGATGCAGATGTGCGGCGGCAGCACAAGAAGCGGCGGGCGATTTGGGGCGGTTGACGCCGGCGATCGGCTGGGGCTGCTGCAGAAGTACCTCGAGGACCAGCTGGAGCTCGTCGGCGCGGAGGCAGGGGGGCTCCTCCGCGACCTCAGACAAGACAAGTGCAGCGGTTGACGGTCGCGCTTTCCTTGTTCTTTTTGGAGGTCTGTAGGATGGCTAATGTGATACAGTACGCGTTTGGAAGAGGCCGAGACGATTTTGGTCGTGTTTTGTGCTTGGTGAAATGAAACATCGAGAAATTAGAGACTACTGTACTACTTTTTTGTTTTTGCGAAATTAGAGACTACTGCTAGTATTTCTTGTCACCGTGATTAACAAGATGGGAAAGAAAGAGATCGGCTACTTAACTCATGTTCTTTCTTTTGCTGAAATCTGGGTATGCTGTTGACTTTCTAATCTGACTTGTGCCACTTGCTTTGTTAAAATCCGCTCGCTTGTTGTGTCTTGTGCATCAAACGACTAGCCGCATCGCTTCTCTCCAAGTTGAAGCTACACGGAGGCATTTCTTTTGTAACAGCTGATCCAGATGCGATTAAAGTGAATTATCTTGAAATTTCCCTTTAAAACATTTGTTTTCCCCTGAAACAGCTCATGAGGACGAGCTTAAACATACGCTTCTTGGCACATTGCTTCAAGCAAGAGCAAGCAAATCGCAGGCAGCATCCATCCCATCCTGTAATTCCGGATAACGCAAGCCTTCCGTGGTTTGCGCGCTGGGTTTAGATTCTACCGGTGCCAGGTTTCATCATCTCATCTCCCCGACGACGTGCCACGCGTCTCGTGAGGGAGAGTGCCGACATGACTGGAATCAACTCGCCTTGCGGGCCTTCACCGCACAAGCACAAACCACCCGCTCGGATAGAACCAGGGCACGTGAATGAACGTTCCGATGGATGCGCTCGGGCTGGACAAATCTTCTGTCCAGAATAATCCTACACTAATATCAGGATCGTATGACCAACTTTAGTACTAACCTAACGAATCTAAAATACCACAAAGATGCACGTACATCTTCGGTTGCTCCGTTAACCTTGAACCCTTTATTTATCTCTACATCGTGTCAAAGTCATACACTATTACTATATCACAAAGACGACAAATCAGGATTCAACTAAGCTGGACTATGTTTTTTCTTGTTTCTAATACGGACGCAAAAATATGTCCATCTGATTTATAGAGAAGAATGTTACAAGGGGAAAATAAACTACTCTCTCCTTGTACGACTGAACCAAAAAGTTTTACCCGCCTCTTTGCCAATTCATTGTCTCGTATTTTACGGTGACGGTGATGATCGATGGAAAAACTAAAACACTTTCAAAGATTTGCGCGCTTCACCCATTCCAAATTTCTACTACACTAGCATCGAAAGTGATGCAGCTGCATTTCTTGAGTCCTCTGTTGGACGCCCTGCAACATATACACTATTACTCTCTTCATTTCGATGAACAAGGTGTCCACACATCTCAAATGTTATCTTCGACCATAAATTAGACTAACCAAATATGGATTTATATGTGGTAAAAATTATACCATTGAATTTACATTAAAAAAAGTTTTCAATGATATAATTTACGGTCAAAATTAAATTTTGGAAAGCATGCATGCCTCATTCATTGGAATGGAAGGAGTAGGATGGAAATCGTGAGTCTACGGCCTTAATCTAAGGTAAATGTTTGGGCGCGGTGCGCCGGCCGAACTTTCGGCCGGTTCACATGCCACGCTGGCAAAGCGCGCCCCGCCTCATTCGAGCGCCTTCATCCGCTACCTTCAGCCTTACTCACACGCAACCTTCCCCCTCCCTCCCCCTCCCCCACGGCAGCAACTGGGCCACTATGAGCTCCATCGCCGGCGGGCAGGCGCTCCCTCGTCGGCCGCCATGGCCAGATCCATCCCCTACCTAGAGCCTTCACGTGCGCGCTCCCCCTCCTCCCTGGCTGCGTTTGGGCCGCCACAAGCTCCATCGCCGGCGGCCAGACACTAGGATGGAAATCGTGAGAGTCCACGACCTTAATCTAACAAATAATAGTTGTAAAATAGCATGATTGTTATGTAATTAATGTTAAGTCGCTCGTTCTAGGGCGACTCCCGATCTACAACCATCGATCTCCTCTCACCAACCAGGCCCCTCGCCGCCATCGGAGGACGCCGCCAGGCAATGCCGGTACGACGGACGATGGTGGCGAGGATAATCTGCTCCGGCTGCAACGGCCGGAGATGACTTCGTGGCGCACGGCGAGTCTTGGTGGGCAACTGCCATGGTCGACTGCACGGCTAGGCGATGTTCCTGGCAGAGTGTGACAGCGTTTGGTGGCTAATGGTTCCAACGAAGCGGACATGCCTTCTGGGTTCTCACTGCGCCATGGGGGATCCGAGACAGCGACATATCGACTTCGGCTGTGTTGTCCGGCCACTCGCCTCCTCGTCTTGCACCCGATGTTGGTGACCTCCGGTGTTGGGGACATAACCCCACAGTATGACCCGCCTGTTCAGGGCCGGGTTATCCAGTGGCGACTTGAGGAAAAAAGGTTCGTTACATGGCCCGCGATAACCGCGAAGCTTAGGGCCCAGGTGGCGACTCGTGCGGCGGGCCGGCTCACGGCCCAATGTTTGGACACCTACTCGGTTAAGAGACAAAGGAAACTTTTTTTAGAATGAAGACTCTAGGAGCGTCCGGCTTTAAATTAATAAAGCCCACACGACAGGCAGAGTAGCAACCGATCGAACATTACACAAACCAAAAGCCCAAGGTGCAACGAGATAAAGAGTATGGAGGGTTCAAAGCCAGGCAGCGAGCAAGTTACATGGCCAAGGCCTAAGCATTAGAGCGCGCAGGCTCGCAACACAAAAGAGCACTCCCATCCTAGGCAGGCATCGTCGGCTCCCTAGCCGCCACGAACACAGACAAAGGAAACTCCCTTGCTTGTGAGGTAAGATAAGTAGAAAGCAGATTAGGATACGGGTTGTATTATGACCCGGACTCTGCTGTAAGCCCAGGGTCTCGACCTATATATAAAGGGGAGCCCCTAAGGCAGAAAGACTAAGTTACAAGCTGTCGAGTACTAGGATAGCCAAGTTGCACCCTTGTAATTGAGATCCCACATCATAATCAATCAAGTAGGAGTAGGCTTTTACCTCCATCATGAGGGGCCGAACCTGGGTAAACCCTTGTCTCTCGATTCCGATCAACCCCGTTCAAACTACTACCTCACGGCGATGGCCCCACGACTAAGTTCTTTCACGAGGACACATGCCGTGACAAAACCACGATAGTTGGCGCCCACCGTGGGCCTATCTGATGTGGAGCATCCCACGATCATCCCCATGGACGTATCTACATCTCCCACGACACCACTTGGACCATTGACAAGAGCTCAAGCAAAGGATATCGAAGATAAGGTGAACTCGCTCCTCTCAGAACTCCCACTCTCTACACATGAGACATGGCTACTACCTCAAGCGAAAACACTATGTGTGATCAGGTACTTGGAGGAAGGCCATGGAACAGCTACATCCAATGGACAAGACGACGAGGACACCGAGTACGAAGGACAAGAAGAAGAGCTACCGAAGAAGCTCCAGCCACCGGACGTGAGAGTCTACAGCCTTAATCTAACAAATAATAGTTGTAAAATAGCATGATTTTGTTACGCAATTAATGTTAAGTCGCTCGTTCTAGGGCGACTCCCGATCTACAACCACCTGTTGCGACCACGATCCCAATGGACCGATGTCTCTGTGCTTAAGTGTCATCCCTGGATCGGTAACGCTGACGCACACAGTACTCGAGGAATTATAACAGAATTCAATCACACACTTATTATATCGAGTCATGACAAAGAGTATGATTACACAAAAATAGTATGGCTGAAGGCCATCTAAACTAAATAACCGCGGAAGCCTCGAAGGTAAATGAGTCCATCAACTCCAACGACATAGCTGAGTGCAAGACAACGACCTATCGCACCTTATTTGTCGTCTAAGAAGTCTGCAACATGAGACGTTGCAGCCGTGTAGGTCAGCACATTGAATATGCTGGCAGAGTTACACTGTAAAGCAATGAATGCAAGAACTATATCTACATGCAATATTTGGCTAGTGGAAGCTCTAAATTTATGATTTTGCATAAAGCTAGTTTTTCCCTACAACAAAGGAATAAATTTTATTTAAACTACTCCCAAGTTGTTCTAATATTTGAGAAGGTTCCTCCAACTCAAATCTCAATTAAACTAGTATCATCATTAAACCAATTCAATTAATTAAAAGTGATGAGATCAATAGTAATATCCAATTCCAGATACTCAAGATGTCCATAACCGGGGACACAGCTAACAATGATTAGTTTATACACTTTGCAGAGGTTGCGCACTTTTCCCCACAAGACTCGACAATATACATGATCGGAAGATCGAGACATAGTCTTTTTGAAGCATTAATACTCTACTCCGGGCGGACCGGTACACCTACTTTCCCCTACATCTGCTAGTCCACCTCTTCGAGAGCTCATACAACTTACTCAACTATGCCAGAGCCCATAATGGCTTGTGGCTGCACACGGAAGTTTCTAGGCATGAAATATCATATGATCCCTTTGAGCCTGGGTGCCGAACCGAGGAAAAATCACACGGGTACTCCAGAATTTCCCTAATGGACAAACACTGGATTCTCCAGGTGCCCCAACCAATCCACCCAGATGTGTATTAAAGTTGCCACCTTAAAGTTATCCAAGATTAATAGCTCTCATAACTTCCGTGTGTATCACGATCCAATCCCCGTCTACGAGCATTACTAAGCAATAATAGAGCATAACGTATATTCCCGGGGTGATCAAAAGGTATTAGGTTCCTACCTCAAGTACTACAATCAAATCACATGTTCCCAATCCTACTCATGCAAAAATTTGAGGGGCAAAACTAATGCATAGTAAAAATTAGGTATAGAAGAATATGATCAAAGTGCAACTTGCCTTGTGGATGATCTGCAAACTCTAGAGATTTGTAGTAACAAGCTTCACGCTCTGGTTAATCTAGCATAGACAAACAGTAGCATACATAAGCAATCACTCAAGCGAAACAAAGAGAAAAACGAGAAAAGATCCAAATCAAACTTGAAACAAGCAAACATCTAAACTAAACAGAAAACAAAACCTAACATCATTATTTTCATGTGGATTAGATCTTAACAGTCGATACATGCGATTAGCTACGATTTGCAAAAAATAACAACTCAAACGGAACTACGAAACTCAAGATATGAACAAAACAAGATCGATTACTAATCTGAACTAAACTCAAACTTTAAATTGTCAAAATCATGTTCAATTTGTTTTACTGGAAAGAAGAGATTGTTACGAAGATCTAGGCGTTGGTTTCATCTAATTTGGATAAACAAGCTAAATGTTACGCTAGTTTTAAGATTAGGGGCTAAATCGCGAAAAAACTTATTCGCAAATAAGTCCCTAGCAGAAAAATAAAACTAAAAAGAAAAATCTACAAAACGAATGTTCGCTAACAGAACTAAATGAATGAATTCATTCATTAAGAAGAACAAATGGGTGAACGTTCGTAATCTGATGAACTATCTAAAAAACCGATCTAATGGCTAATAACCGAAACTAAAAAAACCGAACACAAAAACCGGTGAACCGGCGGTTTTTACCGGCTAAATGGAAATGACCGGCGGTGGCAAGATCCGGCAAGGCGGGGCTCGGCTCCGGTGGCGAAACGAGGCGGCGGTGACGCGGGCGGCGGCGCGAGGTGGCGGCAGCGGCAGCAGCAGCTAGCAGCACGGGGCGGCGGCGCTAAGCGGCGATGGCGGCGGCTCTAGGAGGCGGCGCGAGCGGTGGATGTGAGCTGCAGCGGCGGCGAGCGATGTGCGGGGCGGCGGCGGCGGCTTTGAGGAGAGGAGGGGCCGGGTCGGCTCCCTTATAAAGGGGCCTCGGGGCTCCTCCGACTTGGAGCGGCGTCGGGCGGCGACGCGGCATCGGACTCATTCGTGAGTCCGGCGGCAGCACAGCATGCGGCGCGAGGAAGGCGACGCGGGCGAGTGGGCCGGCTGAACCTTCGGCCCAGTTCGGTCTGAAACTTTTTTTAAATAATTTCACCGCGAAGAAAAATCCTAATAAAATATAAAAATATTCTAAAAATTCCAGAAACAATTTTCACCGTCCAAACCTAATATTTAGGACAAGATAAACATTTTTCTGGACTAAAATACAATTTTTGAAAATGCAAGTTTTTCTCTAATTCAAATAAAATAACAAATAAAATTCAAATAAAATAATAATTTAAGTTCAACATTTATTTTCTAATATTTCTCTTCTGTTGAAGAAGCCATATTATCTTCTCTCATTTATTTTTATTATTGGAAATAATTGGAAAGAAAATATTGAAAATCAAATTGATCCTTTCAAATTTGAAAAAAAAATCAAATATGAATTTTGTGAAACCTCCAACTCTCTCCTTGGGTCCTTGAGTTGCTTAAGATTTCTAGGATCACAACAAAATGCAAAATAAAATATAATATGCATATGATGATCTATGTATAACATCCAAATTGAAAATTGGGATGTTACAAACCTACCCCCGTTAAGATGAATCTTGCCCTCGAGATTCGGGTTGGTTAGCAAAAAGTTTTGGGTGGTTCGCGAAGATCTTCTTCTCGCTCCCAGGTGGCTTCCTCCTCGGTATGGTGGCTCCGCTGAACTTTGCAAAACTTGATCACCTTGCTGCGAGTAACTCGACTGGAAAACTCGAGAATCTTGACTGGCTTCTCTTCATAGGTCAGATCACTATCCACCTGAATTGCTTCCAGTGGCACTGTATCTCTCAAAGGAATGTCGGCCATCTCTGTGTGGCACTTCTTCAATTGGGAAACGTGAAACACATCATGAACTCCTGACAATCCTTCGGGCAGTTCCAACTTGTACGCAACTTCTCCCATGCGTTCCAAAACTCTATATGGTCCCACAAAATGTGGTGCTAGCTTTCCCTTGACTCCAAAACATTTAACTCCTCGAAGTGGGGACACACGAAGATATGCTCTGCCTCCGACTTCGTAGGCTACCTCCTTGCATTTAGTATCCGCATAACTCTTCTACCTGGATTGGGCTACCTTGAGTCGGTCTCGAATCAACTTAACCTTCTCCTCAGACTCTCTGATTAAATCTGTTCTGAACAACTATCGATCTCCAACTTCATCCCACGATAATGGTGTCCTGCACCTCCTTCCGTACAAAGCTTCAAAAGGGGCCATCTTCAAACTGGCTTGATAACTATTGTTATAGGAGAACTCTGCATAGGGCAAATTGTCATCCCAACTAGATCCATAATCTAGCGCACAAGCTCTCAACATGTCCTCCAGAATCTGATTGACTCTCTCGGTCTGTCCATCTGTCTGTGGATGAAAGGCTGTACTGAACTCTACCCTGGTACCCAAAGTTTCATGCAACTGATTCCAAAACTTTGAAGTAAACTGTGTTCCTCTATCTCATACAATGGTCCTCGGAACTCCATGCAGACATACGATCCTGGTCATGTATATCTTTGCCAACTTAGCACTCGTATAAGTTGTCTTCACAGGGATGAAATGGGCTACCTTCGTCAAGCGATCAACTAAAACCCAAATAGAATAATAGCCTGAACAAGTCCTGGGTAATCCAGTGATAAAATCCATGCCAAGTTTATCCCACTTCCATTCGGGTATCGGTAACGACTATAGCAATCATGCTGGTTTCTGATGCTCTGCCTTCACTCTCTGACATACATCACATACTGCTACATACTCGGTAATATCCTTCTTCATTCCTGTCCACCTGAAACTTTCCTTCAAATCCAGATACATTTTAGTGTTGCCTGGGTGAATCGAGTAAGGCGAATCGTGAGCCTCCTGAAGAATCAACTTCCTGATATGAGGGTCATTAGGCACATAAATACGATCCTCAAACCATAAGGTGTCGGGCTCATCCTCACGAAATCATTTAGCCTTTCCTTTACTCATCCTTTCATGTATCTCAGCAATCTCCTTGTCCGTCTTCTGGGCTTCTCTAATTTTATCCAAGAAAGTGGACTGAATTTCCAATGCTGCAACATAACCTCTCAGAACTATCTCCAAGCATAGGTCCCGAAGGTCGTCTGCTAACTCCTTAGGTAATCCTCCGTTTATGAGCGTGTTAACATAACTCTTGCGGCTCAATGCATCTGCTACGACATTGGCCTTTCCTGGATGATAATGCAATCTCATATCATAATCCTTTATGAGTTCCAACCATCTCCTTTGCCTAAGGTTTAACTCCTTCTGCGTGAAGATGTATTTCAAACTCTTATGATCTGTGTAAACATCACAACAGTTTTTGATAAGAAAATGTCTCCATGTCTTGAGCGCGTGCACCACAACTGCTAACTCCAAATCATGCATAACATAATTCAACTCATGAGGTCGAAGTTGTTGTGAGGCATATGAAACAACTCTCCCGTCCTGCATAAGCACTCCTCCAAGTCCTCGACGTGAAGCGTCACAATACACTTGGAAATTGTTGCGTATGTCTGGGAGAATCAACACTAGGGCTGTAACCAAACGCTTCTTCAACTCCTGAAAACTGGCCTCACAATCCTCAGTCCATTTAAACTTGGTGTCCGTCTTCAATAACTCCGTCATGGGCTTCGCAATCTTGGAAAAATTCTCAATAAATCTCCGATAATAACCTGCGAGTCCAAGAAAACTTCTGATCTCTCCCACTGAGGTGGGTGCCAACCATTTAGTGACAGAAGCAACCTTGGTAGGGTCTACTTCTATTCCTTCTCCGAATATAACATGTCCAAGAAATCCAACTTTCTTCAACCAAAATTCACATTTGCTGAACTTGGCATACAACTGATGTTTCTTGAGATTCTCAAGAACCAAACGCAAATGTTCCTTATGTTCCTCTTCATTCTTCGAGTACACCAAAATGTCATCAATGAACACCACGGCAAACTTATCCAGAAACTCCATGAACACCTTGTTCAGCATACTCATGAAATAGGCAGGGGCATTAGTCAAACCAAATGACATAACTATATACTCATATAGCCCATACCTTGTGGTAAAAGCTGTCTTAGGTATATCCTGCTCTCGGATCTTCAACCGGTGATAACCTGATCAAAGATCGATCTTGGAGAAAACTTTAGCTCCTTGCAGTTGGTCAAACAAATCATTGATCATCGACAAAGGGTATTTGTTCTTGACCGTCACCTCATTCAGCGCACGATAATCAACAACCATCCTTAATGATCCATCCTTATTCTCAACTAGAAGCACCGGGGCTCCCCAAGGTGATGAACTTGGTCGAATGTAACCTTTCTCCAGTAACTCCTTAATCTGCTTCTTAATTTCCTCCAAATTATTAGTGGGCATCGATACGGTCTCTTGGAAATTGGTCCGGTGCCTGGCAATAACTCAATCAAAAACTCAATGTCTCGATCCGGTGGCATGCCTGGTAACTCCTCTGGAAATACATCGGGGTAATCCTTCACCACTGGTACTTCCTCCTGAACAACTCCCGATAAGGAATTTACCTGAGTCCTCCTCGGCGCATGCCTAGACACATACTTGATCCTTCTTCTTTCCGGGGTGGTGAGAAGAATTGATTTACTGGCGCAATCGATGTTTCCCTCATACTTGGATAGCCAATCCATGCCTAGTATCACATCCAATCCTTGTGACACCAGGACAATCAGGTCGGTGGGGAAAACATGTCTACCTATGGTTACTGGCAACTGATAGCATCCCCTACTAGCCATATACTCCACTCCTAGGGAACTTACTAACATAGGTGACTTAAGGGCTACTGTTGGCAACTTATACTTATCCACAAATCCCCTTGATATGAATGAATGAGATGCACCAGTATCGAAAAGAACAAGTGCTGTAAATGCATTAATCAAAAACTTACTGACAACTGCGTCAGGTTGATCCTCAATCTCCTCCACACTGACGTGGTTCACCTGACCTTTGGTGAAGGGGTTGGGCTTCTTTGCATGACCTCCATTGCCATTTCCATTCTTTGCTTCAGGACATTCAGTGGCGTAATGTACGGTCTTCCCGCATATGAAACAAGTAATGTGGCTCAGATCCCTCTTGCTAGTGTTGCGGGGTTGGTATGGCTTTGACCGTTTCTTCCTCCATTCCCATTGCCATTCTTAGGGCCACTTTGGTTGTGCGAACTTTCTCCATTGTGCAAATGTCCTCCATGGCTATGGCATCCATGGTTGTGAGTATGTCCTCCCGAGTACGGGGAATAGCGGGGCTTCTGCTGAGCTCCAGAAGTGTAACTCCCCTGTCCATACTTCCTCTTGCGGTTGTCAATCTGTTGCTTCTTGCCTTCTATCATGAGTGCCTTGTCTACCACCTCCTGGTAGTTGTTGAAAGTTGCCACCATCAACTGCATGCTCAGCTAATCAACGAGTCCCTCAAGAAACTTCTCCTGCTTCGCGGCATCTGTGGCCACATCATCTGGGGCATAGCGTGCTAACTTGCTAAACTCATCCACATACTGTCCCACTATACGACCTCCTTGGAGCAAGTTGCGAAACTCGTGCTTCTTCATGCTCATAGCTCCTGCTGAAACATGGGCGGTGCAGAAAGCCTGCCGAAACTGATCCCATGTAACTGTATCAATGGGGTAAGTGGTGGTGAAATTCTCCCACCAAGAAGTTGCGGGTCCATCAAGCTGATGTGCGTAAAAGCGCACTCTCTCCGTATCTGTGCATCCTGCAGTGATCAACTCCCTTCAAATCTTGTGGAGCCAATCATCTGCAACAATCGGCTCGGTGCTGCTAGAGAACACCGGCGGATTGAACCTCATAAAGCGGGCTAGGTTGTCAACACGGGGTAGTGGTGGTGGTGGGTTGTAGTAGTAGTTGTTGTTGCCTTGGTTCTGGTTCTGAACTAACATCTGCATCAAGGCATTCTGCTGCTGGATCAACTGGGTAAGCTCTGGTGGGAACATGAATCCATTGTCATGTCTCGGAGGCATCTGATGGGTTAGAAGGGGTGAGAAAACAAAATAGAATAAGGTCTAAGAGAGATTCACTACCCATATGCACATGACACAAACACAATCAATTCACTTCATTCAATATCAAACAAGGTTCACACAAAAGATCTAAACTACGATTACAAACTCGATCGATGCTAACTACTTGGAAGAATACTACTAGTAACATGGTGGTCGTCTAGAAATTTTGATCGGAGGAAGACTCCATGATATCTGCTCCAGCTTCGTCAACGAAGTTGTCATCACTGTCATCATTTGCATCACTATCCGTGTCGGTGTCGTCCAAGATGATGTAGTCCGCCGAATGGATCTCCTTTGCAGGTTCTCGCTTATGGTTCTCCACGGGTAGTCCTAGCTTCCTCGTCAAATCTTCATGCTTCTCTAGTAGTACGGCAGTTTCTTCCTCATATCCATCGCGTGTAGACTTGAGTTCCTCTTCTAGCTCAATATTCTTCTTCATCAGCTTCTTGATCTTCTTCATGTTGAAACATAGTTGATTCTCTTGTCGGCGAATGTGATCACCCATCTCCTGAATGTAAGCTGCAATTGATCCATCCTTCCTGGTTGGAATCATCTCCCATTCTTCGTCTCGACGGCCACATATTTGATAAATGGTGTTTTCCAGCTCCTTGTGGTACACTTCACATATGCGTCCAAAAGTGATGTGCGCTACCATGCTCTTTCCCAAACTCCAACTTGGTGCATCCAGGTAGAAATCAATAGGCTCCGTTGTTGGCGCAAATGTCCTCCCAGGTACCCAGACTTTGATCTTCTAGCGCCCCTATTCCGATAAAGTTGCAGAGAAAGTCCTAGTTAAGTTTGGTAGTCCGATGTTCAAGTACTTAGTGACTTCCTTCAAGTGTCGTCCGAAAGGGGTGTCATCATCCAGCTGAGTGAACTTGTTCCTGGGGTCCGCCATCTATAGAGTAGAAATAGAGGAGAATTAGAAATGAGCAAAGAAGAGTATCCTGTGGCTTTTCCTAGTGGTCGCATCCTACAGTCAACATGTGCTCTAATACAATCTTGTAGTGATCACGATCCCAATGGACCGAAGTCTCTGTGCTTAAGTGTTATCCCTGGATCGGTAATGCTGACACACAGTACTCGAGGAATTATAACAGAATTCAATCACACACTCATTACATCGAGTCCTCATAAAGAGTATGATTACACAAAAATAGTATGGCTGAAGGCCATCTAAACTAAATAACTATGGAAGCCTCGAAGGTAAATGAGTCCATCGACTCCAACGACATAGCTGAGTGCAAGACAACGACCTATCAAACCTTATTCGTCGTCTGAGAAGTCTGCAACATGAGATGTTGCAGCCATGTAGGTCAGCACATTGAATATGCTGGCAGAGTTGCACTGTAAAGCAATGAATGCAAGAACTATATCTACATGCAATATTTGGCTGGTGGAGGCTCTAAATTTATGATTTTGCATAAAGCTAGTTTTTCCCTACAACAAAGGAATAAATTTTATTTAAACTACTCCCAAGTTGTTCCAATATTTGAGAAGGTTCCTCCAACTCAAATCCCAATTAAACAAGTATCATTATTAAACCCAATTCAATTAATTAAAAGTGATGAGATCAATAGTAATATCCAATTCTAGATACTCAAGATGTCCATAACCGGGGACATGGCTAACCATGATTAGTTTATACACTCTGCAGAGGTTGCGCACTTTTCCCCACAAGACTCGACCACATCCATGATCGGAAGATCGAGACATAGTCTTTCTAAAGCATTAACTCTCTACTCCGGGCAGACCGGTGATACGTCTCCAACGTATCTATAATTTATGAAGTATTCATGCTATTATATTATCTATTTTGGATGTTTATGGGCCTTACTAAACACTTCTATATCATTTTTGGGACTAACCTATTAACCGGAGGCCTAGCCCAAATTGTTGTTTTCTTGCCTATTTCAGTGTTTCGAAGAAAATGAATATCAAACGGAGTCCAAACGGAATGAAACCTTTGCGAGAGTTATTTTTGGAACGAAAGCAATCCAGGAGACTTGGAGTAGACGTCAGGGAAGCTTTGAGGTGACCACGAGGCAGGGAGGCGCGCCCCCACCCTCGTGGGCTCCTCGTGGCTCCCCTGACCGACTTCTTTCGCCTATATATATCCATATACCCTAAAAACATCGGGGAGCACCATAGATCGGGAGTTCCGCCACCGCAAGACTCTGTAGCCACCAAACACCTCTTGGGAGCCTGTTTCGGCACCCTGCCGGAGGGGGAATCCATCACCGGTGGCCATCTTCATCATCCCGGCGCTCTCCGTGACGAGGAGGGAGTAGTTCACCCTCGGGCCTGAGGGTATGTAACAGTAGCTATGTGTTTGATCTCTCTCTCTCTCTCTCTCTCTCTCTCTCGTGTTCTTGATTTGGCACAATCTTGATGTATCGCGAGCTTTGCTATTATAGTTGGATCTTATGATGTTTCTCCCCTCTACTCTCTTGTAATTGATTGAGTTTTCCCCTTGAAGTTGTCTTGTCGGATTGAGTCTTTAAGGATTTGAGAACACTTGATGTATGTCTTGCCGTGCTTATCTGTGGTGGCAATGGGATATTCATGTGATCTACTTGATGTATGTTTTGGTGATCAACTTTCGGGTTCAATGAACTTATGCATAGGGGTTGGCACACGTTTTCGTCTTGACTCTCCGGCAGAAACTTTGGGGCACTCTTTGAAGTACTTTGTGTTGGTTGAATAGATGAATCTGAGATTGTGTGATGCATATCGTATAATCATGCCCACGGATACTTGAGGTGACATTGGAGTATCTAGGTGACATTAGGGTTTTGGTTGATTGTGTCTTAAGGTGTTATTCTAGTATGAACTCGGTGATAGATCAAACGGAAGAATAGCTTTGTGTTATTTTATTACGGACTCTTGAATAGATCGATCAGAAAGGATAACTTTGAGGTGGTTTCTTTGGAGTGACTCTTTGTTGCATGTTGGGGGATAGTTATATGATCCAATTATGTTATTATTGTTGAGAAAACTTGCACTAGTGAAAGCATGAACCCTAGGCCTTGTTTCCTACCATTGCAATACCGTTTACGCTCACTTCTATCATTAGTTATTTGCTGTTTTTATATTTTCAGATTACAAAAACCTATATCTACCATCTATATTGCACTTGTATCACCATTTCTTTGCCGAACTAGTGCACCTATGCAATTTACCATTGTATTGGGTGTGTTAGGGACACAAGAGACTCTTTATTATTTGGTTGCAGGGTTGCTTGAGAGAGACCATCTTCATCCTACGCCTCCCACGGATTGATAAACCTTAGGTCATCCACTTGAGGGAAATTTGCTACTGTCCTACAAACCTCTGCACTTGGAGGCCCAACAACGTCTACAAGAAGGAGGTTGTGTAGTAGACATCAACCGGTACACCTACTTTCCCCTACATCTGCTAGTCCACCTCTTCGAGAGCTCATACAACTTACTCAACTACGCTAGAGCCCATAATGGCTTGTGGCTGCACACGGAAGTTTCTAGGCATGAAATATCATATGATCCCTTTGAGCCTGGGTGGCGAACCGAGGAAAAATCACAAGGGTACTCCGGGATTTCCCTAATGGACAAACACTAGATTCTCTAGGTGCCCCAACCAATCCACCCAGATGTGTATTAAAGTTGCCACCTTAAAGTTATCCAAGATTAATAACTCTCATAACTTCCATGTGTATCACGACCCAATCCCCATCTACGAGCATGGCTAAGCAATAATAGAGCATAACGTATATTCCCGGGGTGATCAAAAGGTATTAGGTTCCTACCTCAAGTACTACAGCCAAACCACATGTTCCCAATCCTACTCATGCAAATATTTGAGGGGCAAAACTAATGCATAGTAAAAACTAGGTATAGAAGAATATGATCAAAGTATAACTTGCCTTGCTAACGATCTGCAAACTCTAGAGATTCATAGTAACAAGCGAACACAAAAACTGGCGAACAGGCGATTTTTACCGGCTAAACGAAAAAGACCGGAGGCGGCGCTAGGCGGCTTTAGATGGTGGTGCGGGCGGCGGAGGTGAGCTGCGGCGGCGGCGGGCGATGTGCGGGGCGGCGGCGGCTTTGAGGAGGGGAGGGGCTGGGTCGGCTCCCTTATAAAGGGGCCCCGGGGCTCCTCCTACTTGGAGCGGGGTCGGGCGGCGGTGCGTCATCGGACTCCTTCGCGAGTCTGGCGGCGGCATAGCGTGCGGCGCGGGGAAGGCGGCGCGGGCGAGTGGGCTGGCTGAGCCTTCGGCCTAGTTCGGTGTAAAACTTTTTTTTTAAATAATTTCACCGCGAAGAAAAATCTTAATAAACTATAAAAAAATCTAAAAATTCAAGAAACAATTTTCACTGTCCAAACCTAATATTTAGGACAAGATGATCATTTTTATGGACTAAAATGCAATTTTCAAAAATGCAAGTGTTTCTCTAATTCAAATAAAATAAAAATTCAAATAAAATAATAATTTGATTTCAACATTTCTTTTCCAATATTTCTCTTCTGTTGAAGAAGTCATATTATCTTCTCTCATTTATTTTTATTATTGGAAAGCATTGGAAAGAAAATATTGAAAATCAAATTGATCCTTTCAAATTTGAAAAAAAAATTCAAATATGAATTTTGTGAAACCTCCAACTCTCTCCTTGGGTCCTTGAGTTGCTTAAGATTTCTAGGATCACAAAAAAATGCAAAATAAAATATGATACGCATATGATGATCTATGGATAACATCCAAATTGAAAATTGGGATGTCACACCACCTATCTCCTCTCACTAACCAGGCCCCTCGCTGCCATCGGAGGACGCCGCCAGGCAATGCCGGTACGGCGGACGGTGGTGGCGAGGATCATTTGCTCTGGCTTCAGCGACCGGAGGTGACTTCCTGGCACACTGTGAGTCTTGGTGGGCAACGGCCATGGTCGGCTAGCACAGCTAGGCGATGTTCCTGGTAGAGTGTGACGACGTTTGGCGGCTAATGGTTCCAATGAAGTGGACATGCCTTTTGGGTTCTCACTACGCCATGGGGGATCCAAGACTGCGACATATCAACTTCGGCTGTGTTGCCCGGCCACTCATCTCCTCGTCTTGCACTTGATGTTCGTGACCTCCGGTGTTGGGGATATAACCCCACAGTATGACCCGCTCGTTCAGGGCCAGGTTATCCGGTGGCGACTTAAGGAAAAAAGGTTCGTTACATGGTGGCGACTTGACTCAGTTAAGAGAAAAAGGAAACTTTTTTTAGAATGAAGATGCTAGGAGCGTCCAGCTTTAAATTAATAAAGCCCATAGGACATGCAGAGTAGCAACCGATCGAACATTACACAAACCAAAAGCCCAAGGCGCAACAAGATAAAGAGTCTGGAGGGTTCAAAGCCAGGAAGCGGGCAAGTTACAAGGCCAAGGCCTAAGCATTAGAGCACACAGGCTTGCAACACAAAAGAGCAGTCCCAGCCTAGGAAGGCATCGCTGGCTCCCTAGCTGCCACGAACACAGACAAAGGAAACTCCCTTGCTTGGGAGGTAAGATAGGTAGAAAGCAGATTAGGATACGGATTGTATTATGGCCCGGACTTTGTTGTAAGCCCATGGTCTCGACCTATATATAAAGGGGCGCCCGTGAGGCAAAAAGACTAATTTACAAGCTCTCCAGTACTAGGATAGACAAGTTGCACCCTTGTAATCGAGATCCCACATAATAAGCAATCAAGCCCGCTCACCATGAGGGGCCGAACCTGGGTAAACCCTTGTCTCTCGATTCCGATCATCCCCGTTCAAGCTACTACCTCGAGGTAATGGCCTCACGACTAAGTCCTTTCACGAGGACACATGCTGTGACAATACCATGA
Organism: Triticum aestivum; assembly: GCF_018294505.1. Taxonomy (NCBI): domain Eukaryota; kingdom Viridiplantae; phylum Streptophyta; class Magnoliopsida; order Poales; family Poaceae; genus Triticum; species Triticum aestivum. Next base: position 213,339,378 of record NC_057807.1, on the reverse strand, counting down.
CAGTTAGCGCCCACCATGGGGCTATCTGATGCGGAGCATCCCACGATCATCCCCATGGACGTATCTACATCTCCCACGACACCACTTGGACCAATGGCAAGAGCTCAAGCAAAGGCTATCGAAGATAAGGTGAACTCGCTCCATTCTGAACTCCCACTCTCTACACATGAGACATGGCTACTACCTCAAGCGGAAACACTATGTGTGATCAGGTACTTGGAGGAAGGCCATGGAACAGCTACATCCAATGGAAAAGACGACGAGGACACCGAGTACGAAGGCCAAGAAGAAGAGATACCGAAGAAGCTCCAGCCACTGGACGTCTGACCAGGCCGGACGTCCAACGCCTGATGCTCCAGCTAGCAAACGTCCGACTAGGACTAGACGTCTGGCGCCTGAAGGCCGTGCCGACCCAAGTGAGGGAGTCCTAGATTAGGGGGTCCTCAGACAGCCGGACTGTTAGACTATGAAGATACAAGATTGAAGACTTCGTCCCGTGTCCAGATGGGACTCTCCTTTGCGTGGAAGGCAAGCTTGGCAATTCGTATATGTAGATCTCCTTCTCCGTAACCGACTCTGTATAACCCTATCCCCCTCCGGTGTCTATATAAACCAGAGGGTTTAGTCCGTAGAACAACAACAATCATAATCATAGGCTAGCTTCTAGGGTTTAGCCTCTACGATCTCGTGGTAGATCAACTCTTGTAATACTCATATCATCAAGATCAATCAAGTAGGAAGTAGGGTATTACCTCCATCGAGAGGGCCCGAACCTGGGTAAACATTGTGTCCCCCGCCTCCTGTTACCATTAGCCTTAGACGGACAGTTCGGGACCCCCTACCCGAGATCCACCGGTTTTGACGCTGACATTAGTGCTTTCATTGAGAGTTCCACTGTGCCATCACGATAAGGCTTGATGGCTCGCCTTGTTGTCAAGGACAACATCACCTCTGGGGGAGCCCTGGATGTAGGCCAGACTCTCCGGCTGGGCGGCTTCATCATGATCGCCCATTCGGCCGATGCGCCGACGATGACTTCTCAGGTCATCAAGAACAGCCTCCACGTCATCTCAGAACTTACCGAACAGATGGATCCAATGGAGCTCTCCTCCCTGAACGAGCTCCTGGATCGCATCGCCGCTCTGGGAGTCGCTACGGACTATGATCGGATCAGGCTTAAACCCGACCAAAGGGAGATTAACTCTCCGCTGGTCATCCATCAGATAGCGGTAGTGGAGGAGCAATGCATCGATTCTTCCTCTATTTTGAGGATGAACTATGTCCGGATTCCCGAGCTCTCCGAGCCGGATTCCCGTCTACGGGAGGACATGGCCCAAGCCCCGAACCTAGAATCAGACAGCGGGCCAGAAAAATTGGGCAACATCCCGGAGCCCAAGATGCCAAGCTCGGAAGCTCCTCTGCCCCTGGGTCTCAGATCGGGTCAGGGTTTGGATTTAAATCTACCCATCCACCCAGATACGAGCGATGTTTCCCACATTAGACAAGATCCCCAAGAGACAGTACTCACTTCTGGGCCAGATTCCTCCTTGTAATGAGCAAGGTTAAGGACTGTCGCGAGGAAGACGCAATCTCATTCTTTTGCAAAAATTGCACGGACAAGGGAATCCTCAACGCCATAAGTCGCCGAGACATAGTACACTTTGCTGACTTGGCGGCCATAGTACAGAAGTACTGTGCGATGGAAAGCGCCTGGAAAACCCAAGCAAAATTCTGGGATCCTCCGGCTCTCACTAAACCCCTTGTCCAAACAAAAAGGGTGCACTCTCGCAAGTCACCCGATCCAATTACAAAGAAACCAAAGCCCACTACAGGGCGTGGAACCGTATTAGAGGGATAGCTCAATGGGCCATGCAAAATTCACAGTACACTGGATACCATACCAACACACAGCCTGCGAGCATGTTGGATACTCCGGCAAGTGGCCAAGAGCGGCGAGGATCTCCTCATCAACAATACCGCAGAGCACCATCCCGCGGAAAATAACAATACAATACTGACAGTCTTCGAGACTTTCGCCTCAAGTAATAGGCGCAAGTGAGCACTCTGCAGCCTCGCCGAAGTCTGCCATGTCACAGCAATAAATCCATGGAACGACACGGCTATAACCTTCAATGCCAGCAACGAACCTCAATTCCGAACAGTCCGAGCACCAGCCGCTCTGGTCCTTAGTCCAATTGTGGACGGCTTCCGGCTCACTAAAGTGCTCATGGATGGCGGAAGCAGATTAAACCTTATCTACAAGGAGACTCTTAACAAAATGGAAATAGACAAGAGCCACATTGAGCAAAGCAGCACGACCTTCAGGGGAATAATCCCTAGTCAGGAAGCACGATGTGCGGGAAAAATCACACTAGATGTGGTATTCGGCACGCCGGAGAATTATAGGTCCAAAGAAATCACATTCTAAGTGGCCCCATTCAGTAGCGGATACCACGCCCTTTTAGGGAGGGATGCATTCACGAGCTTTCAAGATATACCCCGTTACGAGTACATGAAGCTCAAGATGCCCGGGCCCAATGGAATAATCATCCTAGCTAGTGATCCGGACGTAGCACTCCGCGCCGAAAATAAAACCGGCGCACTGGCCCTTGAGGCATTATCCGAAGCCCTCGCGGCCGAAGAACTAACTGCGCTGTGCTCCATAGTGGACAGGGACGACGTGATACTCGACAAACGACCCAAGTCCACCTCTTTCAAACCAGCGGACGAAATAGTCAAGTTCCAGGTCCACCCAACGGACCCTACAAAAACAGCATCCATCGGAGCACAGCTGAACCCCACAATAGACGCCGCACTACGAGAGTTCTTGCGTGAGAATTGGGACATCTTCGCCTGGCATCCTTCAGACATGCCAGGTATCCCACGCAGGCTGGCCGAACATAGCCTAAACATACTGAAGGGATACAAGCCGGTCAAGTAGACTCTTCGGCGGTTTTCAGAACCTAAGCGACAAGCCATGGGAGAAGAGCTAGCTAAGTTACTCGAGGCCGGATTCATCAGAGAAATAAAACATCCGGACTGGCTAGCAAACCTAGTGATGGTACCAAAGAAGGACAAATCCTGGCACCTATGTGTCGATTTAAAGGACCTCAATAAGGCTTGCCCTAAGGATCCCTTCCGACTCCCCCGCATCGATCAAATCATTGACGCTACTGTAGGACACGACTCATTGTGCTTCCTCGACGCATACTCCGGATACCATCAAATCAATATGGTGGAGTCCGATCAAGCCGCAATGGCATTCATCACTCCATACGGCCCCTTACGTTCTAACACCATGCCTTTCGGGCTAAAAAACACCGGTGCAACCTATCAACGCATGATTCAGACATGCCTGGAAACACAAATTGGCAAAACAATGGAGGCATACATAGACGATGTGGTTATCAAAACCAGACACGTCGAATCTTTAATAGACGACTTGAGGCTTACGTTCGACAATCTACGAACATATGACATCAAGCTCAATCCGAAAAATGCATTTTCGGCGTACCTGCCGGAAAGCTCTTGGGCTTCATCGTTTCCAATAGAGGAATTGAAGCAAATCCGGCTAAAATCCGAGCTCTGTCGTAGTTGGCTACCCCAACATACCTCAAGCAAATCCAGAAATTAACTGGATGTGTGGCTGCCTTAAGCCGCTTTATCTCCCGATTAGGAGAAAATGCACTACCTCTTTATCGCCTTCTTCGACGCACCGAACACTTCGAGTGGACGGATGCGGCTACGGCCGGACTGGAAGAAATAAAGGCCCTCTTTGCCAGCAATCCAATCCTGGCCGCGCCAAATATCGGCGAACCTATGCTGTTATATATAGCTATAACACACCAGGTTGTAAGCGCAGTGCTCGTCGTCGAACGAGGGACGGACGTACATAAGTTCCCTCTTCAAAAGCCGGTATACTATGTATCCACTGTCCTCACTCCATGCAAGTCACGATACCCACGTTATCAAAAGATAGCATACGCGGTCTTCATGGCATCCCGGAAACTACGACACTACTTTCAAGAGTGTTCAATCATGGTGGCCTCTGAAGTACCCCTCAACGATATAATAAATAACCGCGATGCCACGGGCCGGATTGCTAAATGGGATATCGAGCTCCTCTCATTCGACATAACATATAAACCACGGCGAGCCATTAAGTCACAAGTACTGGCTAACTTCGTCGTCGAATGGACAGAAGCCGAACTCCCTAAAGAGTACAACGCATACTCCAATTGGATCATGCACTTTGACGGCTCTAAGATGCTGGCTAGTCTGGGGGTAGGCGTTGTCCTGACATCCCCCACCGGAGATACAGTCCAATACGTACTCCAAATACTATACACAGACTCCAACAATGCAGCCGAATATGAGGCTCTGTTGCACGGTCTTCGGATGACAGTCTCCATGGGCATTCAATGCCTAGAAGTGCGTGGGGATTCGAACCTCACAATATCTCAAATAAATGGAGACTTCGACGCCAAGGACCCAAAAATGGCGGCTTACCGCAATGCCGTCCTCAAAATGTCAGCTCGGTTCGAGGGGCTCAAATTCCACCATGTGGTCCGGGAAAATAATCAAGGGTGGATATCCTCGCCCGCATCGGCGCCAAGCGCGACCCCGTCCCACCTAATTTCTTCTTGAAAGGCTGTACAAGCCATCCGTGGTGTGGGAAGGGGAGACCGGCAATACCAGTCAGGATCCGAACACAACCCCAGATCCCGAACACTCTGACGTAATCGGAGGCTCCGCCACCGAAATAACGCCTTCGGCCCATGTGATCATTGCTGTCATCGCCCCGTGGACTGAACCCTTCTTAGCCTACTTAAATAGGCAAGAACTCCCTGAGGACCCAAATGAGGCACGTTGCATTGTGCGGTGCTGTAAAGCCTACAAGGTCCACGAGGGAGAGCTTTATAAGAAAAGCGCGACTGGAGTTCTCCAAAGGTGCATCTCCGAAGAGGAAGGGCAGCAGATCTTGGCCGAAATTCATGCCGGACTCGGCGGCCACCATGCCGCAGCCCAGGCACTCGTAAGCAAGGCCTTCCGTACAGGTTTCTATTGGCCGACAGCCCAGGCAGACGCACAGGACCTTGTCCAACATTGCGTCGGTTGCCAGCTTTTTGCATATCAAAGCCATGTGCCCCCTACCGCTCTCCAAACAATCCCCATCACTTGGCCCTTTGCAGTCTGGGGGCTCGATATGGTTGGACCCCTTAAAGGAGGAAGCCATAAGAAGAAATACTTGTTGGTCATGGTGGACAAATTCACCAAATGGATAGAAGCCTAACCAGTTAAAACGGCCGAGTCCGGACCAGTGATAGACTTTATATCCGGGGTCGTACACCGTTACGGTGTCCCCCACAGCATCATCACCGATAACGACTCAAACTTCACAGTCGACTAGGTGAAAACTTGGTGCGGCAAAATGGGCATTAAGCTCGACTATGCCTCCCTCTATCACCCCCAAACAAATGGTCCAGTCGAATGAGCAAATGGTCTTATTATGAGCGGCATTAAACCTAGACTAGTGCGATCCTTGAAGGAATCAGATACGCACTGGGTCGAGGAGCTTGACTCCGTACTATGGGGGCTGCAGACCATGCCAAATCGCACCACCGGATACACACCATTTTTATGGTGTACGACGCAGAGGCAGTGCTACCCTGCGATATCATTCATGACTCACCTCGAGTGCGCATGTACGAAGGGAGAGAAGCTGAACTAGATCGGCAGGACTGTTTAGATGCCCTGGAGGAGGAGTGTGACGTAGCAAAGGCCCGTTTCGCATTCTATCAGCAGCAGAGTTGAAGGTATCAAAGCAGAGAAGTACAGGCCAAAACTTATAATGTTGGCGAACTTGTTCTACGCCTACCAGAGAAGAAAAAGGACAAGCTCAAGCCCAAGTGGGAGGGTCCCTTCATCATTGATAAAGTTCTCACCAGAGGAGCGTACTGTCTATGTGATGCATCAGATAATCGACTCGAGCCGAACCCATGGAACAAGGCCAGACTCCAAAGATTCTACACCTAGTGCCAAACATTGTGTTCATCTCCCTACCTCCGCTTTTCTTTTTTAAGTTATATCCTCTCTCTCTTTCTTTTTTTATAGCCTTAAAAACTTCAAGTATGCTTCGACCGCACACTCCTGCCGCGCTATGCGCACTCAATATACCTGTGGGCTTCTTATATAGAAGCTTAAATAATTATCTTCTCGGCTTTATGCCCACCACATATGCGTCATTCCTCCATATGTACCTTTTTTCACCATTATATGCATCGGTATGACTTAACTTTTGGCCAAGCTGGGTTGCCTGGCTCTTGTGTTTATGCCCTACATTCCCGTTAATTTGGCTAGGGCATAAGGGGAGCACCTCTGTGATTGTTACTGTCGGGTCAGCCCGATGTGTACCTCAGACTGGGTAAAGCCGAAAGCTAGCGTTCTTAAGGGAATATTCGATCGGTGAACAAAAGATGTTTCTCACTTATTGCAATACATGCCCCCAGATGTTTATATCCTGCATCGCTTTTCGCAGTTCGGACATGCACATTAGTGCATGCGTACCCAGGGAAAGGAACCCTTAATGGAACTATTCTCCCTGGAAGATGTTTCTTACTATCCATGTAATATAACATAGCTAGTTGGGTACTTGTCTGTTCAAGCACTTATGACCCCTACGCCTGGTTTCCACGCGTGCCCTGGTTTTTACATAACTGAGAGGGTATTCGGACACACCCCGGACTGTTGGGTCCATAGGTTGAAGCGAAAAGGTCCACCAAGACAAATGATTCACAATCCGGCTAGGGACAAAATATGTCCTTTGAAGTACAAAGTCACTTAGACTGACTAAATTCTTCTTCTATACCATTCAACATGCTGTCTAGCCTACAATCCTGTTGGGAATACTTCGCGGCTAATGCTACCTGGTCATATACCAGACTAACGGGGATCTCTTTCCCATCTGACCCTACAGGTCTGACCTCGGCCATGTGGTTCGGGTCAGCCTTGGTGTATCGCGTCTTCACCATGGCCCAGGCTTCCCTTGCACCTTGTCAGCAGGCCGATATCTTCCATAATCGAAAGCGCCGCTGTGCTCCCTTGAGCATCTCGACAAGCTCACCCATGCCTCCTGGCAGGGAGGCGGACGGCCACAAGGCCTGGGCAATATGCTGCATCACCTGCCGAATTTGTCCGTGCAGTTGTGAGAGCTCTTGCAAAAGATCGCCTGCAGATCCGGGCATCTCCTCTTCGGGACGACCTGTCAGCATACCTACAGACATAATTCTGTTAGCCCGCTTCTTCGCCGAACTCTATAAAGGTTCGTTCGAGCACTTATTGAAAATGCCGTGTCGAAGCCTCTTATTCTCCTTCACGGAGTCAGCAAGCTGGGCCCGAACATCTTTTAATTCGACGCCCAGCCGGGTATTCGCGTCCTGAAGATCATTTTTCTCCCGTATAACCTTTGTAAGCATGTGCTTGCCAGCTTTTAGCTGTCGTTGAGCATGTTGCTCATCCTCCGATACGATCTCCAGATTACCTCCGGGATTGTTTGCAGAATCTATTGTCAGATTTGCATGCATGTCGAATACTAACTGGTATATGTCAATATATTCTTTTTGATCAAGACAAGTATTACCAGACGAGGCCTTCTTGGACTCCTCCATTCCGGCAACTGCGGCCCGTAGCTGGGCTTTGCACTCCTCCAGCTCTTGAGACAACTGGGTATTCTTCTTCGTGAGAGCCTACGCATACAATGATCCTTAAATCGGTTGCGCCAACTATTTCAAGTCTCAGGGGCTACTGATATACATAATTATCAGAATTTCTTACCTGTATGTCCTTTACATACTGGTCCGTGGCTCTGGTAAGGCCATCTTGAGCGGCTCGGATGTACGCATCTCCTGAGTTAAAGGCATTGAACGCCTCTTCGGAGAAACTAGGGTCGCGGAGTACGGCCCGGTGGCACATGTGATTCATGGCGCTCTCCACTTCGAAATTTGTAGCGGATAGTCTATTCGTATCCTCTGTAGGAGGACTGTCGTGGATTTGTCACGGCAGATGTCCTAGTGGAAGGACTTAGTCGTGGAGCCATCGCTACGGGTTAACTTGAAGGGGTTAAAGCGGACACAAAGACACGGGGGTTTATACTAGTTCGGCCCCTTCGATGAAGGTAAAAGCCTACGTCTAGTTGTGATGGAATTGATGTGGTTTCAATGGCTAGGGAGCAAACAAGCTTCGCCTAGGCTCGAGTTGTTGTTGTCTGTCCTGAACCGCCGCCGGGTCGACCCCTTATATACACGGGTGACGCCCGTCGGTCCATAGAGTCCCAACCGGTTCATACTCGTATACCGGTTGGTATCTCTCTATTCCTAACTTACAATACAAGTTTACATATCAAGCCGGTTTACGGCTACAAGCTCTAAACCGACTACAGGCCTTGGGCCTTCATATGCTTATACTACTACTGAAGTTAACCCGGCCCAGATAGGCCGGTTCACGCCCGGTGGTAATATCCCCAACATTAGGCCCCAGATTGATTTGAACTGGTTCATGTCAATCCTTCACAAAATCTTTGTCTTGGATATCTTCTGGTAGTTGGTAAACCGCCATGTCGTCATCATCTCTGGTTGCTGTAAACCGGCATGACGTCATCATGAAGTTAACATTTATGACGCCTTCTTTTATCAATAGATCTGCGATACCCAAGTCATCGGCTCCACTTCCGAAATTTCGGCTCCTGGATTCGCGCGCCTGACCCACATCTGTTGCCTTATAAATAGGACCGAAGGGTCATTTCCTTTTCTCCTCTTCGTCTCTTTCTCTTCGTCTTCCTCGCATCGCCAGCCTCGGAGCTCCGCCGCCGCCGTCGACCTCTGCATCGTCTTGGGCCGCTGCATCAACCTGAACGCACCAGAGCACTGCGGTATCCTCCCGCGTCTTCTTCGTTTCCAGTAAGCCTTCTGTTCCTCTTGACATAAATCTGTTCTTAGGGTTTCATGTTCTTGCCGAGTTCATCGTTTGTTCATATCCGTACCCAAACTCCTGAATAAATCTGTGAACCCCTGCCTTGATTAGCAGTAGCATTTTAGCATCCGCCTGTAGTTTCACGCTTAAGTCTATAGATCTCATCTACATATCTACTCGTTGGTTCACTTCCATTCTGTCTTTATCCTTTTGAATATTTTCTGTTTTTCTGAACTTGCTTCAGATCCATTGCTGCAATAAAACTTTGCGAAACCTGTTTCTGCATACTTAGCCCTCCGCCAACTTCGATTGCTTTCCATGTTTAGGTCAGGCGGTTTAACTTAATACAGAAAAAGTTAATAAACCGGCATATACCATTAGTCCCCTTGTTGAACCGCCAGAACTCTTTAGCCAGCTGAAGCCACCTTATAGACATCCAGTTTAAATGTACTGCCTCCGGTTTAACATTTCTCAGACCAGCACCTTCTTTTATCCAACATATTCCTGAATTGGAAACACCTATTTCTTGTAGATCTTACCATGGCCAAACAAGTGTATGAGTGCAACTGGGTTCCTTCTCGCGTCACAGAGACTCAGCTGGACGATTTAGTCTTGATTGGCGCTTTAGACAGCAAAGATACGATCCACTGGAGGGTTCCTGGAAATGAATGTCCTCCCACACCTCAAGAAGGAGAGGTTGTGATCTTTGCAGATCATTTAGCCCGGGGCTTCAAACCGCCCGGTTCTAAATTTTATCGGGATGTGTTAGCCAATTTCCAGCTCCGCCCGCAAGATATTGGCCCCAATTCTGTTACCAACCTATGTCACTTCCAAGTGCTCTCGGAGGTATACCTTCAAGAGGAGCCTTCAGTTGAATTGTTTAGAGGCTGCTTCCACTTAAACCGCCGCACAAAATTCACTGATGGCCCCAATACTGAATTGGGCGGTATGGCAATTCAAAAAAGAAAGGAGATCACTTATCCCCACGCCAGACTACACAGTCACCCCAAGGAGTGGAATGCAACATGGTTTTATTGCAAAGACACTTCTCCTGAGAATGAAAATCCTTTACCTGGCTTTCGTCCGGAGCGGCTCAGCAACACTCACCCCTTTCCGCAAAGATTAAGTGCCAAGGAGAGAAGTAAATATGCTCCCCAATTATCCAAGCTCCGAGCCTTCATGGCCAACGGTTTAACAGGAATAGACCTTGCACACTGTTGGATATCATGGAGCGTACTGCCTCTCAGCCGGCGCTCCGGTTCGATGTGCAAGTACACTGATAGCGTCGATGACCCACTCCGACACACCAAAATCCAGCTCTCCGATGATGAAGTCACAGAGTCTGTGAAGAAAATGCTGAATGAACCGGAGCATCTCTGCGCTCAAACCGGCCTGCTCCCTTTCTGCGCTACCAACAAACCGCCAGCTGTAAGATTTTCATTATTCTTTTATTGAACCTGTTACTACTATCTCCGTTTGACATCAATCACTGCTTAATCAGGGGGATAATTCGTTTTGGAGCAAGAAGCTTCCACAAGACAAAGCGGAGAAAGCAGAACGGCCAACCCGGCCAAAGACCAAGGTCATGAAGAAGCCTGCTAAAAAGAGGAAAACCACTGCTTCATCTGATCCGGCCGCTGACGATGATGTGGGTAACTCGGACTTTGAGGTAGAACTCGATTCACTAGGCTTACTTTTTACACGCCTTATTGATGATGATACTTGTCAGGACGACGCTGAAGCCAGCAATGCTGATATCGCTGAGGTAACTATTCTCTCTTCCGATTCAGATCCTTTGCCTTTGCCAAAATTTCGCCAGACAAACCGGAAAGTTAAATTTTCTCATCCTCTTGCTTACTTGGATCCCAAATTTCTTATGAAGACTCAGCAACACGAAGCTCGCCGCACAACCCGGCACAGCGGCCAGGTAGTTACCTCCGCCGGTTTACCAAACAGTCCGGTTCGAAAACGCCGCTCCGAGGTCTCCGACCTTTTTATTAATTTACATCCTAAAGCGGGTTACTTCCGTCAACCTCTTAATCCGTCCGACTCCGATTATCAGGTTACTTCTCATTCCTCCTCTGGTGAATCATCGGCCACCCAGCTGCCGCCACTGAAAACGGTCCTTGGGTAAGTTAAGCTGAACATATGCTTCTGGTATACTGTGTCATAACTTATGCTGTTCCTTGATTCTTTGTTTCTCTTTCAGGGCTAAACCTAAACCGAGCAAGAAAGCCCGCCTGGACAAAGCGGCCGAGGAAGATGTGGCCCCTGAACAGGATCGAGCTCCAGATCTTGAAGCGTTCGTTCATGAGGATATTCCCAACGATCCTCCCTTGCAAGATGATACTATCCTTGAGAAAAGGCCTATCAATACTTCAATCCCTGTTGACCCGCCTGCCAGCTCCATCCGGATTGAAAAATCCCGCAGTCCTTCAAAACCTGCCGACAATCCGACCGCGCCAACGCAAACCGGTGAGTCCAAAGATGATGACGTTGTGATTACCGGTGTGGGTCGCTCTGAACCAGGGAATCCTGTCGCTTTAACCAAGCATACTGTGAAAGAAGATTTTTCTGCCCTGAACAAGGGTAAATGGGATGTTGAGCTGGAAACATATGCTGCTCTGAGTGCCCATGATCTTCATTCGGGTTACTTGAACCGGCTATATACTAGTCGTGACTGTGAAGCTGGCCTGGTAAAGATGATGAGAGATAAATTTGAGGTAACTTCCTTGTGCTTCTTCTTTCTTTAAGTACTGCCACTATATTTATCCTCCTAGCCCCCAAGGGCCGGTTTGTAGTCTTCTTCAAACCGGGACTTGAATACTGTCCACAATACTTTGAAATCCAGCAATGTAGCCCCCGAGGGCCGGTTCAACTTAGCATAGTTAAACCGGGACTTCAATAAAGATTATAACATGAGAACATAACTGAGCAAATAGCCATTAGCCCCCAAGTGCCAAGTTGAATACCTGTATTGAGCTTGGGACTTTGCGATTTAGTAATAGATGAAAATTGAAGGTGCATTAGCCCCCAAGTATCAAGCGCATAACTTGTTATGTGGTTGGTACTTCAGATTCTTGCACTGTTTGTTTGAAAGCAAGCACTGTCTGTATGCAGGCTGAAGTGAAGATCAAAGAGGACCGGATTACTGATCTTCAGGCAACTTTAAAAACCCAACAGGCTGAAACCGACAAGGCAAAGGAAGAATTAACCGGCGCCTTGAGCATCACAGAAAAGCTGAAGGAGGGCTTCAACAAGGAGCGGGCTGATTGGGCCGCTGAGAAGGCCGGTTTAACAAAAAGGGCTGAAAATGCTGAAGCTGCCCTTAAACCGGTGGTAGATGAACTTACTGCCGTAAAGCGGCAAGTACATTCCATGACCGCTGCTATCTTTGGTAAGCTCCTTTTGATTTCTTTGACAATTCTGACCTGCTTACAACAGATCCGGTTTGTGACTTCTCCTGTATTGTTGCAGGTACACGTATTGGTCACTTAGGATCAGATGTTCGGATGAAGTTGAAGGCTGCATACACTTTGATTGAGCAACTGTATACCGGAGCGCAGCGGATCATTACCACTGCATCTCATAACAATCCGGCACCTACTTTAATCCAAGATACTCTGAAGAGGTTGTCAATGCTTCCTGCCCGGATTGAAGAACTGAAGAAATCTGCTGCTCGAACCGGAGCAATTAATGCCTTGATCCGGGCAAAAGCATGGGTGCCGGATTTCGATCCTGTTGAAGCAGCTCAAGGCTATCCCAGCTTGAAGGAAGATGGCTCAGAATTCAATGAAGAGGATTTGAGAGCGATAAACCGTGCAGTGCGCCCTCTGGCTTGTCAATTAGCTGAGGAGGCAGACTTGTCGCATTACCAAGCTCAGTACGATGATCAGAACAAGCGAGTGGCTGCACCAGCTTTTGAAGCGGAGAATCTGATTCCTCCAAACCGTAAGCATACTTACGCTCCTGATATTGAACCGTCTTCTCTGATCCATGAAGAGGCTGTCTTTCAAGCTTTAATGGGAATCGACTGGACCACTGTTGATTTCCAGCCAATGGATAGAGATGAGGAATCTGAAGCGACGCAAGACGATGAGCAGGCTTGAACCGGAGGCCGGTTTAAATGGCTGCCTTATGATGATCTGCCAAAATAACAATGATCTTATTTGGCCACCGTGTTGCCTTGTAATAGGATAGTTAATGCTTCTGTCTTGAATATGCCTTCGTGCATAAGTACTGATGCTTTTGTTTGAAAAGCCTCAAATTATATTTCCTGCAATCAGAAAATCTTGAACTTCGGTGGCGGTTGTACCGCCAGCCGGTTTATGATCTTGATATATATATATCATCAATGTATTTAAAACATATAACTAATTTAAGCGATACAAAGTACCTGCCATCACTGGGCATGAAGTTGGCTTAGCCAGGCTTGAAGCGGAGGTTTTATAAACCATTACCGTAAAAGGGGAGAAAACAGCTCCCATGTAAACCGTGCTGGGTCATTACGAGCCCCCCTGTTACTCCATGATGTTAACAGGAAAGGTAAACCGGGTATACTTCGCCGGATTAAAAATGAACCGAATCTGTCAACTGAACCGGTTAAAAAGTGTTGTTGGTTTGAAGGAAACACAACAAAATTAAGAAATAGCCATAAAGAAATATGGAAGCAAAGGCAACGATAAAAACCGTTTGCAAAAAACATGCTATACTGAGCCGATCAGATGGTGTTACCATGGTCGGACAGGACCAAGCCCCCAATAGGAGTGACAATGGCTCAAGTCAGCCAGGTCCCCAAATGAAACCGTGGCATATATGCCAATCAAAAGGCGTGGCAATGGTTCGGGTTTGACCAAGCCCCCAAGTGATTTTGTGGCCTTAGGCCGATCAAGAGGCGTGACTGGTTCAGACTTGACCATGTCCCCAAGTGATCTGGTGGCTTTCGCCTATCAAAAGGTGTCGCGTTGGTTCGGACACGACCAAGGCCCCAAGTGATATAAAAAGCAAATTTCAAGGGGTAAACCGGAGGCCGCTTTAAAACAGAACTACTCCATGTAACCACACATGATATGAAAGGACAGAGACCCCGCTTTAGCTGAGGCTCCGGTTTTATTATATCAAAGATAATATATACATTGTCATAATATGTACATAGAAAGAGCCGATGGCTCAAGTGTAGTAAGGCCGAAGATGAGCTATGTTCCACGGCCTGTTGGTCTCCTCCTCTGATTTGCGTGAGTCTTTATGCTCCCGAATATCGATCAGATAGTATGACCCGTTGTGCAGATTCTTGCTGACCACGAAAGGTCCTTCCCAAGGTGGGGATAACTTGTGCGCATCCGTCTGGTCTTGGATGAGCCGAAGCACCAAATCTCCTTCTTGAAAAGTTCTGGTTCTAACCCGGCGACTGTGATAGCGACGAAGATCTTGTTGATAAATCGCCGAGCGGGCAGCCGCTATGTCACGCTCCTCATCCAACAGGTCCAAAGCGTCTTGCCGTGCTGTCTCATTGTCCGCTTCAACATAAGCCGCTACACGAGGTGAATCGTGCCGGATATCACTAGGGAGAACCGCCTCCGCTCCGTAGACCATAAAAAACGGCGTGTATCCTGTAGATCGGTTGGGCGTAGTATTGATACTCCATAGCACAGACGGTAGCTCTTCAACCCAACAACCCGGTGTTCTTTGCAATGGAACCATAAGCCGGGGTTTGATGCCCCGCAAGATCTCTTGATTAGCCCGTTCTGCCTGCCCATTGGACTGGGTGTGAGCTACTGACGATACGTCAAGTCGGATGTGCTCACGTTCACAGAATTCCTTCATAGCACCCTTAGATAAATTGGTACCGTTGTCAGTAATGATACTGTGTGGAAAGCCAAACCGGAAAATCACCTTTTTAATAAACTGCACCGCTGTAGCTGCATCACACTTGCTGACAGGCTCCGCTTCAACCCACTTGGTAAACTTATCAACTGCCACCAAAAGGTGGGTTTTCTTATCCTTGGATCTTTTAAAAGGTCCGACCATATCCAGCCCCCATGTTGCAAATGGCCAAGTAATTGGAATCATCCTCAATTCTTGAGCCGACACATGAGCACGCCTTGAAAATTTCTGACAGCCATCACACCGCTTAACCAAGTCCTCCGCATCAGCATGAGCTGTCAACCAGTAGAACCCGTGACGAAACGCCTTTGCCACCAGAGACTTTGAACCGGCGTGATGACCACAATCCCCTTCATGGATTTCTCGTAAGATTTCACAGCCTTCCTCAGGAGGGACGCAGTGTTGAAACGCCCCTGATACACTGCAATGATGCAATTCGCCATTGACAATGGTCATAGATTTGGATCGCCGGACTATCTGCCTGGCTAGAATCTCATCCTCTGGCAACTCTCCCCGGTTCATGTACGCAAGATAAGGAACTGTCCAATCCAGTATAACATGCAGGGCTGCCACCAATTGAGCCTCCGGATCAGGAATAGCTAAATCCGCTTCACCCAGGAGCTTGACTGACGGGTTGTGCAACACATCAAGAAAGACATTAGGCGGGACCGGTTTACGCTGAGAGCCCAACCGGCTTAAAGCGTCCGCCGCTTCATTTTTTCGACGATCCACGTGATCCACCTGATAACCTTTGAAGTGACCTGCAACCATATCCACCTCGCGACGATATGCAGCCATAAGTGGGTCCTTAGAATCCCAAGTGCCAGACACCTGTTGAGCCACGAGGTCCGAGTCACCGAAGCACTTAACCCGGCTTAGATTCATCTCTTTAGCCATCCGGAGACCATGGAGCAAAGCTTCATACTCAGCTGCATTATTAGTACAAGGGAACATTAAGCGGAGAACATAACAAAACTTATCACCTCGTGGGGAAGTTAATACGACTCCAGCCCCCGAGCCTTCCAATTGCCTGGATCCATCAAAATGGATAGTCCAATATGTGTGATCCGGCTTCTCCTCTGGTGCTTGCAACTCTGTCCAATCATTGATGAAATCAACAAGTGCTTGAGATTTTACTACCGTCCGAGGCACATACTTCAATCCGTGCGGCCCAAGTTCTATGGCCCACTTGGCAATCCGGCCAGTGGCCTCCCGGTTCTGTATGATATCGCCCAAGGGAGCTGAACTGACCACTGTGATGGGGTGCCCTTGGAAATACTGCTTCAACTTTCGGCTTGCCATGAAAACTCCATATACCAGCTTCTGCCAATGCGGATATCTTTGCTTGGATTCAATGAGCACCTCGCTGATATAATAAACCGGCCGCTGAACCAGATACTCTTTGCCTGCCTCCTTGCGTTCCACCATAATAGCCACGCTAACTGCTCGAGCATTGGCCGCTACGTGTATAACAACAACGGCTCCTTGTCGACCGGAGCTGCAAGAACGGGCGGATTGGCTAATTGCCGCTTTAAGTCCTCCAACGCTTCATCAGCAGCCGGGCTCCAGATGAATTGATCTGTCTTCCTCAGCATCTGGTACAAAGGGATGGCCTTCTCTCCGAGGCGGCTGATAAACCGGCTCAGTGCAGCGATCCGACCCGCCAAACGCTGAACATCGTTGATACACTTCGGTTTAGCCAGGGAGGTGATGGCCGTAATTTTCCCCGGAATGGCCTCAATTCCTCTATTGGACACAAGAAAACCCAATAACTTGCCTGTCGGAACACCAAAGACACATTTGGCCGGGTTAAGCATCATCTTGTAAGCCCTCAAGTTGTCAAAGGTTTCCTTCAAATCATCAACCAGCGTCTCCTTCTGCCTTGACTTGACTACAATATCGTCCACATAGGCGTGCACATTACGGCCGATCTGTTTATGCAGGCAGTTCTGTACGCACCGTTGATAAGTGGCTTGGGCGCTCTTGAGCCCAAAAGGCATAGATACATAGCAGAAGGCTCCAAAGGGAGTAATAAACGCCGTCTTCTCCTGGTCCTTAACCGCCATTTTGATCTGATGGTACCCAGAGTATGCATCCAAAAAACTCAAACGCTCACAACCCGCCGTGGCATCAATAATCTGGTCAATGCGGGGGAGGGCAAAAGGATCCGCTGGACAAGCCTTGCTAAGATCCGTGTAATCCACACACATACGCCAAGTGCCATTTTTCTTAAGAACCAGCACCGGATTAGCAAGCCACTCTGGATGGAACACTTCAATGATAAAGCCAGCTGCTAAGAGTCTCGCCACTTCCTCTCTAATGGCTTTGCGCCTTTCTTCGTTAAACCGACGGAGAAACTGTTTTACCGGTTTATACTTGGGATCAACATTAAGAGTGTGCTCAGCGAGTTCCCTCAGTACACCTGGCATGTCAGCAGACTTCCATGCAAAAATGTCCCGATTCTCACGGATGAACTCGATGAGCACGCTTTCCTATTTAGGGTCCAAGTTGGCACTGCCAGTGAACTGCTTGGACGAATCGCCGGGCACGAAGTCAACAAGCTTGGTCTCAGCTGCCGATTTGAACTTCATATCTGAATCATGCTCCGTAGTGGGCTTCTTCAAAGGGGTCATGTCCGCCGGATCAACATTGTCCCTATAATATTTCAACTCCTCCGTGGCGCAAACCGACTCTGCATAGGCCGCATCACCTTCCTCAGATTCCAAAGCAATCTTGCGGCTCCCATGAACCATGATTGTCCCTTTGTAACCCGGCATCTTGAGTTGCAAATAGATATAACAAGGCCGTGCCATGAATTTTGCATAAGCTGGCCGCCCAAACAAGGCGTGATACGGGCTCCGGATTTTCACCACCTCAAAGGTTAGTGTTTCAGATCGGGAATCATGCTCGTCCCCGAAAGCCACCTCCAGGGCTATCTTACCGACAGGGTATGCCGATTTGCCAGGCACCACACCATGGGACACCGTATTAGACGGTCTGAGATCCTTGTCTGTTAGCCCCATGCGGCGGAATGTCTCATAGTACAGGATGTTAATACTGCTCCCTCCATCCATGAGCACCTTGGTGAATTTGTAACCTCCCACCTAAGGGTCTACCACTAATGCCAACTGCCCCGGGTTGTCTATCCGGGGGGGGGGGGGTGATCCTCCCTGCTCCACACGATAGGCTGCTCCGACCAGCGTAAGTAACGTGGTACAGCCGGTTCAACAGAGTTCACCGCACGCTTGTGAAGCTTCCGGTCGCGCTTATCCAAGCTAGTTGTGAAAACGTGATACTGCCCATTGTTCAACTGTTTTGGCTGGCTCTGATAACCCGACTGCTACTGCTGCTGCTATTGGTTGTAGCCCCCTTGACCGCTTTGATTGTTCTGGTTACTATTACCGCCCTGATTGAAACCTGAACCGGAAGCTCCATCATGACTCGGCCCATTGAAACCGGATCCTGAACCACCACCTGACCCACGGTCATACCGGAAGGCATTAGAGTTTTTAAATTCCTGCATAATGTAACAATCCTTCCAAAGGTGGTTAGCCGGCGCCTCCTTCGTCCCGTGTTTTGGGCAGGGCTGATTCATCAAATAGTTTAAGCGATCCGGGTTAGGATTTGGAGCCCCATTACGATTCGCCGCTTTACCTCTGCACCGCTGACCCTTGTCCTGCGCATTAGTGTTAGCCACAAAGTCCATGCTGCCATCCGCTTTACGCTTGCCTCCGTTTCCATGGCCCGCCGGTTTATATTGATGCCCCTTGGAATTGCTATTCTTCTTTCCCTTCCCTGCTTCGTCATCGTCAGTCTCGGGTTCCTTGGTACTATCAGAATCAGCATACTTCACTAAAGCGGACATGAGAGTTCCCATGTCATTACAGAACCGCTTCATACGCCCCAGCTTCAACTTTAAAGGCATAAACCGGCAGTTGCCCTCCAGGGTTATGATCGCCGAGTCAGCATTGATCCTGTCAGACGAGTGCAAAACTTCCGAAACGCGTCGCACCCAATGGGTTGTTGACTCTCCATCCTCCTGAACACAAGCCGCCAAATCAACTATGGACTTAGGCTGCTTACATGTGTCTTTGAAATTCTGGATAAACCGGGCCCGCAACTGAGCCCATGAACTGATGGAATTAGGCGGCAGGCTTTTCAACCAAGTACGGGCCGTGCCTTCAAGCATCATGGTGAAGTACTTTGCACACGCGGTTTCCTCCACATCCAGCATTTCCATGGCCATCTCATAACTCTCTACCCATGCTTCTGGAGATAAATCAGCGGTGTAATTCGGCACCTTGCGCGGACCCTTGAAGTCTTTTGGCAGGCGCACATTGCGTAAAGCGGGGACTAAATAGGGTACTCCCAAGCTAGATGCCACTCCTGGCCCGGCCGAGGTGGTGGGACGGACCGGTGTAAGCTGATCCGCCTCGTTCTGTGCTGCTAACTCGGCCTCCCTTCGTGCTCGGGCCTGGTCCACTACATCCTGAGCATCGCGAACACCACCTGCCGGGCTATTGCCCCGGGCCGCTTCATGGTTCCGCGCGTTGCTTGATACGGCCGGATCATCCACGCGCCTACTGTAGCTCCGGCTTGGACGAGGTGTGGAATGAATCCGGTCACGGCTATATGAATACGCTTCCTGCTGAATCAAAGCAGTCCAGAGAAGTTCCTTAACCCGGCGTGTTTCTATTGCCTGTGGAGAGTCTCCTTCGACCGGGATAGCTTCTAATCGCGCAGCAGCTGCGACAAGATTGTCCATAGGATTTGAATAATGACTCGGAGGTGTCTGGACCGGTGGAGGAATCACAATGTTCTGCCGAGGAGGTTCCATCAGGCGGGGTTGGACCATCGCTCCTGGCCCTGGTGCTTCGACCCGGTTTACCTCCTGGTGCCCTGGCGGATTACTGGTTCCTGCTCCCGGAGTATAAAAGAGATTTCGAGGGTCATACCCTAATGGCAGGCGTGACCTGTGCTTTCGCTTTAAGACCTCTTGTGATGCGCTCTGGTCAAGCATGAGCTTATAGGCCTGGGCGTCTAAAGCGGCCCGCTCTGCGGCCATCCGGTCTCTCTCTGCCGCCAGATCGGCTTTGGCCTGCACGATCTGCTCTCTCACCTTCGCAACCTCCGCATCATGGGCCTCCTGATCCGCCGAATTGGCCTCGGCCATAAGTACCGCTAGCGCATCAAATAGGTCAGACAGAACTTGAACCGGTGGGCGTATAAGGCCTCCTGCCCCTGCTGCCGCTGCCGCTGCTGATCCAGAGAGCATTGCTGCTGCGGTCGAAGAGTGATTCGCCGCCTGTGTGCCGGCCATGAATATTCCAACCCGGTTGATCTAATCTGGGGGGTCCGGAATACTGTCGCCATCGGAACAGCCCCTAATCTGGTTGTCTTGCAACTGGTACAATGATTCAGTCTCTCCGGTCGAGGACTCGTTGCCGGAATAGACGATGGTCTCGCTACCGTATTTCGGCTCGTCCTCATGCTCTCCTCCGTGGATGACTCCAACGAAGGCACGCTTCACGGCCGGTTTAACCTGGGTAGATCTCGCACGCTGAGCCGTCTCGATGAGGTCAGTGCAGATGTCCGGCTCAGGCCCAGGCTCACCAATCTTGCCGATGAAAACGTGTATGCCTCCAAAGGGGACCCGGTATCCGTACTCGATCGAGCTGGCTTCGGGACCCCATCCTGAATCGTCGATGTAGAGCTTGCCGCGACGACTCTTGGTCATCCGGCCCACAACATAGCCTTCGAGTCCTTTGAGCTTGCCCTCCAAGATCATCAAACCGTCGTGCGATAGCCCCACGGTGGGTGCCAACTGTCGTGGATTTGTCACGGCAGATGTCCTAGTGGAAGGACTTAGTGGTGGAGCCATCTCTATGGGTTAACTTGAAGGGGTTAAAGCGGACACAAAGACACGGGGGTTTATACTAGTTCGGCCCCTTCGATGAAGGTAAAAGCCTACGTCTAGTTGTGATGGAATTGATGTGGTTTCGATGGCTAGGGAGCAAACAAGCTTCGCCTAGGCTCGAGTTGTTGTTGTCTGTCCTGAACCGCCGCCGGGTCGACCCCTTATATACACGGGTGACGCCCGTCGGTCCATAGAGTCCCAACCGGTTCATACTCGTATACCGGTTGGTATCTCTCTATTCCTAACTTACAATACAAGTTTACATATCAAGCTGGTTTACGGCTACAAGCTATAAACCGACTACAGGCCTTGGGCCTTCATATGCTTATACTACTACTGAAGTTAACCCGGCCCAGATAGGCCGGTTCACGCCCGGTGGTAATATCCCCAACAAGGACCATCCGGCGTTGTCCCCGCGTTAGCCTTTGTCCCTAAGTCCGGTTCTGGAGTCCGGCTGGTGGAGGCGTGGCCAGCAGGCTCTCCGGACACAGTCCGGCGAGCATTTTTTCTGCCTGGAACCACAGATGTTATTATATTTTAAAGATGATAATCGTGGAGCAAGGTTTTAATCATACCTCTGCAACGGCGTCTTAGTCCTAACTGCCTTCCTTTTGAGCTTTCCCAGTTTAGGTGCCCCTTGTTGACGAGTCATTGCGGGTTCGGCACGGCGCCCCGATGGCCTTCCCTGTAAAACGCAATATATGTGCGGTGGGTAAGATGCAAAGAAGGGATCCTTCTCAGAAGTTGGGACTTCGGTTTTACTTACATGCGATGCAGAGAGTGGGCCAGGGTAATCGGCTATGATGGCCACCAAGGCACCATCACGACTTAGCTGATAGAACGCCCTGTCAATAAGCTCCATAAATACGTCCGGATCTTCTTCGAGTCCGGGGTCGAGGGTCTGGTCGGGGTCCTCTGGGTGTGGAGACGGGCTGTGGACCTCCCTCATAGCTTTTCACAGTTCTTGCTATGAATTGGCAAGGTAAATATTTGTGATGAAGAATGCGAGAAAGACTGGAATAAAAGATAGCAGCTCACCCAGCTTGGGGGGTTGTACATGGAGAATCCATCCCGTGGCTTAATACGGATGAACTCCTCTTCTTCTCCTTTGTACAAATCGGACAGTATTTTCGCCAGAGCGGCGGTGGAGTCTGGACCTTTACAACCGCAGCGGGTGGCGTCGTCTTCTCCATTGAAGTGCCACATGGGTTTCCCCCGATATTGAAGTGGCTGCACTCCCCACATTATACATATTGACATAACCTCAATTATTGTCAGTCCTGATTTGACCAGCGTCTTTATCTTGTCTATCAGGAAAAGGACCTCTCTGTTATCTTCCTCCTGGGGGTTCCGGGGGCGCTAGCTATGGCGTTTCTTCAATGGGGCATTTGCAAACTCAGGAAGGCCATCCGAATAGGGTCCGGAAGGGGGACATCCTCCATATAAAACCACTCCAAGGGCTAGTCTTAGGATGTCTTCTTAGGAGTACCGGACAGGTATCCGGTCCCGGCGATGCGCCATATTTCGGCTCCGCCCACTTGATATATCGATCCCTCCTGAGTGCGGGGTACGAGGCAGAATAGCCTCTTCCATAGCTCGAAATGAGCTTCGCAGCCCAGAAATAGCTCGCAGAAGGCGACATAGCCTGCGATGTGTAGTATTGAGGCAGGAGTGAAGTTATGCAGCTGGAGGCCGTAGAACTCCAGGAGACCGTGGAGGAACGGATGGATTGGAAATCCAAGTCCCCTCAGCAAATAAGGGACAAGGCATACCCGCTCCCCCTTGGATGGGTTGGGAGAACTCTCCGCTTGCTCCCCGCCACTATAAGTGGCTAGTCCGGCTCGGACAGGGACCATGTACGCAGGTGGGAGAAACCCCTGGGTCTGCAACTCTACCAATCAGCTATGGGGGATAGAATACTTCTCCCAATCACCTGGCTTAGTGTTACGGGAGCGAGAGGAGCTGTGACGGCCGGCCATGATGGGATGGCTTCTTCCGGGCACGCTCTGATGAATACTCGCTCAGGGAGGATGGTGTGATTTGGATCCGAGGATCCCCGTCTCCTTAAATAGATGATTTACTTACTTGGACAGGGTGGCAAATGTAAAAATGCCCCGACTTCTCGCATTCGCTCGACACGTGGAGATAGCCATTATTAAAGCACAGAAGCCGAAGAGAGCAACATTAATGGGAAGCCGGACACTACTCGTTACAATAAGTACTCAGGGATTTTGGAGAAGAACCCACCTTGCAATGCTGAAGACAATCTGCGCGCCGGACTCATCGTCATTGAAGCCTGGTTCTAGGGCTACTGAGGGAGTCCTTGATTAGGGGGTCCTCGGACAGCCGGACTATATACTTTGGCCGGACTATTGGACTATGAAGATACAAGATTGAAGACTTTGTCCCGTGTCCGGATGGGACTCTCCTTTGCATGGAAGGCAAGCTTGGCAATTCGGATATGTAGATCTCCTTCTCTGTAACCGACTCTGTGTAACCCTAGCCCCCTCCGGTGTCTATATAAACCGGAGCGTTTAGTCCGTAGAAGAACAACAATCATAATCATAGGCTAGATTCTAGGGTTTAGCCTCTACGATCTCGTGGTAGATCAACTCTTGTAATACTCATATCATCAAGATCAATCAAGCAGGAAGTAGGGTATTACCTCCATCGAGAGGGCCCGAACCTGGGTAAACATTGCGTCCCCTGCCTCCTGTTAACATTAGCCTTAGACGCACAGTTCGGGACCCCCTACCCGAGATCCGCCGGTTTTGACACCGACACCAAGTCCCAGCCGACAAAAGCTACAACGAGCGGACGTCCGGCCTTCTCCGGACGACCGGCAACACTTCCAGTGAGAGGACATCTGGCCCCCACCGGACAACCAGAAATTCCACACCCGAGCCGATTCTGTGGAAGTCCGACATGACCGACCACCTCCGGACGTCCGTTACCACTATTACAGAACAAAATTAGTGGAAGTGTGAGCCGTACCGAACGTCCAGACCTCCGTGAGCGACCGAACGACCGGTAGAGACCGGACGTCCGCTGCCTGTGTATGCGCAGCTTTGGGCCCGAGGCCCATGTACCCTTTCATTCCGCCCCCTTTTGCACTTAGACTATAAATAGACCTCCTCCTCCTCCTAGTTAGGGTTAGCATTAGTTTTGCTCATATTAGAGATAGATCTTTGCTCATCCACTTGGTTACTTCTCCATCGGAGTCCACGACCTCTTCGGAGAAGATCCACCAAGCGGATTCAAGACCCCTTCATGGGAAGACCCCTCAATAGCTCCTCATGGAGATGAACTAGCTACTTGTATCGTCCTTTGTTGGATTTTAATCGTGTATCTTTTTGTGTTTCGAGGATCTAGCACATGCGTGACCGAATCTTGTTGGTTTGAGTGTTTCCCCTCGTGATTTCTCCTCGTGTTCTTTGTGTTCTTCATAGGATCCCCTCCAATCGTGAAAGATCGGGCATATAGGGTTCTACCCTACATCATCTTGGTATCATGAGCCACGTTGATCACGTATTTGGAGCCCCTACCCCTTGTTTTCTAGCTTGATTTTGTTGTGTTATTCCCCAATTTCAAAAATCCCCACCAAAAATAGCCCAATTTTTTTTTGTGATTTGTTGGTGTGATGAAGTTGTGTTGAATTTGATCCATGGATTTGCTTTGCCACAATAGGATCTAGCTTTCCCCCA
Organism: Triticum aestivum; assembly: GCF_018294505.1. Taxonomy (NCBI): domain Eukaryota; kingdom Viridiplantae; phylum Streptophyta; class Magnoliopsida; order Poales; family Poaceae; genus Triticum; species Triticum aestivum. The sequence goes on along the minus strand of NC_057807.1, from coordinate 213,314,907 downwards.
TCATCTCCACCATTTCCATCCACAAAGTCGCTCATATTTGACCAATTTCGCCACTTCCACAACGAACCCTAGTTGTTCATCCCGTGCCCGAAATCGCCCAGGCACCGGACGTCCGCTAGCCACCGGACATCTGACAACCAGACGGCCGCTCCCTGACCGGACGACCGATGTTCCCTGAGGAAACTGAATTTTTTTCTCCTGAAAATTTTCAACCACCGCCCACTTCCGTATACGCACTACAACTGCCTTTCCACCACCGCATACGCACTGCAATACCAACACCGCTTTCCGCAAGCTCCACCATCGCTTACCCACTACCAACTCCGACAATTTTCACCCATTTTGGTCTTTGAGAATTTGAGTTGTGGTTCCCGTGTCCTATTGTGTTTTGGCTATACAGGTTCAGTTTGACATCAACATCACCACCTCTCATCTTCGCCAAGGACTCGTCATCGCCAACAACCGTCCTTGCTTACAAACGACTACCCTGACGGTAACCTCGACGACATCTTTGTCTACTCCTTTCCATTGCATTGATAACCACCATATCCCAATTTTGCGTTGCTTACCCATCGAGACTAGCCTTTGAGTATTGCCGGCAACGTGACTTGTGCACATTACTGATCATACTTCCCGTAGCATACATACCATATCATCATGGTGCATATCTTGGTATCATCTCTTGTGTCACAAAGTTGTCATCGCATATACACAATTGCTATCTTGGTTCATGAAATTTTGCATGAGAAAAGAGCTCAAAAGAGAAAGAGCCAAACAAGCTTTTAAGCAAAAGGGAAAGATAAGCAAAGAGCCTATAAGCAAGAACCATAGCATCATACTACATTAAGATTGTGATACTCAATCATCTTGGATCATACCATCGGAATACTATACATATAGCATACTTGGGATAGAAGTCGTTGCACTTTTGCTTAGTAGGTTGTGCAAAAGTTTCATATCCGCCTATTGTGCAAACGTGCTAGCGTCTCTCTAGTGTTGTGCAACAAGAGCATTTTCGTGGTTTCCACATTTTGGCTCACTCCTTGGTTGCACGACCCCACTTATCTATTTGTGTGTGTGTGTGTTTCTTTGTACCATATCTTGCTATTGGTCTACTTGTTGCATTTGCAAATTTGTGAATCTTTTCCAACATTTTTGAAGCTCACTAACAATTGCATCAAATTTTGTGCCACCATCCTAACCGAGCTCCACCATAAGATTTTACTTGTGTAGCTGTGAGAACCGACAAGAATTGGTACCAATTGTGCTATTTCCTTGTTCCACATTTAAGTGATCATTGATCCACCTTCAACATCGGTCAAGGTACATTTGGTATAAGTTCTTCTCTTTCTCCCACTCACATATTTGCTTGGAACAATGGATAGGCCAAGTTCTTCTATCAACCCACTCTTCATCGAGCAAGACGATGACATGTCATCATATGTCACCAAGAGCCACCTTTTTGGTGCACAAATAGCTTTGCATCAAGAACAACAAGCAATGAGCGACCGCATCGACAATCTCGCCACCAACTTGTGACTCTCCGAGCAACGAACAAGAGACTACTTCGACAACAAGCCCGACACACAAACAAGAGAACGATGCAAGAATGGACGAGATTCGTTCCTTGTTGGTAAACCGCTCTTCTACCACTCCGTCCTACTCAAGACGGAGCCGCTCGAGTCGACACTCCGATGACACCCTCTCTGGTTCAAGTACACCAACATCAAACACTCTACATTGAGCCGCGTGCCAAGACCGTCGAGCAACTCGCAATCCTCTACACGACAATCCTCCACAAGAGAAATTCGACGAGCTAGCACATCGTCATTGCCAAAATCAAGCTACTCTTGCACAAGCACAAGAAAGGCAATGTCAACATCACCAAGAGGAAGAGCGAGCGTGCCAACACCAAGACGAACAAGATGCCGAGGCTCAATGTCTTCAACAACAACAACGTGAAGCACAAGCACTTGAGCCGCAATGCGCCCTTCGAGAGTCAAGTCGAGCCGTCGCCAACCACAACCGAGATACGTGCAATCAAGAGGAAGCACTTCGCCAAGAAATTCAAGAGCGAAACTACCAAGCAAGAGTGCATCATCAAGTTCCTCAAGCTCCTCCACAAGCTCGACAAGCTCCTCCACAACCTCAAGTTCACCAAGAGCATGATGACTTCGGAAATCCTCCACGCCAAGAGCAATATGATGTTGAAAATCATCCATATCAAGGGCATCAACATCATCCCCGACTCCAACACAATGAAGATCAATGCTATGGCAAGCTCAAGTTCACCATGCCCAAGTTCAATGGAAGTAATGATCCCGAAGAGTACCTTTCATGGGCATTGAAGGTTGACAAGATCTTTCACTTTAACAACTATGAGGAAGAGAATAAGATCGCTATGGCATCCCTTGGGTTCCAAGACTATGTGCTCATATGGTGGGAACAAGTCCTTGAGCGTCGAGAAGCAAGAGGTGAACCACCAATCACCACATGGGATGAAATGAAAGATGTCATGCGAGCATGCTTTGTGCCAACATACTACAACCATGACCTCTTCAAGAAAATCCAACTCCTCAATCAAGGAACAAAGAGCGTTGAAGAATACCACAAGGAAATGGAGATTGCCATGATAAGAGCCAATGTCACGGGAGATGATGAGCAAACTATGGACCGTTTCTTGAATAGCCTCAATCATCCCATCAAGAAGATTGCCGACTTCCAACCCTACTCCAACCTCATTGAGATCATGCACCAAGCTACCAAGGCGAAACGTCAAGTGCAAGATGACTTCAAGTATGCCAAGTACTCTTCCAAGAGCTACAACTTCTCCAACACCCAAGCTTCAACGACTCCAACACCTTCTACCTCAGCCAAGCCATCTACAAGCAACAACGACAAGTCAAGTTACAAGAAAACTTCGACAACTTCAATTCTTCCTCCTACTACAAGCAACTTCAAGCCGCGAGCTTCATCATCTACTCCAACCGATGAAACCGTCAAAACAAGTTCCATCAAGTGTTTCACATGCGGTGGCCGAGGCCACAAGTCCTTTGAGTGTACCAACAAGCGCTCCATGATCCTCAACAATGACGGAACCTATGACTCCATGTGAAGAGGAAATGGAAGCCCTTGAGCAAGTGGCCATGCAATGGCGCGTGAACGAAGATGAAGATGATAAAGTATTTTGTGATGAGGATTCGAGCCCCGCTCTCATTGTCTCCAAGGTCTTGACTCTTCAACATCAACAAGACGAAGACCAAAGATGACACATCTTCCACACCAAGTCCGGCATCAATGAAGGTACGTCAAGGTCATCAACGATGGAGGGAGTTGTCATAACTTGGCAAGTGAAAGAACTATGCTCCAAGCTCCAATTGGTCAAGATGAAGCACCCACACCCTTACAAGGTCCAATGGCTAAGCGACTCTGACACTATCCAAGTCAAGCATACGGTGCGAGTTTCTTTCAAGATAGGAGCATATGAAGACACTTTGGAGTGTGATGTCGTCCCGATGTCCGTTTGCCACCTCCTTCTTGGTCGACCATGGCAATTTGACCGAGGCGTCATCCACAACGGGCATACCAATCAATATAGCTTCAAGATGAAAGGAAAGGAGTACGTGCTATGACCAATGTCTTCAAGTCAAGTAATCACTGACAAACAAGCCACCCATCACTGATAAAAGAGTGAGAGAGCGAACCACCACAAAGAGAGTGAGCGCCACAAGCCAAAATTGAGTGCCTCCACGATGAGTGACAAGAAAAACTTAGTCCTATTTGCCACCAAAAGTGAGATGAGATAAGTGTGTGAGAACCCATCAAGTGTTATGCACTATGTCCTTTTGTGCAAGGACGAGGCACCAAAAACTAACACCTCTCACAATCTACCTTAGTGTTGTCTTCTCTTTTATAAGAATTCCAAGATGTTTTCCCCGACGAGCTACCTCCGGGTCTACCTCCACTACGAGGCATCCAACACCGAATCGACCTCATCCCCAGAGCACCTCTACCTAAAAAGGCTCCATACTGTGTCAACCCTGAGGAAACAAAGGAGATCCAACGGCAAGTACAACAATTCATTGACAACGGTCATGTACGTGAAAGTTTGAGCCCTTGTGCCGTAACGATAATCCTTGTTCCTAAGAAAGATGGCACTTATAACATGTGTTCCGATTGCCGTCCCATCAATGCTATCACTGTTAGATATCGTTACCCTATTCCACGCCTAGATGATATGCTTGATGAGCTTAGCGGAGCCACCATCTTCTCTAAGATTGATCTTAAGAGTGGCTACTATCAAATACGCACCCAAGAATGTGATGAATGGAAAACCGCAGTTAATACCAAATTTGGCTTACATGAATGGCTAGTTATGCCAATGGGTTTATCCGAAGCACCCGGTACTTTCATGCGAGTCATGCATTTTGTTCTTCAACCGTATATTGGTGTATTTGTTGTGGTCTACTTCGAGGATATTCTTCTCTTTAGCAAATCCCTGAAAGATCATGTCACCCATCTTAGAACCGTGTTGCAAACCCTTAGGAAAAAGTGCCTTTATGCTAATATGGACAAATGCCTTTTCAGTGTTGATAAGCTTGTTTTCTTGGGTTTCGTTGTGTCTTCTAAGGGCGTTGATGTAGATGAAGCAAAGATCAATGCTATTAAAACTTGTCCCCAACCAACCAACTTGCAACAAGTGTGTAGTTTTCTTGGTTTAGCCGGTTTCTATCGTAGATTTGTGAAGTATTTTAGCACCATTGCTTCACCTTTGCATTCTTTGAGTAAGAAAAATGCGCCTTTTTTTGGGACCATCCCAAGATACTGCATTTAATGAGCTAAAGAATTTGCTTACTCATGCTCCCGTGCTTGCATTACCCAACTTTGACAAACCTTTTGAAATTCTCTACAATGCTAGTGGTAATGGCATAGGAGGTGTGTTAACGCAAGAGAAGCGCTCCATAGCATGCTTTAGTGAGAAACTTTCCGGAGCACAACTCAATTATCCCATCTATCACAAAGAGCTATTTGCTTTAGTGCGAGTTTTGTGTGAATGGTAACATTATCTTCGCCCTCATGAATTTATCATCCATACCGATTATGAAACGCTCAAGTACCTAAAGGGTCAAACTAAGTTGAACAAGTGTCATGCTAAGTGGAGTGAATTCACTGAGTCTTTTCCTTATGTCATCAAGTACATCAAAGGTAAGGAAAATATTGTGGCGGATGCTCTTTCCCGCATATGCATGCTTGTTACTAAACATGAACTAATTGTCATTGGCTTTGAGCACATAAAAGACTTGTATGCGCATGATCCTACTTTTGCAATTCCTTATGCCAAGTGTTTGACGCATACATCTTGGGAATGCTATCACATCAAGGATGATAACCTTATGAGAGCTAACAAACTTTGCATTCCCGAGTCTTCTCTTCGTTTGCTCCTTCTGAAAGAGGCTCATGGAGGCATACTAATGGGACACTTTGGACGTGACAGGACATTCACTACACTCTCCAAGAACTTTTTTGGCCCAAGATGTTCCGCTACATCTCACGCTTCACCAACCGATGTTCGACATGTCGCAAAGCTAAGTCAAAAGCTCAGTCCCATGGTATTTACATGCCACCTCCTATTCCATGTCAACCTTGGGAAGAGATTAACATGGACTTTGTACTTGGTTTGCCTGGGACTCAAAATGGAAAGGATTCCGTGTTTGTTGTTGTGGACCGATTCTCTAAGATGGCTCATTTTATCCCATGCAACAAGATAGACGATGCTTCACATATTGCAAATCTTTTTTGTAGGGAATTCTTGCGCATCCATGGAGTGCCAAAGACGATTGTCTCGAACCGCGACGTGAAGTTCTTGAGCTCCTTTTGGAAGACTCTATGTGCCAAGCTCGGAATCAAGATCTTGTTCTCTTCGGCATACCATCCTCAAACCAACGGCCAAACGGAGGTGACGAACCGAACGCTCTCCACTCTACTATGCGTGTTGATCAACAAGAACATCAGGGAGTGGGCGGAGTGCCTACCCATCGCCGAGCACGCCTACAACCGTGCAAGACACTCCACAACCGGCAAGTCCCCCTTCGAGGCCGTCTACGGTTTCAACCCGTTCTCCCCATTCACTACAAAAAAAAGACACATCCGTGACATTTTGGGCCGAACAATTTTTTTTTCTGTCATACATATGACACTTCTATGACGATAATTGTGAGAAAACCCGGTATCATCATAGATGTGGTGGGATCCTACTTCTATGAAAAAAAATCATGACAGAAAATGGGCTTTTCGTCCTGGGAGGGCCGGAGACGCAGCTGCATGACATTCTTTGGGCCGTCCATGACGGAAAAAACCATGGTAGAAGCGAGGGGGAGGATAATTTCGGGGAGTTGCCGGTTACGGTGGGAGGTCGGGGGAAGAGCGATGCACGTTTCTCTCATACACGTACGCGCGTGTGTGTGAGGCGTTGGCTCTAACTGAACCCGAGCGAGGCGTTGGGCTCTAACTGAACTCGAGCGATTGCACTGCAGGCTACGCGTTACTGAACCCGAGCGATTGATCGATGGCTGTTAACTGAACCCGATGGAGCGATTCCTTCGTTACTGCTGCTAACTGAAGCCGATCGATTTGATGAACAGTGAG